>NC_064047.1:6485644-7085644 GCF_932526225.1 Nematostella vectensis | reverse complement strand
ACTATTACAAACAATTACATTTTGTTGCACGGTTTCGAAACCACTCTAATGTTCATTACGTGAAAATACGCCTTCGTCTGCACTGATAGTCAATCAATAAGCGAAAGTAAATTAATTTGAACGAAACGACAATTGCACTGGTTCTTATATGCGGATGCTCACTGAACCAACAATTTCATGAAATAGTTTTTATATAAAGCTGTAGAGTATAGGATGCCAAAAGACGTTATTCGATGTTAAAGTCTCAAATGGGAAGGATATATAAACAAATTTTAGAGTACTTTGATCCACTTTGATATTTCGCAAGAGACTTATAATCGGCCTCTGTCAATGTTAATACGTTAGTTTCTGATCAGAGGAGGATGTACGATTAGCCACACACGCCATCTTTTTAAAACGACGAAAAAGACATTACACCACCTCATCTACGAGAGTTTTAACCATTTGTCTTTTACAGAGATAAAAAGTCGAAAAGTAGTTATCACTTAATCGTTTTGATTGAAAACATCATCATTGTCGACAATTGCTTCTTGACTAGTGTCCTCTTTCCCAGACGTATTCTTATCGTTCTCTGAGTTCTCCTTGTCCTATGAAGACGTATCCGTTTTGCTCTTTGTTTTATACATCTCAAGCACTTCATCGAACATCCCACATACCTCGTCATCAAACCCATAAATAGCTCCTGCAAAATACAAACTCGCAAAAGCAAAGTACAAACTCGCAAAAGCAAAATACAAACTCGCAAAAGCAAAATACAAACTAGCAAATGCAAAATACAAACTAGCAAATGCAAAATACAAACTCGCAAAAGCAAAATACAAACTCGCAAAAGCAAAATGCAAACTCGCAAAAGCAAAGTACGAACTTGCAAAAGCAAAATACAAACTCGCAAAAGCAAAATACAAACTCGCAAAAGCAAAATACAAACTCGCAAAAGCGAAATACAAACTCGCAAAAGCAAAATACAAACTAGCAAAAGCAAAATACAAACTAGCAAAAGCAAAATACAAACTAGCAAAAGCAAAATACAAACTCGCAAAAGCAAAATACAAACTCGCAAAAGCAAAATACAAACTAGCAAAAGCAAAGTACAAACTCGCAAATGCAAAATACAAACTAGCAAAAGCAAAATACAAACTAGCAAAAGCAAAATACAAACTAGCAAAAGCAAAATACAAACTCGCAAAAGCAAAGTACAAACTAGCAAAAGCAAAGTACAAACTAGCAAAGTAGAATACAAACTCGCAAAAGCAAAGAACAAACTAGCAAAGTAGAATACAAACTCGCAAAAGCAAAGTACAAACTCGCAAAAGCAAAATACAAACTCGCAAAAGCAAAATACAAACTCGCAAAAGCAAAGTACAAACTAGCAAATGCAAAATACAAACTAGCAAAAGCAAAATACAAACTAGCAAAAGCAAAATACAAACTCGCAAAAGCAAAATACAAACTCGCAAAAGCAAAATACAAACTCGCAAAAGCAAAGTACAAACTAGCAAAGTAGAATACAAACTCGCAAAAGCAAAGTACAAACTCGCAAAAGCAAAATACAAACTCGCAAAAGCAAAATACAAACTCGCAAAAGCAAAATACAAACTCGCAAAAGCAAAATACAAACTAGCAAAAGCAAAATACAAACTCGCAAAAGCAAAATACAAACTCGCAAAAGCAAAATACAAACTAGCAAAAGCAAAATACAAACTCGCAAAAGCAAAATACAAACTCGCAAAAGCAAAATACAAACTCGCAAAAGCAAAGTACAAACTCGCAAAAGCAAAATACAAACTCGCAAAAGCAAAATACAAACTAGCAAAAGCAAAATACAAACTCGCAAAAGCAAAATACAAACTCGCAAAAGCAAAATACAAACTCGCAAAAGCAAAATACAAACTCGCAAAAGCAAAATACAAACTCGCAAATGCAAAGTACAAACTCGCAAAAGCAAAGTACAAACTCGCAAAAGCAAAATACAAACTCGCAAAAGCAAAATACAAACTCGCAAAAGCAAAATACAAACTCGCAAAAGCAAAATACAAACTCGCAAAAGCAAAATACAAACTCGCAAATGCAAAATACAAACTCGCAAATGCAAAGAACAAACACGCAAAAGCAAAATACAAACTCGCAAAAGCAAAATACAAACTCGCAAAAGCAAAATACAAACTAGCAAAAGCAAAATACAAACTAGCAAAAGCAAAATACAAACTCGCAAAAGCAAAATACAAACTAGCAAAAGCAAAATACAAACTAGCAAAAGCAAAATACAAACTAGCAAAAGCAAAATACAAACTCGCAAAAGCAAAGTACAAACTCGCAAAAGCAAAATACAAACTCGCAAAAGCAAAGTACAAACTAGCAAAGTAGAATACAAACTCGCAAAAGCAAAGTACAAACTCGCAAAAGCAAAATACAAACTCGCAAAAGCAAAATACAAACTCGCAAAAGCAAAACACAAACTCGCAAAAGCAAAGTACAAACTAGCAAAGTAGAATACAAACTCGCAAAAGCAAAGTACAAACTAGCAAAAGCAAAATACAAACTCGCAAATGCAAAGTACAAACTAGTAAAAGCAAAATACAAACTCGCAAAAGCAAAGTACAAACTCGCAAAAGCAAAATACAAACTCGCAAAAGCAAAATACAAACTCGCAAATGCAAAGTACTCGTGATGTTGATTGCAAAACATGGGAATGCGAAACCGAATAGGGCAGTGGCCCCGCCGTAGTTCCGTCCTTCGTTATTTATTTATTTTACTGATGTGATTTCCCCAGAGGTTCGCCAGCTTAGATACCAAGACCGAGAACAATGCTTTATTGTTTGACAGTCAACCATATCTTTTGTGCAGCGCCTAAATTGGCCAGTTAATTCCGATTAATAATCATCATACCATTCCATAATGTTTGCACGGCTCAGCGGCTCCCACAAAGCCATCATCAATGTCGTCATCAGAATCGTTCCCACATCATAAAAATGCATTTACTTTTATTTATTCTACTGATCGCAAAAACCATTGAAGCCCTTGTCGACATGTTGGCTTGAAAGTTTAAAGGTTCTGTAGTGTTTGTTTTTGTTCAAGAGGCGTTATGTTGTTGGTATCACCGCCTTTGTTGTGTGCTGGCTTAATCCCTCACGTAAATAATATGATGATCAAAGAACTTAATATTGATTAATAAAAACAAAACTACCTCGAATGAAAAGGACTACTAAGTGTTCTTTCGCGAGCATTTGCCATGCAAGCTCCTGCGAAATACGAACACGCGAGCTTGCGCGAGTTGAAAAAATACACAAGTTCAGGAGAGTTATACATCTATAAAAAATGTTGCCCTCGAAAATCCATGTGTCGTAGCCCGCGGTGGCTTATGGCTAGCGTATAAACGACTGAATCCTTGTATCTTCAAGCCATGTGACTGATCATAAAAACAACAAGAATTCTACAGCTTTTTAAACCTGGATTTGTATTCTATTTACGCTTATTTGCTTATGGACTTGATACCCATGGAACACTGCGGGGTATGATACACAGATTCTCCGAATGCAGCCTTATTTTAAATACATGTATAATGAATCACTTAAGTCTAAAAAATAGATGAACTATAAGGAAAGAGCTGACAAGATATAAACTGCAAATATTAAAAACAACTCGTTTTGCCAAACTATCATAGTACGTGATCTTATTTTTTGTTCGATAATTCCTTTTGAAACGAAAACAAATGAGATTCTAAAAATACTTGCTAAGAGGTCTATTTTAAGACAGCAATAAGTTGGTCCGACTTGCGTGCCAATGTTGTTTTGTTCTTGCTGCACTCATTACTTTGGAAAATATAACTTTTCCTACATTTTAGGTTAGAAATATAGTTGATGAGATAAGGAATGGCGATCCATCGAGCCAGCGAACCATCGGCCCGGCGACCCAACGGTCTAGTGATCCAACGGTCTAGCGATTTAAAAATATGCGGATCTAGCGTTCCATTGAGTCAGTTTCTCCTGAGATAACTTATGCAGTTGATTGAGAGGTATTGATATAACATGTTATCAGCATAAACACTGTTAGTGGCTTGTGACGTCAGTTGTGAGGTTCTTACACCGAGGATCAGCCCTAACCCTGGATTAAACGAGTGAAAAACTGGTTTGAGGAGTAGAATTCACACAGGGTACCCAGTATATCAACAGAAAGCAACTTAAATTTACCTTTGGTGATTTTATTTTCGCAGAAAAGCCCCAAAACAGCTCTACATCACCTGTAATTACCTCCATTTCATGGCCAAAAAAGTGTCATTTGCAGGATTCGAGTTGGTGCGTGACACTAGCGAGACAGATTCATTTCAAGTATAAATTTCATGTAACTTTCTGTCTGTCCCAGCACAATTTTCAAGTCAGCATCGCAACGAAGGTCACATAATAAAGCGAAATGTTAGGATATTTGATTCCTACATTGTTTTGTGTAACGTCTTTTTTGTCGACAACTTTATTTTATGAAGCTTATTTCTACTACAAAGTTTGGGAAGCCTGTGTTACGCCAACTAAACGTGGGTTAGCGAGTTAACCCACCTCGCGAGCAGGGTTAGATTTTAACTCCAAACTGACCCAGAGTTAGCGCTAACCAGCGTTTCGGGAACGGAACTAATCTGGGGGTAAAAATTTAATCGTGGGTTAGGGTTAATTTAACCCTGGGTTAGCGCAAATCGGCTTTTCAGGAACCGGCCCCAGGGTAGTAAAAAGCCGCCATTTCAAAACAAAAAGGCTGGTTTAACCGCGCGGTACTGGAACTAGTCTTGCGTTTTTCAGCATGGCGGACGGAAAAGTTGTGTAAGTTGCTGTTTTATTTGACCGGAATTCTTATGCGCCAGATGCATAGCCTTGTTTCAATGGCCGCTGTTTTCAAGAGATAGCTTTCATGCTTCAGTTAAAGAAATTATTTATTTTCTTTTGTACTTTGTAGTCGTAATTTGAAGTGTTGTTTTGTAGCAAACCGAAGACTCAAAAAGGCAAACGTGTGATCGAGAATCGATCAGCAAAGGTCGTCGAGAACACAAAAACAGCTATGTTTATTAGAGGAGGAAGGACTAGCGAGCTTGTTACTCAAGTTCTGAAGGATCTGGTGAGTATATCGCGCACTGTTAAAATAAGTTATATCAGTCATGTTTGCTTATCATGTTGGGTTGAACTGTTCCACGTGGTCTCACCGGCTTTGGGGTTTATGCACTTTAAATTCCTTCACCTCTCTCCGCCCATTTAAGCGGTTTTACTTCCTGCAAATTGGCAAGCCCCCTCACCCATTTTATTCGTTTATAGCTCCCCTTGGAGTTCTAATAAGACCTACGTGAGGTAAAACATTTTTTACCGATTTGGTTCTGTTCATTTGGATGTCTGCCCTGAAGAAGTCTTATTAAAGACGAAAATTTGCCAGAGTCGAATACCAGTTTTTGTGTACACTTACTTCAGATTACACTAGAGAACCCATGAAGTTATAAAATTCTGTCCTTGGTTATATAATATTGGTCTCTGTAGCCCCCCCCCCTCCCCCCACCTGCTTATAGATACATAGATGTTTTTTATTGGAACTTTGTGAATAAATTTACATTAGATTTAAACCAATAAACCTACTGTCTATTGAATATTGAGTTTCTTTCCTGTAATTGGAAACAACTGAACACATACTTACAATTATTTCATACCTTTCAACCTCTGAAAATCTCAAGGCTTGGTAATTTTTTTGGGGAGGGGTGGGTATATGCATTTTTTGGGGGGGAGGGGTGGGTTTAACCTTGCAGGCGATTGCCGTATAGAAAGCTCTTGCAAACAAATCAACTTAAAGATCGCACGAGGGTGTTCGATAAATTGCACTATGCAAGGGTATTATTGTTGTTTCAAATATTTTAATAGAAAATAGGCAAAATGACGATTTTCAATGGAATAATTTTTCGGAAGCTATAAAAATCGCTAAAAAGCTGGAGATTTGGTGCTCAACGCAGAAGAGCGGGAGAAGGGGTCCAAAATCTTGAGACTCCCGCCTAATGCGGGAGAGTTGACAGGAATGTTATTTGTTTTTCTAAATCCCTTGGTTGGTTTATACATAAGTGGGCTAGCTTATAGCTGCCTCCACTTCTCTAAGGAAGAATTCCTATTTTTTGTCACTGAAGTTACCACAAATATAAGTGCTCAGAGATTTAGTTTTGGTTTGAGATGTTTTATCATTTTTTGGCTTTAGAACAACTTAACATTTTTCAAAAGTTATTTTTTTTTATTTGCCACTCATGGTTACAGCTCACAGATTAAGAATCCGGATCTGACTCTAATCATGTTTGTAGTTATATGTACTTTATAGTTCACGAATAAAGACAAAAATAGGTGTTTTACATTACATGAGTGTAGGCATTCATAGAATAGTGCTCCACACAAGGGCATAGAGCGGGAAATATCTTGATTTATATATGTATTCAAATTTGTTTTTATTTTCTTTAGTGTGTCTTGAAAAAGCCCCATGCAGTCATGTTCCAGAGGTGGGTTGTTGTGTTTGATGTTTGCTTTGAACTTTCATAATGTGTTATGACATTTAAATTATTTGTTTTATTTATTTTTAGAAAAAATATTGTTCGACCATTTGAAGATCAGACTTCCATCGTAAGTACCTATCTCTTATTTTCTCTTTTAGACGAATCATGTAACAACATATTCAATACTGTCTTTTTTGTTTTTTAGGAATTCTTCTCTGTTAGAAATGATGCTTCATTATTCATATTTGGCTCACACTCAAAAAAAAGACCACACAATTTAGTAATTGGTAAGCTTGCAAACTTAGTATGTTTTGCAGATATATTAATGTTAATTTTACAATACACCAAAAACTGGAATTCAACTCTGCCAAATTTTCTGCCCTGAAGAAGTCTTATTAAAGACGAAAATTTGGCAGAGTCGAATTCCAGTTTTTGGTGTATAGTATTCATTCTTCTGGTCCACAAAAATGACTATTTGGGCTTTTAATGTGTATTAAATTGGGCTTTTAATTTGTATTTAATGTTAAATCAACCACAAATCAATGAGCATTAACCTGAATGTTCACTTCTAAATAGCCATTTATAAATTTAAAGGTGTCCTTATTTTGTATAGAAAATTTTTGTTTTTATTTAGTTGCATTTTGACACTGTTTGGGTTACTATAAGATGTCTACATGTAAACTATAAAATAAAGGATGTCTAAATTAAAATTACAAGAACATGCACTCATGCTTGGGTTTTACCATCTGATAGATGATGTTTGTAAAATTTTTAACCTCTTTCAACTTATTTGTAAATGTCTTTGTTTTCTTTGTTTTTTTTGGTTTCTTTCCCTAACAAGGTCGCTGTTTTGATGGCCATGTACTTGACATGTTTGAGCTTGGTATCACAAGATTTATATCGTTGCAAGATTTTAAGGTGTGTCTAGATTTATACAGTATTGTTGATCTTTAGGAGTAGTGAGTTATCAAGTCTGGGGGTTTTCCTGGTTAATCCCAAATGTTAACTCTCAGTTCTGACGGAAATGTGAAGCAAAAATTAATTACCTTGCGACATTAAAAATTAAGTGAATAAATAGGGTACATGCCTACAGTAGGCTATCAAATACCTTGCTTTGTCTGTATTTATGAGGGTTTAAGTTTGTGATTTCTACCCAAATATCTAGTATTGTCTGTATCTATGTGGGGTTCACATGTGTGATTTTCTTGGTGGGCTGCCAAATGTCATGCTTTAACTGTATTTATGTAGGGTTCACATTGTGATTCTTTTGCTAGGCTTTCAAATGTCTTGCTTTAAACACGAGGTTCTGCTATGAAAGGGAAAGCTCCTCCCACCCCCGGGCTCGATTTTGCAATTATAATCAGAACACTGCCACGCTTCACAAATTAAAAGTCTCCTACAAAATTGCATATCTCTGAGCCTAAATCAGTTGAAATAAAACTATTTTTGCACAGATAATAAGACAGTTGTGTGAAGAGATTAATGAATTAGTGATTTGCTGTGCACTAATGTTTTCGGTGCAAAATTTTGAATATTGTGCTATCCATAATATAACGCATCTGCATAAATTATTCTCATGCTGTGATGAAAATGCTCATATTTTAGAGCGCACACAGCTTTGTACATTATTTGTAAATCACTCTAGGAATTATATTTGATTTGGTTTAGAATATAAACATTTGAATTTAGTGCCTAGAGCAATTGTCCTGACATGTTGACTCATTGACGCCTGATTGATAACTGATTGTTCTTGAGCCCGGGGTTGGGAGGAGCTTTCCCTTTTATAGCGGAACCTCGTGTTTAACTGTATTTATGTGGGGTTCACATTGTGATTCTCTTGCTAGGCTGCCAAGTGTACAGCCGGTACAAAGCCATGTCTCATGTTCACCGGTGAAGAATTTGAAAACAACTCTGAATACAAAAGACTGAAGAATGTGTTAATAGGTATAAGTGCTGTAAAGCCATGGTTGGTTGTTCAGTTTAGATGTGCAGCAGTCGGTCTAAGGTAGTCCAGTTTGTATGTAATTTCTCTACATTTTAAAAGCACAATGGCCAGAAAAAGAATAATCACATATGTGAGACAGATAATATGTAGTCTCTCACGCAAAAAATGTTTTTTTTATCATGAGAAGAAAAGTTGCAATCCCACTTGATGCCTGTAGAAATTCCTTTTTAAAGGGGAGAGTGACATGTTTTACCATATTTTTTATGTACCCACAAGCCTGTGGGACTCAAAATCATTCATTGGGTAATTGCCCAGGTTCTGATATCCTGCACTGTATCTTCACAAATTAATTTTTTTTCCCTTCAGATTTTTTCCGTGGTACAGTTACACAGAAAGTACGCCTACAGGGTCTAGAACATGTGATCCAGTGTACTGCTTATGAAGGAAAAATCTTCTTTCGAAGTTACAGGTAGGTAAAGTTTGCTGCCCATGTAGAGTATGTTAAATAATTATGTTAAATAATGCCTTTTTAGAAGTGTGGGATACTTGAATTTTGCAAACTTATCTGAGTTCAGTGACAATTTTTTAACCTAGATGCATCAGTAATCTTTTAAATGTTACTCCCCGATTACCTGGGAAAGATTTAGGGGAGAGGTGTTTTTGCTCAGGTACAGTGAAACCTCTATATAACGGACACCGCTTAATGAACTTTATGCTTGATTTAATGAAAATAAAACCGGTGTCTGCTTAATAGAGGTAAAAATCAGAAATTGTTACATATAGGACCAAAAAATGTGTCTGCTTCCGCTTGATAGAGGTATCATTTACGAATATAAGTATAAAAAATGGGACTTTGGATGGTGTCCGCTAATTAGAGTTATGTAGAGGTTCCACTGTATACACTTATTCAAGTAAGGTTGCACTCAGAGAATCTTTGTATTGTAAACTGCAGTACTTCATGGGTATCAAGTAAATAAGCGTAAATAAAATACAAATCCAGGTTTCGAAAGCTGTAGAATTTTTGTTTAAATTCTTATGAACATACACAAAGCATTCAGATACAAGGATTCAGCCGTTTATATGAACCACTGCGGGTAAGGACTAATGGGTCCTTAAGTGCATGCTAATTTGAAATAGGTGTGTACAGTAGTTTTGCCTTTTCTTCAGTATAGTAAGAAAGTAAGGAATTTCTTCCCTGAATGGCTTCCCGGCTGTAATTTCTAACCATATTTTTATTTGTAGGACAGCATTGAAGAAGTCAGGGGGGCGTACACCATATGTTGAACTGGATGAAATAGGTCCCTCCCTGGATTTTCAGTTAAGAAGAACGAGACTTGCTGCTGACGATCTGATGAAAGAAGCCAACAGAGTTCCTAAAGAGACAAAGGTACAGTAGACGCCTTTGCTTTATCCATTACTATAGGCTTGTAGTTTGGATACTTATTACAAGTGGTATGATGGATGGGACAAACCTGTTGGATGGTTGGGACACATTTGTTTGTGTCCAGGCTACAAAGTTTGTCACAACTATACTTGTTTTTTGGAGGTTGGTTAAAAAGCATTTATAAACAAATTGCATTTGTTGCTTGATTAAGGTTACGGGGTGCCTTGAATTGAAAATTGTATCGGAAAAAATATTTTTGCATCTTTAAATTCCCTACTACATTACCTTTATTATGGCAAGAAAAATGTTTGGATTTTTATTATCTTCTCGATATAATAAGAAAAAAAACAAATTTTTCTTGAAGACTGTGTAAGCATCAAGGTGTTTTAATCCTCTTTTCAATTACTGAAACCCTGTGTTCCCTACATCCGAGACCTTCGGTTATAGTTAGTTGGCATACTGTTTTTACCCGTAAATCGTGACCTATAGATAGATAAACGAAAAAGACGGAAGTCTGCATGGGGTCGTCGCAAGCGTAAAACGAGGGTGAAGACTTCTAAATTAAAAATCTCGCTAAAAGGACAATCTTCTTGTTGGTTAGTTTGTCCTTACAACCCGCTTCAAGGTTATCAGGGAAGAATGCCTCATCGTTTCCAAAATCACGATTAGTTACGATTTGTCTAGTATATGCAACAAAATCGCGAAAACCTGCCCTATTTGCTACCGGTCGCAGCCGCGCTTTCCTGGTTTCGGGTGAGCGCGGCTTTTTTTTGTCTTCCCCATATGTGCAGGAATTCTTGCTTGTCACTTGTTTTTCTCAACTCCCCGTAATGACTCGGTTTTCGCCTCTTATTGGTCGGTCTGTTTATCTAGAGCTGGTAGTAGGTGTCGCACTCTCCAAGGACTTTCAACCGGGATTTTCTCGGCTTCGAATTCGGGTTCATTTCTAAACTTCAAAACCCTAATGTGCGTAAAGTATAAGAGCAATGACCGTAAAATTTGCCAACACGCTAGGTTAATTATTCAAGAGTGAAACTGTTTTCGCATTTTGAGCGGATCGTATTTTATGTCCTCCGATGTCGTGTTACCTGGAAATTATTTAGTCCTCTGACTTTGACTCAAATTTGAATAGGAACAAAGAAAAATATCTCAAAAGCCGAACACAGTTTGGAAGGTGTTTATATGGTGATTTACATAAGCCATAAAAGGTAAAGATCTGCCGGATAGTTTAGACATTAGGGTTTTTAAGGGATGTGATTGGCTGAAAACAAGCGCGTGATTAAAACCCGTAAAAAAAAAATAAAGCATTTCATCAAACCTAGAAACAAAAAGGATTATCGTATTTCCCATTTAATAAGCTTTACAAAGACATATAACCTGAGCATATTTGATTTAATCTTACGCGCGTATCAACATTTTTCATTGACACTTTGGGTTTTTCGACGTCCCGAGGGCTGAAGGCACCCCGTAACCAGCATATTCTGCTGTTGTTTTTGGTTACTCCAAAAAAGGTGGCGATGGACCAATAAGCATGCTGTAGCTATCTCCTTTAAACTCCACAATGTCAACATCCTATTATGTTTTCAGGCCAAAAAGGTCAAGAATGTCGACTATGATCCATTTGGTACCAAAAGTGGTAAGGTACACATGCAGAGGCAAGACTACAGCAAACTCCAGACAAGAAAGATGAAGGGACTCAAACGAGGCCAGGAAGACGACAAAGAGACCACTCCCACAAAGAAAAAGAAGACTGAAGATTAGGGAATTGAATATTACTTTATTTTGACTAAATAAATTATTATATTTCTAAAAAAGAAAAAAAAAACATCTGAATCCTTTTTTACATACAATCTTATAACTATAGTTACAAAGAGCCACCAATTAAAATGGGGGGATGTCTTTTTCTCATTTTAACTCCCCCGCCCTCTGCTTCGACCCCTTGCTACAAGTCTATATATTTTGTGAAAATAGATTAAGATATCACTAAGTCACAAAAGCTAAGGGTTTCATCGCCATCTCCCTTTTTTGGGGTTCACACATTTGTTTGTTTGTTTTTTTTTTTTTTTTTTTTTGGAGATTTTTTAAAGAAAAAATAACACGACATAATAGACCTTCAGCAGAAGAAGGTAATTTTATCCCCAGATAATTTTGCACGATTTAGCTTTCCCAGTAGAAGCTGGAAGGCCTTAGTCTTGGACCCCAGTCCAAAGTCCTGGTATAGTTCTTGTTCTGTGAGATCAAGTGGTAAACCAGCTGTAAGTGAAAATAAGACACACATAAAAAAATAACAATAAAAACAGGAAAGGTACTTTTAAAAAATGCGGTGACGGGAACAGCAAACGACAACACAAAGATTCCTTTAAAAACCCTCCTTCGACTAAGTGGGTTGGACTTGCTCTAAGTTGACCTCAGGAGTCATGGTAGCAAGAGCTTTTTAGATGATGTTAAAAAAATTATCCTCGGAAACCCAGAGTATTGTCCACATGAGGGTGTCCTCATAAAATTGTTCAATTTTGTGAATTTTACTCGTCAAACCAGTTTTTCACTCGCCAGGGTTAGTAAATCGGGGGATTACTTGGCTTTCGGGAACGGTGAGTTATCCGAAGGTTAGCTAACCTACGATTAGCGCATTTTAACCCGGGATTAGGCGCTCATCTAGGGTTAAGTTAATCGACCTTTTCAGGAACCGGCCCCTGTATGACTACAGTAAATTTCTCATTTCCACATATGCAAATATCGACAGATAGTCTTGGAAGTCCTGTAAAATCAAGTTCCCCATTACATACCTTGCTTTTGCATGGCGAGGTGTTGGCCAATCTTTGACAACAGATAGTTCAAGCCATCGATGGTAAACTGATTCCTAATGTAACTGGGTAGAGCTGCATGCTCAGATGAGCTCACGGGCGAGATCATCCAGTCATTCAAGGCGTCATTCATTCTTTGCTCCTGGGATGTGGTGGTATCATCATATGATGCCATTGGCACTGGGCTCATTTCCTCTATTAAATAGAATAGTTGAGTTGCCCTAGTCAGGACAGGCCAGGCTAGGCCATCTAAAAACAAAGTTTTAAGCCCCATTTCCTTAATTCAATCACAATTACAGTACTTCTCGAATCAGCCGAAATTGGTTCTAGTTCACTCAGTCACTTAATTCACTTAGTCCAGTTACCTATAAAATCTGAACATCTCAGTTAGTCCCTGAATGTTCAGTTACCTAAAACATAAATACGAATACTGTAACGCTTCCAAAATTCATTCAAACTGCACCAAATTTTAATATTGGGCCTATTAATAAATAAACATAAAGCAAAACAAATTTCACGTGAACGTGGAAATTTTATAACTTCCTAACATTTTAACCAAACGACGTACCAAAATTAAAAAAACATGTCCAACACATTTTTATTCATAAATCTTCTGTAATCAAAACAAACCAACAAAAATTAAACGGTTGAATTTGAATCATGTGAGCTGAAGTGAAAGCCAACGACAAAAAAGAGTAGATATAAATTTGTCGCCCCATGACAGGTAATCCGGAATCCATGGAAAAATGAAACTTGGGAACCCTGAATCCACACACTAGGATCCGGAATCCACACACTAGGATTCGGAATCCAGAACCTATGCAGTACTTAGTTCTACTGGAGAACCTGTCATAAGGCGAAATTGGAAAGTCAACCAGCAAAATATTCCTTGCACTGGGCCTCTCCCTATATTGTTCTTGACACTATGTAAAGCCCGAACTAATGTACTTCTATCTGGAACTAGATGGAATGCATGTCAGGAATCAAACTCTTTTGTGACAAACACAATCATCGTTTTCATATTAAGATGGAGCGAGAGATATGTGTGAATATGTCACACTATTAACTATCAATACAAGTTTTGTTAACCACTTTTGATGAAACTTTAAAACCATTCATCGTCTCGGTGTAGGAGATACACGCATTCAGAGTTTGCACTCATGTATTTCTTGAGTGTGGTGGCCCATCGTTATCATAGCATTTCTCAAAGATGGAATTAAAAATCGGAGAAAAAATCTAAGAAATAAAAAAAAATCGGAGTAAAAAAATTAAAAAGTGGAAATCTAAGGAGTTTTTTTGCGTTCAATACAAAGAGTGGTAGGGTGGGTATAGAATAAGTATTCTGAGCGCGCAAATATGACCCTCCCGGCTCTTTGTATACCCTGGTTCCAGAGCCTCAAATGTCTCTCTATTTAGTGGCCAGCAACTCGAAGGCCACTAAATAGAGACGTTCGAGGCTTGGAACCAGGGTACTTTTTGTATCGAATGCAAAGAAACTCCTGCCCCCTCTGGATGTTTCTTTTGTCGAATTTTTCGCCAAGATGTCGTAGTCAGACATGTTTCCATGACAGATTTTAAGGTAAATTTTAAATCGCAATTGATCGTTCGCCTGTGCCTTATAATGGCAACTTTCCAACCTTGTCTAAACTTAAGCCTTTAGGCTTGAAATCGGGTTTTTGCAAAACCCGAATAATTCTGAAAAAAATCGATGCAGGGGTATAAAATAAGTGTTCCAAACATGAATGGATGCAATAAAGAGTAAGACATATGTATTTGGAAGGAGTTTTATTGAGTACTTCGTGACCTTATTGATATTCATAAACGAAGTCCAAAGCACGTGCTAAATAAACAATGCGCTGAGTTGAGTGGGCTCCCTGTGAATGACTAAGATCGTTTTTACCCTGCTAACAGAGGCTTTTCCCTTGTATCTCTTTTTACAATGGCTTGTTTATTCGCGATTCGGTGTGTGCGCGGTGTTTTGTTCTTGATACAAAAAACAACTCGGCTACGCGACACACACAGGAACGAATGACTACGATCCTTTGAGTCACAGAGGAGAAACCTCTGCTTGCAGGGTAGATGGTTTTGCTCTCGGTGCTCTGAAGATTGTTTGAGTGTAAACGGCCAAAAGTATGGATACAAAAGTCCGGAAGTTACAAACAGATTTAAACATGGTCGAATTTGTCAATCGCTTTTGCCAGCAAACCAAGTAAGAAATATATTTAACTTACTTATACTTAATTTGATATGCACGACTCGAAGCCAAGATTTTGGGCGAAATATGTGAGTAAAACAGTGATTTTAGAACATTTGCGTATGGATTATTTAGGTATAACTCTGGGACTAAACACTTGCTGTGGCTCGATAATTCTCCTAAGTTTTTATTTTTTCATACTAGTTTTTTTATATTTTTTGACTTACTATATTTTTTTCTAATTTGTCTATTTTTTTCGCATTTTTATTTATATAAAATTTATTAATTTTTTTCCTTAGATTTTTACTTCTTAAATTTTGTTTCTCCGATTTTTTTATTTCCAAAAATTTTTTCTCCGATATTTTTCATGTTTGAGAAATGCTATGATAACGATGGGCCACCAAACATGAGTCCTCTTGGAATGCATGCCAGGAATCGAACTCTTTTGCGACAAACGTAATTATAAACATGCATTTATACACTAAAGTGGAGCGACAGGGGTGTGTGAATACCTTATTACATTAAATTTTTGAGACGTCAAAGCTTCGCGATTTTGAGTCGCGTGTCGCAATTTTGCTATCTTCGTGAAAACCAGGTCAATTTTTTGTTGTTGCGATTTTGGGACAATGAAACCAAGCAAAAGATGTGTAATTAATCATCCATTTTAATCATCAAACCTACAGCAAACTGTAACAAAAACATGAGTGGCCTAAATTTAGTTCCACAGTACCTATAAATACAGTTCAGAATTGTCCAACTCAACTCCTTACGGTACTATATGTACATTAGAGGACTAAATAGACAAGGTGCTTCCATAAAGATTTAAGCGGCCAATATTTCGACCAAAGGCTTTTTGTGTACTCACTTAATTTTCACGAATCCAAATTTTCGCGACACTTTATTTTCGCAAAAATATTTTAATGATTCAAAAATTAACGAGGAAACAAAAGTGATCGTAAAGGACACGGACAGGGAGAAGAAAGCTGAAGAAGCCGATGAGGCAACAAATGATGTATATTCCAATTTGAAAAGGCCGAGGTATGCGTATGACGAGGTAATGCAAACATAAAAGAATGAAACCTCTTTCTTTCTGTTGCAGATATTAGCATATGTGAAAGCAATCCGAACGCGTGTATCTCCTACACCGAGACGTAGATTTTCCATTTTTTTTAAATAGATGCTTGAAAAAACTGATGATTAACCAAGTAAATAAATAGTATGGCATACTCGCCGGAAGACTACAAACCTACAACATTTGGCTTTCAAATTCATCTCTTTTTTTGTTTTTTTGTCGACTTTCATTTCAGCTCACGTGTCAAATTAAACGGTTTGATTTTGGTGTGGTTTAAAAAATCAAATCAATTTTACGAAATGTTGTCTTTCTGTGTTTCTGTTGTTTACTTATTGCTTTTGGCGGGAAGAAACGGGCACCCCCGTTTGAGCCTCTCTTTGGTGTAAAACCACAGGCCTCCCAAGTATTTTTTAACCCCATTAAGGTAATTACTTACCTGGTTTTAGTAAAACCACTGTAGTAAGATCTGGCGGAGTAGGCGTGTCAAGCACATCAGGGTCAAAATGATCAACAGTCTGACAGTTGCCAATCCGCTGACCTGCCACGCCCATCACCTTGAGCCCGGGTGTGGCAAGAACAGGGGGCAGGGGTACATTGTCGGGGGATTCACTCACAGGTTCACTGGGCAGACTTCTTTGAGACACCTTCTTACCAAGCATAGGCGTCTGTGTATTTGGCTTGATGGGTGAGTTTTTTTCAGGCGTGGAGAGTTCATGTGTGTAATCAGCTCTCAAAAACGTTTTAAATTTCAGCATGGGTGTGGTTGTTTGAGGGGGCAGGGGTGAATCCAGAGAGGGGCTATCTGTTTGAGCTGCATGCTGAGATGTTGTGATTTGTATCATTTGCGTCAAAGTGTTCGGTCTTACTGGAGATTTGAGAGGATCATCATCTGAAACACATGAAAGAATGTTTATTGTACTGCATTTTGAGTACTCTGGAACTTTTGCCAAAAAATGCTTACAATCCTGGCTTATTCTATTACCAATGTTAACATCATCATTTTTTCATCCATTCCTTATCATAAAGATCACCATTATTACAGTTATCAATAATGCTTCCATAACCAGTACTTATATCTTTATCTCATGGGCATTATCATCATCCTCACCACCAACAACACCATCATTATCATAATCATCACCATCATTACAGTTATCAATAATGCTGACATATCTGGTACTTGTATCTTAATCATGAGTACAATCACCATCACTATCATCTTATCCCCGTAATCATCATCACCACCATAATCATTATCGCCATCAGCATTGCCACCATAAACATTATCATCATCATCATAATCATCATCAACATCACCACGTATTTTACCATCAACGCTAACACTACCTTTACCATCCTCATCACCATCATTATTGGTCATCACTGCTGTCATCATCAGCATTGTCATAATAATCATCACCACCATCAGCAGCACCATTGCCGTCATTGAAGAAGGCCAATCACGCCGCCATTTTATGCTCCCGCTCAATGGCAAGGCACTCAAGAAATCCATTTCCATTTGCTAATTCAAGCGAGTAATAACATATCAGACTACATTGTAGATTGTTATTTTGAAGTTCACTCTCAAATAAACGGCTGTATTTTCAATTATAAACAATTACAGAGGAAAAGGTGATTGACTTTAACCCGACCTTCAAAACCAAATTCAAATATCATGGTGCTGTACCTTCATTGTCCATTTTCTGTCTTTTGTTTGGACTCTGCGTGCCATTAGTTTCATCTTCGGTTAGTTTGGTATCACCGTTGTCACTATCAGGGGAGTCACCTGTATTTTCAACCTCCATGGAATCACTAAAAAATCAAACTGAATAGATCAGTTTTTATTTTATATTAACTAAATAGAACATCTAGAAAACAAGGTGATATGGGGATGCACCAACTTCCCAGCCTATATGCGTTGCAAATATAACAAACAGCATAATCATGTGACCCATAGAGCATCCCTGTCAACGTCCGAAAATCTCAAGGCTTGATAATTTTTAAGGGGGAGGGGTGGGTATATTCATTTTTTGGGGGGAGGGGTATGTTAAGCCTACGGCGTTTGCCGTATAAAAAGCTCTCCAAAACAAATCCACTTACAGATCTCACAAGGGTGTTAGATAAATTACACTATGCAATGTAACTATTTTTTTTCAAATATTTTAATAGAAAAAAGGCAAAATGACGATTTTCTATAGAACAATTTTTCGGAAGCGATAGAAATCGCTTAAAAGCGGGGATTCAGTGCTCAACACGGAAGAGCGGGAGAAGGGGTCCAAAATCTTGAGACTTCTGCCTAATGCGGGAGAGTTGACAGGCATGATAGAGCCTTTTATTGAAAACGAAAAAAGGGATAGAAACTTTACACATTTTACAAACCTTCCACTATCAACTTTATTTTCTCCATCTGTTTGCTCATAGATACTGTCTATGCTTGGCAGTTCACCTGGTGGAGAAGTAAGTGATAAAAAGTGGCCTTTTTCTTAGTATAAATTGATTGTGCATAATAAGGACTTTTTATTTAAACTGAAAGCAGTTGTACCAAATTGATAAAACACTAATTGTATCTACCACTGACAATCGAATCTAACAGTTTTATACAATAATTTCAGTAAAATATAAGCACTCTGCCTGAGAAGAATTTATCCTAACCCTTTACAGGATCAAAGCTTCTAGATTTCATCTGTGAATCTGCCCTCAAAAATTCATGTTACATGAAGCAATATGTAGTTCAGGCCCCCCCAATGATGTGAAAAACAGAAACCAATAAACTACTTTTCTTCCAACTAGCAATTGCAACAAAAATTGCATAGCAAATTGCAGGAAAAATTGCCCTGGTAACATGGCCCACACAAAATGATTTATGTTTGTGTAATAATAACCACATAGTTGATCACACATTTACCTGTTTTCTTGTACCCATATTTCAGCAAATGATTTTCAAGTATATCAATATTTTCCTTGGTGTTAGTCGCAAGCTTCTCACATGCACCCATAAACTCCCCAAAGGAAATGGACGACTCTCGAGCTTTAGATAATTGATTGGAAGCGTTGTTCTGTGAAGTAGGAAAATGATTTTCTATGATGGTAGTAGAGATTATGACGGAAGATTATGACAACTTATCATGATGAGGATTATTACATATGTGATGACTATGATGATAATCACTATGACAATGATAGTGGTGGCTGCTAAGACTATTATGATGATGATAATAACAACACACTACAATCTGGGAATTATATAATGATTTATAATGAATTATATATGATGATACAGTAACTATGACTGCAATGGACATGATTGTGATAAGAACCATATTCTCTGACTCGTTTGAACTATACTAAAAAAACATCTGCTAAATGATTTCCCCTTCCCTTTTCCTCCCTAATCCAACATACTGGACATCCCACACACACAGTGAACATCGCGAATCATAACAAATGCCATTAAACAGAAGAAGTGAGTTTTGTTTCCTTTTCAGTATTTTTCCATTAACTCATTTTTTTCTCTCGATAACTCAACTTTCTTCAAAGGTCCGAGTTATCGCTAGTCAACTGCATAAAAACATTTGCAGATTTCGTATTATGAATGTTTAGTAAGGGACAAACAGAAAGCGCTCTCTGTGTATTTTTCCAAAAAGCAGTCAGACAACTCACTTTCAATTCGACGACATCAGATAGAATTTCCCGCAAAACGACATGACATCGACCTTCATTATTGCTCCCTTCGGAAGGCTCCTCCAGTCTTGTCTTTAGATCGCTACAATCTTTGTCCAACGATGACCCAAAATGGCGGAAACGAGAGAAGAACTCGAACCTGTCGGTCGCCATGTTGAAATTTATTCGAAAATGGCGCGGGATAACACGTCTGACGTCATATCCTCAACTAGAAAGGTTAGGGGAGGGGACGAGAGAAACCAACTGCCACGATTAATTTTAAAATTGCTATAATAAATGTATGTATTCTCTAAAAGGTATTTTTTTCCTGCTTGGTGGCAGTTATTTGCTACTTTCCTTAAGTTGTAGATTGTTTTAGATTTTTTTTTTTACCATTGCGCTTGGAAAAAACAAAATGCCACTTTTGACTTTCCCTTCTCCGGTAAGTCAAGACAATGTTCACATGTAGCGTGCACCGAACGTTCTTTATCAACGCGATCGTTTCGGAGGTTTCGGGGCAAATAACGCCAGTTTGCTATGTCATAGCCTAACTAAACTTACATAAAGTGACAACAAAACTTAAGCAGTGCTTGTAGGTTTGTATTTACACGTCACCCCATGTTTTGAGCGAATTTTGAAGCATGCTTTGTTGACAAGAGAAA
The DNA here is from genome assembly GCF_932526225.1 of Nematostella vectensis. Lineage (NCBI taxonomy): Eukaryota > Metazoa > Cnidaria > Anthozoa > Actiniaria > Edwardsiidae > Nematostella > Nematostella vectensis. Next base: position 7,065,430 of record NC_064047.1, on the reverse strand, counting down.
CGATGTCTGTTATCCTCGAAACCACTGTTGGGGATATTGTGGTGGATCTATTCACAGATGAACGCCCCCGAGGTACAAAAACTCACATTGACACGTAATAGCAACATAATACTTGATAATATATGTGGCCTTTCATCGATATTTGCTTAGCTTTATTAAAGACTGCAGTTTCTGTTGCGGAGGCCGCCATGTTGTGACGTCATTTCTGTCAAAGTTGTGAATTTCTCTATTGAGTAAACTCTGATTCTATAAAGAATTTGAGATACCCAAACTTATTTTATTTTCGTTTCCTATTTTTCTTTAAAATATATGTATTTAATGTATATCATACAAATAAAAATTAATATACTGTCCTTTTCATTTGACAATTACAGTACCCCCATTTTTTCCTTTTTTTGGTAACAGTTCCATGTTCGTAATTTTTTCTAATTATGGGTTATTCTGTAACTTTTCTAGCATGCCTGAATTTTCTGAAGTTGTGCAAGATCAAGTTCTACAACTATTGCCTTTTCCATTCAGTGCAGGTATTCATTGTATTTTTCAAGTCAACATGGAATAACGCCAGTAAACACAAAGGACATTGATACAAACAGTATCTATGCAGTATAATGATCAAAATTTCATGTCCCATAAACAGTGAAATAATGATGTGAAATAATCATTTTTTTATAGTTTTTTGTATGTGACAGTGCTGGTTTTATTTCTCACATTTGCTCATATTGTATTGTTGTTAGGTTAAGTACTAATACTGTACCTATAAGGTATAAAAAAGGCAATCACCCACCATTTTTGCTCTTGCCAAATGCCAAGTCACACAATGCATCCATTTCCATCGGCCAATTCATGCATGTAACCAAGATATATTTTCAATAAAAATTTGTCCATAACGTATCAGACTTCATTTGTAGATTGTTATCTTAAAGTTTTATTGCAAATAGACCATTTTATTTTTTAACGCCATCATTGTTTTTATACCGATTCAGAGAAACTTCACTGCTCAAACAGGTGATCCACAAGGTACTGGAAAAGGTGGAGAGTCAGTTTTCAGGTAAATATATTTTTTTGGCATTACATGTACTGTAAACAACATCAAGTAATAACACTATAAACTAGCATTAGCATTTTGAGATGGCATACTGTACATTTATAAAACCAATGCTACTTCATCTTTGAATTTTAGTTCCACCATGGAATCCACTATCGATTTCATTTCTCAGATCAAAGATGGCAAGGATGCATGATTAATTAAGTATCAATTAAAAATAACTGTATATACACTACTTTTGTGTGTCAAAATTATGCATCTCATCTGCACTCCTGATGTTTGAATACAGTACATGTAATGTCTATTTACTTGTACAACCATTTAAAGATTTTAAGATATAAGCTTTATACAAAAAAAACCTTTTAACTTTTACCAGGGTATTATATGGTGACCAGGCAAAGTTTTTCAATGCTGAGGCCAAGCCACAACTAAAGCATAAAAACAAGGGCACAGTTTCCATGGTTAACAATGGTGACAATATGCATGGCTCACAATTCTTTATCACCCTTGCCGATGGCCTGGACTACCTGGATGGGGAGCACACAGTGTTTGGTGAGGTCTCTGAAGGTTTTGATGTCTTGGACAAGATTAATGAAGCTATTTGCACTGATGAATTTAGACCCTACCAGGATATAAGGTATGGCAGAAGGAAAAAGCACAACCACACATTTTAAAGTTGAGTTTGTATTTTCCAAGTCTTACTTAACCGTACAGTACAGGTGCTGTGTTACTTAATCACTTTTATCAGAGGCATCTTATCTCTGTATTATGCTAGGCTGCAGTCTCTGCTAGTAGGATACGTAACTCTCAAAGTAAGTGGCTCAACAGGAGAAGGGAAGGTTTATTTTCAGCTTGTAAAATCTTGGTCAAACACTGCTGTGGAACCCTAACAGTTTATGTACTGTACATTATGGAACTACCAGGCTACTGGAATGACATTTCAATATTTCAGATTGTAATTTTCAATCATTTCTGATCAGACACTGTACTGTTACTGAAAATTCATGCTGTGATTCACCCACTCATTCAGGAGATAACTTTACACACACATTTTTGATGTTTGAAGTCTTACAGGTCACGCTGTAATATTCCTTATTTATTCTATTTATAGAATCACTCATACTGTCATTCTTGATGACCCGTTTGACGACCCTGAAGGGTTGCCCATTCCTGACCGTTCTCCCGAGCCAACCAAGGAGCAACTGGAGGTGCGCTGATAATATGTACCACACTGTTAAGCCATGTAAAGATGCTTCTTCTGAATGAGATGTTTCTTGGTATAATATGCTTTTGTTTAAAAGGATGCACCAACTATAGATTTTTAATTTTCATATTTGAGGGGGGGGGATATCCTCTTTTAGATAATTTCACCAGAACTTTCTAGGAGTTAAATCTTTTTGAGCGATGAAATACAAACAGTACAAGATGTGATGCTTAAAACAAATATTGTTAAAGACTGTATGTATAGTATGCTGAAAGACAAATAAGACAATGTTGCATGTTAAAAGATTAGGATAAACTATTTTCAAATGAGTGAAAGATATGTACTCCCATGTTTAAGATGTAGTAAGAAAATGTCTACTTTGTAAGTATCACCCAGAAGATGGCCATTGTCCTCAGTGGCCCTTGATTCCCAATTCAGATAAAGGATAGAGATGGTGCAATGATATTCAAGACCTCCTGCTTTTCATCTTTATACAGTAAGAGATTCATAATCCCCCAAAAACAGAACCAGGTCTCAAAAAACACTCAAGCCAGGCGTGTCGAAGGGGGAGTTGTATGACCGCTGCCTGAGGCGCCTTCCCATGCCTTCAACTCAACAATGTCGGAATCTGCACTCTCGTAATTCAGCATCTAGCTGCGGCTAGAGTGATTAGCTACTCCAATTTATTTTTATTGTGATTGTGTTTTTGTCCCAGAGCGGACTAATAGGTGCAGACGAGGAGGTAGACGAAACTAAGGGCAAGACCATGGAGGAGATAGAAGACATGATTGAAGAGCGAGAGGAAAAAGCTGGTGCACAGCTTCTTGAAATGGTAATGTAAATTTATTGGTTAGGTCCACAGTTCAAGTGGGGGGGGGGGGAGAGAAGGTTCGGAAACTCCCTTGTTTAACCACCCTGCTACAGTACAGTATATGCCTACTGTATGGTTGTGGACACTGTGTCTAAGAAAAAAGTATGCAGTTTGCTGTAACTTGGTTGCCATGGTTAGTGACCTGGCCTAGCTGTGTGAATGTGGCTTTGCCGGTATTCATGGTAACCTGACATTAATGTGTCATCTCAGGTGTGCATGCATGATAAGGAAATGCAAGCATGTATTACATGACAGATAGAAAATTAATGATCTTTTAAAGCCAGTTTTAAATTATCACATACGCATTGTATTTCCCACAGGTTACAGTTCCTTGCTATAACCATGTGGTTCAAGCTGCTTTTTTTTTATAAACTCATTCTATCTTAGTAAACTAATGGGGAAGCTAGTACCCTGAAGTGCATTTTAAATCTTAAAAGATACAGAATCCTAATGTCCTTATCCGTGAAGACAAGGGTTCTAGCTAGCCTGACTCTCTAGTGCACCAAAACATTAACAATTTTTGTCTTTTTGGCTTGTTACTGGTTTTCCATGCGTAATTGTTCTTCTTTTTTGGCAGATTGGTGATATACCAGATGCCGATATCAAGCCTCCGGATAACGTCCTTTTTGTCTGCAAGTTGAACCCTGTTACCACTGACGAAGACTTGGAAATTATCTTCTCAAGATTTGGGACCATTCTTAGGTACAGAGCAGTGCTAATTAACAAACACTTCTTTCTTCCAATGTTGAAAAAAAATGTGTTTGAATGGTGCTCCGTGAAGTGTCTAATGTTTAAATCTGTGTATTGTTTTGTTTAGTTGTGAAGTGATCCGAGACCAGAAAACAGGCGAATCTCTACAGTATGCATTCATTGAGTTTGAAAAAGTAAGTTTTAGTCTTCCTTATGGTTGAATTAAGTTAAATCATTAAATTAAATTAAATCATTAATACTGCAAAGAAAGTAGATTGAATGAAAAATGGATTTAGAATTCTGAGCAGTAATATTTTTTTTGTAATTTTACTACACAATTTTCCAGCCATGCTGTCATTTGACAATCTGCCCATGCCTAAAGAAATTTAAAATAATTAAAAAAAATTGATGTTACATGTGAGAATGGAACACACACCGTTGTGATTTATTGGCCAATGTTTAAACTGACTACTAGGTTGTTTTGCTTCTTAAAACCCATTAACACACACATTGCACACAGATAATGATGACAGATTGTGGCATTTTCTGTGCTTGATGGAAATAGGAACTATATTCTTCTCTGTCTTTAGGACGAGGACTGTGAAAGAGCGTACTTTAAGATGGACAATGTCTTGATTGATGATCGACGAATTCATGTAGACTTCTCCCAATCTGTGTCAAAAATCAAATTGCAAATGAGAAAAGGTACCAAAGAATAGACCCTTTTTGGTAAACAACTTAATTACAACTTTTTTTGGTGAGTGAACTTATATACAAGAAAGGACCCATATTCTACCATTATAGTACTGCTGTTAATGTAACTTTAATTTTAACTTAGAATTTTTTTCTTTGCAATTTTAAAGAAAAACTAAATGAAAACAGCATACAGTAATACAACTTTATTTATCCAAAAAGGAAAACAACCTAAAGAGTTGACAATGATTGTTATTTTTTTTTTCTTCCTTCCAGATGGAGTCAATTATAAGCTTTCCCTTATTGTCAAATTGTTAATGGGACTCTTCTTTTATAAATTTTAGGAGCCCAGCCACCCTTTCCAGATAAAAAAGATGACAGGCCTAAATTTTCCATCAAGGATAAAGGCAAACGTGACAAGTATCCTTTCAATAATCCAGAGTTTTGATATTTATTGATACTAGTATCATAGTATACAGAGTTTCAAGATTTATCAGTATTTTATAATATACCATGTTTGAATACTTATCAATTTGGAAAGAGGATTTACAATTGTATTGCACTTCAATGTTCATTAGTTTAGATCTTTGGTCAGACCTTAACACACTCTATAGATATGACCTGGTCTTTGACAACAATTCAAGTGACGATGACCAGCCGATGAAGAAGAAAAAATCCTCAAAAAATGATGACAACAGAAAGTCAGAGAAAGAGAAATACAAAGAAAAAGATCAAAGGTCAAGGGAGAGAGATGAAGACGGACACAGAAAGAGAGATCGGGATAGAAGGGATGACAGGGACAGGAGAGGGGAGAGGAACAGAGATAAGGTGTGGTATATATTGGCTCATAAACGGGATAGAAGTGCGTAGAGGGATAGAAGAAAGGAGAGGGAAGGAAGGGAAGGAAGAGAGGAACAGAAGTGAGGAGAGGAACAGAGATAAGATGTGGTAAATATGGCCGCATATTGGGCTAGAAGGGAGGAGAGGGACAAAAGAAAGGAGAGGGTCAGAAGGGTGGAGAGGGACAAAAGAGAGGAGAGGGTCAGAATGGAGGAGAGGGACAAAAGGTAGGAGAGGGTCAGAATGGAGGAGAGGGACAAAAGGGAGGAGAGGGTCAGAAGGGAGGAGAGGGACAAAAGGGAGGGGAGGGTCAGAAGGGAGAAGGAGGGCATAAGGGAGGAGAGGGACAAGAGATCTTGTGTCTTTTCCTAAAGCCTTGTTGGGGGAGACCCCTTTTCCAACGCACAAGCTCTTTTCGAGTCACTTGCATTTGTAGGCCAGTGCTCAACAGTCCTACAAACACAAGCGAATAAAAAGGAGCGATGTACCCTGATCAGACCCTTGGTATTTTTTATTTCAGGATAAAGATCATAGGGGTGACAGAAAAAGGTCTGATGACGATAGACAGGAGAAAAGGTACACAAGAATTATGGGAAGATATGTGGATAGCCCAGGTAGTCCAAACTGGTACATATCTCTGGCGCTGTTGGCATAACAAGTTGGGAGGTGCTGAGAAATAGTTCGCCAACATTTCTTTTGTCTTGTGGTCAGTCGAATGAAGCGGCGCCCGGCGCTGGCTAATGTTTGCGTTGTTAATGTTTGCATTTTCTTTGTGTTGAGTACAAGCAATGCTGATTTGCTCAGGGCATACTCTGCTCTTTGTTTGTGTGTGTGTACCGCAAAGTGCTAAAAAAAAAAACATGCCTTTTTCTGTCTAGCCGCAAGAGCAGACGGTCCCCTTCTCCGTACCGATCACGTGACCGAGATAGAAAACACAGAGATGACAGGAAACACAGATGATGGCATGTGATACCTGTGTGGAGCAATACTTGTCTTTTTATAAACACTGTTAAACAAGACTTCACCTACACGTAACCTTGGAAGATTGGCATTCCTGTGTTTGGCAGGCCACCTAGGACGATTGGGATTCCTGTGTTTTCCATAGCATCCCTAGGACGGCTGGGATTCCTGTGTTTTCTATAGGCTTCCTTGGGATTCCTGTGTTTGCCATATTTCTATGATGACACTTGGGATTCCTGTGTTTGGCATGTTTCGTATGACGATTAAATTTGATTGTGCTTGCCAGGTTCCCTAGTAAATAATGGCCACGATGGGTATCGTTCAATTTAAGTTCTCAAAGGACGAATGGAGAAGTGTAGCAGCCTGCTCATAAGGCCTAACATAACTGCCTGGATTACCTCATAGTTCTAATGTATTTAGTTCTGTTGTTTTGTTTCCGATTGTTGTGTCTGTGGTGCATCAATCCAAGGAGGTGGAATCTTTTGATAGCCACTACATGACCCGATCATTATTTTTTTAAACAAGGGACTATTCTGTTGCCCGTGCGCATTTCATTGAGCGATTTGGCGATCAAAATGGCGGATGTGGAATGTTATGACAAAAACTCGCACTGTTTCTTGACTGTAGAGATATCTTTTTTGACCAGAAAATTCCCGCAGAAGGCAAAGATAATGTCTGTGAAGTAGTTTCGCTCGAATCAGCGATTGCCGGATACCGTTTTGCGTGCTAAATATAACCATAAAGATGCTAAACAGCTAACCATTGACAGTCTTTCTTATCTGATTTATCTGATTGGATATTATGATAGAAATCCGTAAACTTCCTTTCGGATAAATTATCGGAGAAAGATTATTTTTTTAGTGTGTGGTATCCATTTTCTAGGGTATGATTGTTGGTAGAACTGTACGCGGTTATCATATCAAGCACAAGTTGCTCTGAATCACATACAATTATCAGACCCTTCTCTAAACAACCCTTTCATTTCCCAGAAAGGTTGAAGGCAGGAGCAATTTATAAAAAATCCAAGATGGCCCCCTTTTAGTCACGTTACCTTGGCTTTCATGGTTAGAAGATACATATTTCGTTACCGTTTCACAAGATGAACTCACTTGACAAGTTTCATGCATTTTTGTTAAAACCCCATAAAGATACGCTATTTTGTGTGTTTTTCCCGTATGAATCCTTAGAGCCCCTGAGTATTCGAATTATGCGCTGATTTCCCCGGGTCATTCATGAATCATCTTTATCTCCGCCATGTTTACGAGCCCACAATGTTTTCACAGGGTTTACCGTTAATGATAACCGTCACGAACATCAAAGTGGAATACTTGTGTCACTAATAAGGGTTGTAGCATCAATACATACTATTACGAATTATATCAAGTACGCAACGGTAGTCATTGGCGAGTCATTGCAATCCATTGTAGTCAACGGCAAGTCATATCAGTCTATGGTTCGCCCCATGACAGGTTCTCCAATAGGGTTCTGGATTCCGGATCCTAGTGTGTGGATTCCGGATTCCATGTGGGTTTTTTCTCGTGGATTCCGGATTCCAGCAGCATGGATTCCGGATTCCAGCAGCATGGATTCCGGATTCCATATCTCATTTTTTCATGGATTCCGGATTCCATATCTCATTTTTTCATGGATTCCGGATCCCATATCTCATTTTTTCATGGATTCCAGATTCCGGATTACCTGTCATGGGGCGATATGGTAGTGCACTGCCATGCTCAGAGTATGGCAAGCCATGGCACACCATGGCAATGTATGGCAACACATTGCTGATGTGCCATTAGGTGCCATACTCAACGTATGGCACTCCATGGCAGTGTATGGCAAAACATTGCCATGACGTGCCATTAGGTGCTATACTCATAGTATGGCAAGCCATGGCACACCATGGTAGTGTATGGCAAACATTGCCATGACGTGCCATTAGGTGCTATACTCGTAGTATGGCAAGCCATGGCACACCATGGTAGTGCATGGCAAACATTGCCATGACGTGCCATTAGGTGCTATACTCATAGTATGGCAAATCATGGCAATGTATGGCAGGTTATGGCAAGCCATGGCGCATGATGGCACACCATGGCAAGGTACGGCAAAACATTGCCATGACGTGCCGTGTCATTCAATACTCAAAGTATGGCAAGTCATGGCAATATTTTGCCATACGCTGCCATGGCTTGCCATACTATGGGTCCTGACGTGCCATGGTCCACCAAAGTGTTGCCATAACCTGCCATGACGTGCCATGGCTTACCATATTTTTAGTGGTTCGTCATGGCAATGTTTTGCCATACCTTGCCATGGTCCACCAAAGTATTGCCATGAGCTGCCATGGTGTGCCATGTCTTGCCATGCTATGAGTATGGCAGTGAGAAAGATTTGAGGGAGATTTTAAGAAAAAGATTTGTACACGAGAAAAAAATTGGTCGCACAAGCAAAAGATTTGTCACAAAAGTAAAAGATTTGTCACACACGTAAGATATTTGTCACATAAGGGAAAGTTCATTTATTATCTCGAGGGGGGGGCGTAAGGATTTTGATAAAAGTAAGGGATAAAATTAGTTGACCCCCCTTCTTCAGAAGGAACAAAATTTTCCATGCCCCCCTTACGCTTTTCGAAATTAGGAACGGCAATGAAAATGTCAAAAACGCGATTAGAAAAAAAGAGATTAGCTGTAAGTTGGACAGAAAGTGGAGAAGAAGGAATTGGCTGGAAACATTTATTCAGAAAAAGTGAAGGGACTCAATTTCTCAAAGATGCGTTTAACTCCAGCTAATAAGATGCGACTAACCCCACCTGATAATGGTTGATGCTAACTAAAGATGACGCAAAAAATGCAAAAAATATTGTGGCAAAAAAAAAAAAATTGACAAAAAATGACAAATACAAAATATTAATTGAAACATCCCGCACGAAATTTATTCACACAAAAAAATAATATAAAACTGATAAAAAAAATCTGGACGTCCAAAAATAAACCGCATTGAAAATCAACATTGAATATCAACATTGAAAATCAAAGGTAAATTTCACCAACATAGAAATTCGAAAATTTAATTTAATTTCGCGTTTTATCTACGTGGCCATCGTTATAATAACAAGGGATCTGGTGACACTATAAGGACGATGGCCAAGTGTTATATATAATAGACCAGGGGGTCGTTTCTCAAAACTCCCGGTAATATTCGGGCCCTTTAGGGTACCGGGAGAGTTTTCGGGATACTTTTCCGGGCGAGGAAGAGCGTTTCTCAAAGCTAGCGGTAGCGTCCCGGTTCTTTACGGGTTCCCGATAAGAAAATTATATTTTTCAGAGTTAATGAATAGATTGGCTAAATAATTATTGAATATCAATAAAAATCGTAGATTTGTCGATGTCTGTAGACAACTTTACGGGTTCCCGATAAGAAAATTATATTTTTCAGAGTTAATGAATAGATTGGCTAAATAATTATTGAATATCAATAAAAATCGTAGATTTGTCGATGTCTGTAGACAACTGGTACCCCAGACACTGCTGTGGCATCGGCACTTTTCGAAAAAAAATACAAAGAACAATTAGATAAAGTCTCATTTTGTAGCAAACTTCCAATACCTTCGCAAAGTTGTTTACATTTTTTTAGGCGCACGGTGACAGCTAAATGTCAAATCATTTGACAAAAAAGAAACCTGATTGGCTGGTAGGGAATCCCATAAAATGATGTTAGCCGTGATTGACCCACTTCTTCCCGGGCAGTGATATGGTTTCCTCAAGTGATGAAAATTCACTACAACTCGACACAACTTGAAAATGGCGAGATTTAATCGGAAGAAAAGCACCAAATTGGATAGTTCAACTTGGCCAATTCTAGATGAATAGTTGATCTATAAATTCAGCTGAAAATATTAAAGAAAAACATCGTTTTGGGTATCAATAATCGCATTAAAAGTAATTCCCGGTAAGTTAACGGGAACTCTTGAGCTCCCGTAAGTTACCGGGCGAGTTACCGGGATTTTTTCCGGGCCCGACAATAACAGGCGTTTTGAGAAACACCCGTAAAGTTTATCGGGGGCTAACCGGGTGACTTTCCGTGTTTCCGGGTTCATCGGGACTTTTGAGAAACGACCCCCAGGACTCCTTGCGCACTTCCGCCACGTGGATACAATATTCCCGCGCTTTCTATGGGTGTCCTGTGGTAGAAACTCCAAATAAGGATATACTTGGAGCGAGGTGCGAACTTTTGCCTCCAGCAGTTCAGCGTTCCGTCCCCCTTAGGCTACTCGTGGCGGAACTGACTCAATGTGCTGAATGTGAGAAGAAGCGTCCTGACCTTTGGGATATAGAAATACCACCAAAACAAAACGCCGTATGGCAAAATCTTAATGCCAAGATGTCCGAAAAGAGGACCAAATCCCAGAATGCGGCTAAAGGTGCATCTCCCCCGTCACTAGTCCAGCGACTAGCGGCGGAGCCAGACAACAAGCAGACTTACAGGCCAGTCGAGCCTAGAAAGTTTGTGGACTTCGAGTACGACGAGTTGATTCTCGAAAACCTCAAATCGGCATGTGCCGCTTTTGCGCTGTTTGGAGAAATTTAGAATTCCCTCTATCGGACCCAAATGCGCTCTAATCGCTTAAACATGTAAATAATAGACAGCTACAAGTACTACATAACGTTGGATTGAATTTATAGCGGAGCCAGCGGAACTAATGGTATATAACTATGCGATACCCTGCGTGTCGCCCGCCCGCCCGCCTGCCCGTGGAGCCAGCACAATTTGCAATAACTTAGCAAAACGCCACCTCAGTGAAATAATTATACAAGAATATATTTTAGCACTTTACGAGAATGCTCCATACTTAATAAAACCCCGAAAGTTGCATCAAAACTTACAATTATTTAGTTTTTAGTGTTTTTGTATTTACACTCACGGGAATCCTGCGTCTAATTTTTCTCGCGTTTTGCTCTTCTAACTCGCGGCCGATACCGTGAATTGATAAAGTTTTTGCATTATTTTCGTCGTAGCTAAAGCCAAGAAAGAAATTCGACACATCTTACACATTTATAATAAAAAGACGTACAAACGATGGATGGAAGGACAAAGGATGGGTTTGGAAAAAGAAGGTAAGTATAAGATGTCAATTTTATAACCTTCGTCGGAGCTATGAAAAACTCTTGTGTTGATATATTTCTAGCACTCAAACAGTTAAAGCCATGATGGGATGTTGATGTTTTATTATACCTAGTTCCTAACTAGTAATTCAGCTAGTTTGTTCATACAATATCCGATAGAAATTGATTGATTGTTCGTAAACAACGTCGCGTTTGTTTTAGAAAATGTTGTTATTTCCTTGCTTTTAATTCATTCAAGAAGTGAACTAATCTTAAGCTTTTTATTTGATAACTTTTTAACTTTTAATAAAGAACGATTTCTTATCTGGAGATTCTTCGTCACATTTAAGTTCTGTGAGCTCTTTTATGAAAGATATCGAGCGATGAACGGTTTTAGTTTAAGTATATTTTGTAAGTTCGAAGAACATTTAAAATTTAAAATGAATTCTGGTTTAAATTTTAGAAAAAAAAAGGTTCGTGAGAGGTAATAGGTTCTAAAATGATCTGCTTTACCATACATATGATTATTTTTCACGGGAAAAAGATATCTTGAATACCCCAGCTCAACGTTTTCATACAACATCTCAAAACTCCCATCTCTTCAATTTTCATAGAAAACTAAAGATAACAGATACCTATAGTTTTTCTCTACAGATTTTTCTGAAAACAAGGCAATTCAACCTCTGGCTCATTAGCCCCTAAAAACAGACTTCATATATTTCCTGTTCAAGGTTTTATTTTAAAGGTTACTTGGAATTATTTTTAATTTTAGGTTTATCAATTAGGTTTTGTGCGGCATAACATTTATCTCTTTAGTATTCTTCCGTAGATTTTGTCACTGTCCTCCAAATTTTTCAGGCGAATCCCGACTCAAGCAAGCTGACAGCTTTAAAGGCATGATGCTAGGGCAGGATGTGTTCATTAATACAGCTAATAAGTAACAAAAAGATAGATAATAGTTACAAATAAAAACTTGTTATAAAAAAATAAACCAGGCTAATAAAATAAACTAAAAGTATTCAGAAACTTTGAAAACAAGTTAGAGTGGTTTATTTCATTCACCTTTTGACAAAGTGGCTGGTACAAAACACTGACCAACATTGGCCCTTATTGCAAATGGACTAAATAGGTTTTCTAGTCAATTTGAACTAATTAACTGCACAGGGGTTGTGATCAATCTACTTTTCAAATAGCTGATATGAATACAGCTCATTACTTAGGAATCTGAAATGATATTTGCAAAAATCAACAGCAATGTACCATTTGACTTTTCATGCAGTTATTTTAAAAATAATTTAGCACTGAACATGGAAGTGATGTGAAATGTAGTACCTGTGATCGGAAGTGCGCAAAGAGTTCTGGTCTATTATAACACTTGGCCATCGTCCTTATCCTTGGTTATTATAACGATGGGCCAGGTGGATAAAACGCGGAATTCATTTTCATTTTCGAATTTCTATGTTGGTGAAATTTACCTTTGATTTTCAATGTTGGTTTTTTAATGTTTAGTTTCAATGTTGTTTTTCAATGTCGATTTTCAATTTCAATTAATATTTTCTGTTTGTCATTTTTTTGTCAATAACTTTTTTTGCCACAATATTTTTTTTGTATTTTTTTTTCAAAGAATAAAAAATAAATAGAAAATAAATATTAAATAAAGGAATTAGGATTTTAATTTGTTTTATTTTATATTTTTTATAGTTGATTTCCAGTATTGTGATTGGTTTTACTATTATAACATTGGGCCACCATACACAAGTAAAAAATTTATACACGAGTAAAAAAAATTGTCAAACAAGTGAAACGATTAGGCAGACAGAAAAATATTCATCACACGAGTAAGAGGGATGGGATGTTTGGGATGCTTTCTTAGATGATAGGGCCTGTGTTTGTCAGGTTTCATAGGACGATAGGGGCTCCTGTATTTAGGATGCTTCTAGCCCAAGGAGGTTTGGAGTCAAATCCTTTCTTGCTCCTTGCTGTCCAATAGGCATAAAAAATATTGATTATATTCACCCTAGTGTGAGAGTTTTTTTCTCCTCGTTTTTTACAAAATGAAACCCTAAAATCCCAAAACGAAATTCGAGTAAACATCTTATCCGTTATATTATGTATTTTGCATTTTGTGAAGTAAGAACAACGAAGAACCTGAAAGAAACAATATAAAGTATATGTTCAGATACGACAACGGCTACGGACGGAGTGACCGAGATAACACTTTAACGCTTGGCGGCAAATTCCACAATAGTTTCGATGAAATTACCTAGACTTTATATCCAGAAACAGACAGAAATTAAGTGTAAAGCTTTATTTCTAGAATGAGATACAAGGAAAAGGGAATTTATACTCCAACCGACCACGTACTCGCCAGACCGTAAAACTTGGAATGTGTAGTCCCAGAAAATATCCATACCCCCCCTTCCCCCCTATTGAGGGGGTCGGAGGTATGATCCACACCCCTCTGGATTTTCCAACCCCCTGGAAAAAGATAAATACAGTAACTGTAAAGGGGATAGGGAATTTCCGCCCCCCCCCCCCCAGGGAATTTCCTGGGCGTCTGAACCCCCCCCCCCCCCCCACGGAATCTCCAATCCCCTCAATGGTGGTGATGGAGGGGGGGGGGGGGTATGGATATTTTCTGGAACTACACAATTTTACATCGTCTTTTGGCGGAGAACCGTTGGAAATCTATCAGACAGAACGCATTTTCAGGTGCAGCCTTTCAATTCTCAAGTAAATTCCGTTGTTTTCTACCGTCGCCGTACTCGTAGCCGTACTGGTACTCGTATCTTGAAGTCCCTACTATGGTTACTCGGGCTACGGTAACACGGAAAGCAACTGCATAAAACAACAGAAATTTAAGAAACCAGAATTATTATTAACTCTGTACACTCCGTTACATTTCGGGCGTTTCACTCTAAACCACGACATAATTATACCACTTTTAGGGTTTAGCAAGTACGGGAATGTTTACGCTATAAATCCAACCAAGAGAGCATAAGATAAGAGAGGGACACTTTGGTATTACCCGCGCGCCATGTCGATTCCGAATCCGGCTATTTTTAGTGACCACCACCCCACCACTGCGCGTGAGGATCTGCTCCTTTTATTTTGTCCTACTCCCCCGCGGGTTGCGTGTTGTTGTTTTGCCAACTCGATAGGAATGAAAAGAGATCATGTAAAATAACCCGGAAGAAGAAAACAAGTCTGTCTTAAGTAAACAAGATTGGCAAATATACTCACAGAAAGGGGAATTCATATATTAGCTAACTTAGCAAATTAACTTACTAGTACTGGTAAATGAAATTGGGGGCGAGAAAGTTTAATGGTATTATTTTGAAATTTTATAGAATTTTAAAATTTTATAGATAAAAACATACTAGTAAACAAAATTTCGGGGCGAGAAAGCAATCTGACAACACGCCCCGAGATTTGGTTTACTAGTATAATAAAAAATTATACCGAGAAATTACGGGGCGTAAAGCAAAAACGACAACTCGCCCCGAGATTTGGTTTACTAGTACTAAGTAATTATAATACCGAAAAAATAACGGGGCGTAAAGCAAAAACGACAACTCGCCCCGAGATTTGGTTTACTAGTACTAAGTTATTATAATACCGAAAAAATAACGGGGCGTAAAGCAAAAACGACAACTCGCCCCGAGATTTGGTTTACTAGTAGTCAGTAATTATAATACTGAGAAATTACGGGGCGTAAAGCAAAAACGACAACTCGCCCCGAGATTTGGTTTACTAGTAGTAAGTAATTATAATACTTATAACATATGGGGCGTAAAGCAAAAACGACAACACGCCCCGAGATTTGGTTTACTAGTAGTAAGTAATTATAATACTTATAAATTACGGGGGGTAAAGCAAAAACGACAACACGCCCCGAGATTTGGTTTACTAGTACCAAGAAATTACGGGGCGTAAAGCAAAAACGACAACACGCCCCGAGATTTGGTTTACTAGTAGTAAGTAATTATAATACTTATAAATTACGGGGCGTAAAGCAAAAACGACAACTCGCCCCGAGATTTGGTTTACTAGTAGTAAGTAATTATAATACCGAAAAATCAAAAACGACAACTCGCCCCGAGATTTGGTTTATTAGTACCGATAAATTACGGGGCGAGTTGTCGTTTTTGCTTTACGCCCCGTAATTTATAAGTATTATAATTACTTACTACTAGTAAACCAAATCTAGGGGCGAGTTGTCGTTTTTGCTTTACACCCCGTAATTTAAAAGTATTATAATTACTTACTACTAGTAAACCAAATCTCGGGGCGAGTTGTCGTTTTTGCTTTACGCCCCGTAATTTCCCGGTATTATAATTACTTACTACTAGTAAACCAAATCTAGGGGCGAGTTGTCGTTTTTGCTTTACACCCCGTAATTTAAAAGTATTATAATTACTTACTACTAGTAAACCAAATCTCGGCAGCACCCAGCTCATGATACCCGCAGTCGCCCGCTGTCCCGCGGGATGGTCCCGCGAGTACTACGGCTACCTGATGACGTCACTCGCCGGTCACAAGCACTCAAGTCAGTTCGTGTGCGTGGATCACGATGCCGAGTATGTCCCGGGTACTAGCCCTAACCATAACGGAGCCCTGCTGTTCCCCGTGGAGGGGAGGTGTGGGTCACTACCGTGTGCCCCGTATGTAGATGGGTATGAGCTGACATGCGTAGTCTGCACCAAGTGATTCCAGTTGTACGATTGATGGAATAATAAAATATTTGTAAGGTATAGGGTAACAATGTGTCTAGTTCACTCACAAGCTGTTGCATGACTGATTGAATAATAATAAAAGAAAAGTTATCGGGTTTATAGTATACGGTGCTCTGCTGTTATTCACAGCAGTTGTATGTCTAATGAAAAAATAAATCTTTAAAAAATTGAAATTGTGTAGTGTAAATATATTCTGTCTTGTTTGCTTAGAACACATATAAAAAAAAGGTAAACTAAACAGATGTTGGTCTATGTCATACAATGCTTGTTACTTTTGGCTGGTATACACAGATTTGAGATACTCATGGGTTTGTCTTGATCCTTTTCATTTTAATAATATTTGAAAATACCACATCCATGGTCTTTTCATGCGAAATCGCAAAAAGAGTGGAGCCGTTTATTTCGTTTGATATATGAATTTCAAAGCTGTAACATAGGCTTGGAAATCTTTTGGGGGGGCACAGCCACGCCCTTACCGGTAATTGTAATTTTTTTAACACATTCGTAATGATGGGGGGGGGGGGGAAAGGAGCACGTGCTCCTGGATTTAATGGTGATGTGGATGTAGGACGGAGAACAATTTGTGCAACAAATATGATTTGAAAAAAACCCTGTTATTAGCATAGCGCACAACTGAAAAATTTCGTCCACCAGATCAGAAGCCTTCTGGTGCCTTGTTTGTAAGGTCCTCTTTTCTTTCTTCCTTTTCTCCCTCAAACTTTAGCCAATGATTACGAGTCCGTCTTCAAGTTGGGCACTGCACATGCGCAATCATTATTGCAGTTAAAATGGAACTCAACCTCATTCCAAAGTCTTTTACCTTTTGACCAGCAGCATGTATGTGGGCTCTGGGAACGAGATTGGCTGGAAATAAAAATCATAGTCATATCAAACAATTTTGTTTTAAAAATTGTAGTTTTTCTCGCTTGCTCAGCCAATTCCTTATTTTGAATTACATACCATATTTGGGAGTCCGCCGCTTCATTCGTTTTTCTCTCTTTGAACAGTGCACGTCGAGAATTTACACGTAGACATACAGGAATTAATGTTTTACAGCGATTATGCTGACCGTCATTTTGAAACCAGCCAAGACCCTAACGTTATAGATTATCAAAAGGTTTCCCGCGCTCGCGCCAGGCTCTTTTAGACAATTGAGAAAAACGACAACCATTGATTGATATGGGAAATGACTCTGAGTAATGCCTGGTGCACACTAGTGACATAACGAACTATTGAGAGGTATGTACTAGTCTGTGGGTGTATTATTGAGAGGTATGTATGGGCCTTTTGGTGTATTATTATTGAGAGGTATGTACTAGTCTGTGGGTGTATTATTGAGAGGTATGTATGGGCCTTTTGGTGTATTATTATTGAGAGGTATGTATGAGCCTTTTGGTGTATTATTATTGAGAGGTATGTATGGGCCTGTGGGGGTATTATTGAGAGGTATGTATGGGCCTGTGGGGGTATTATTGAGAGGTATGTATGAGCCTTTGGGGGTATTATTGAGGGGTATGTATGGACCTGTGGGGGTATTTTTGAGGGGTATGTATGAGCCTTTGGGGGTATTATTGAGGGGTATGTATGAGCCTTTGGGGGTATTATTGAGGGGTATCTATGAGCCTTTGGGGGTATTATTGAGAGGTATGTATGAGCCTTTGGGGGTATTATTGAGGGGTATGTATGGACCTGTGGGGGTATTTTTGAGGGGTATGTATGAGCCTTTGGGGGTATTATTGAGGGGTATGTATGAGCCTTTGGGGGTATTATTGAGGGGTATCTATGAGCCTTTGGGGGTATTATTGAGAGGTATGTATGAGCCTTTGGGGGTATTATTGAGAGGTATGTATGGACCTGTGGGGGTATTTTTGAGGGGTATGTATGAGCCTTTGGGGGTATTATTGAGAGGTATGTATGAGCCTTTGGGGGTATTATTGAGAGGTATGTATGAGCCTTTGGGGGTATTATTGAGGGGTATGTATGGACCTGTGGGGGTATTTTTGAGGGGTATGTATGAGCCTTTGGGGGTATTATTGAGGGGTATGTATGAGCCTTTGGGGGTATTATTGAGGGGTATCTATGAGCCTTTGGGGGTATTATTGAGAGGTATGTATGAGCCTTTGGGGGTATTATTGAGAGGTATGTATGAGCCTTTGGGGTATTATTGAGAGGTATGTATGGGCTTGTGGGGGTATTATTGAGAGGTATGTATAGGCCTGTGGGGGTATTATTGAGAGGTATGTATGGGGCTTTGGGGGTATTTTTGAGGGGTATGTATGAGCCTTTGGGGGTATTATTGAGGGGTATGTATGAGCCTTTGGGGGTATTATTGAGGGGTATCTATGAGCCTTTGGGGGTATTATTGAGAGGTATGTATGAGCCTTTGGGGGTATTATTGAGAGGTATGTATGGGTCTGTGGGGGTGTTATTGAGAGGTATGTATGAGCCTTTGGGGGTATTATTGAGAGGTATGTATGGACCTGTGGGGGTATTATTGAGGGGTATGTATGAGCTTTGGGGGTATTATTGAGAGGTATGTATGGGCCTGTGGGGGTATTATTGAGAGGTATGTATGAGCCTGTGGGGGTATTATTGAGGGGTATGTATGGGCCTGTGGGGGTATTTTTGAGGGGTATGTATGGGCCTTTGGGGGTATTATTGAGAGGTATGTATAGGCCTGTGGGGTTATTATTGAGAGGTATGTATAGGCCTGTGGGGGTATTTTTGAGTGGTATGTATGGGCCTTTTGGTGTATTATTGAGAGGTATGTATAGGCCTTTGGGGGTATTTTTGAGTGGTATGTATGGGCCTTTTGGTGTATTATTGAGAGGTATGTATAGGCCTTTGGGGGTATTATTGAGAGGTATGTATAGGCCTGTGGGGTTATTATTGAGGGGTATGTATAGGCCTGTGGGGGTATTATTGAGAGGTATGTATAGGCCTGTGGGGTTATTATTGAAGGGTATGTATAGGCCTGTGGGGGTATTATTGAGAGGTATGTATGGGCCTGTGGGGGTATTATTGAGAGGTATGTATAGGCCTTTGGGGGTATTATTGAGAGGTATGTATAGGCCTTTGGGGGTATTATTGAGAGGTATGTATAGACCTGTGGGGTTATTATTGAGGGGTATGTATAGGCCTGTGGGGGTATTATTGAGAGGTATGTATAGGCCTGTGGGGTGTATTATTGAGAGGTATGTATTGGCCTGTGGGGGTGTTATTGAGAGGTATGTATAGGCCTGTGGGGGTATTTTTGAGGGGTATGTATGAGCCTTTGGGGGTATTATTGAGAGGTATGTATAGGCCTGTGGGGGTATTATTGAGAGGTATGTATGAGCCTTTGGGGGTATTATTGAGAGGTATGTATGGACCTGTGGGGGTATTATTGAGTGGTATGTATGATCCTGTGGGGGTGTTATTGAGGGGTATGTATGAGCTTTGGGGGTATTATTGAGAGGTATGTATGGGCCCTGGCCTGGTAGACTGCTTTCTGAAGCTTACGACCAAGCTAGTAGGCATGGCGCTGCCGATAGACAGCGTGGTCAATCTTCACAATGACCTAGTGTCCGACTACATCGTCAACAACGAGCTCCGCACATTGTGCGGAAGCCTGGCCCTACGCCGCGGCCGTTTGATGGCTTTAGCCGCCGGGGCGTTACACATAGCGCGTCATGTGGACTGTCGTGCCGACACCGGAACGGCAAGCGCTGACGCGCGGAGCCAACGCGAGGTAGCAGCCGCGGACAGTGTCGAGCCCGCCACCCCAGAGTAGACGTAAGCGAAGAAAGAGGCGCTTCGTGTATGCCCTGACTGTCGTTGACGTTGCTTCACGATATAAAGCCGCCCGCCCACTGAGGACTAAGAGCGCGGCCGTCGTCTCCCGCGAACTCGCTGGCATCTATGAAGAGGGACCTCTCACATGGCCTAAAGTCCATGTCCAGAGTTCAAGGGTGCTACCACGAAGCTCCTAACAGACCACGGGGTGGAGGTCCGACGGGCTGAGCCTGGGCACCACAGGAGCCAAGCTTTCACCGAGTCTTTCCATCGCTGGCTGGCGCAGCGCCTATTTCGTGCGCAGTACGCGAAGGAGCTTGCGTCCGGCGAGACAAACCGCGAGTGGGTTACTGCTCTGCCAATCGTCATCTCGGACATGAACGCAACGAAGACTCGCATGACTGGCCTTGCGCCTGAGGACGCCATAAAGCTGAGGCGCGTGCCTCTCAAAGCCGAAAAGCCTCCCCTAGAGGTCCCCTTAGATGTCGGAACGGATGTGTATTATACATCGCCGTAAACGAGGAAGACCTTCAGGACAAAGGCCGACGGCGAGCGACGGACCCGTGGTGGACAAGCAAGGCATACCCAATACTAAAGAGGGTCATGGAGCCCGGACAGCCAGTGTTGTATTACACGGCGTACTCTAAGCACGGCTTCACGCGATCGCGTCTTATTACTAGTAAACCAAATCTCGGGGCGTGTTGTCGTTTTTGCTTTACGCCCCGTAATGTCTTGGTACTAATAAACCAAATCTCGGGGAGTGTTGTCATTTTTGCTTTACGCCCAGTAATTTCTTGGTACTAGTAAACCAAATCTCGGGGCGAGTTGTCGTTTTTGCTTTACGCCCAGTAATTTATAGGTATTATAATTACTTACTACTAGTAAACCAAATCTCGGGGCGAGTTGTCGTTTTTGCTTTACGCCCCGTAATTTATAGGTATTATGATTACTTACTACTAGTAAACCAAATCCCGGGGCGAGTTGTCGTTTTTGCTTTACGCCCAGTAATTTATAGGTATTATAATTACTTACTACTAGTAAACCAAATCTCGGGGCGAGTTGTCGTTTTTGCTTTACGCCCAGTAATTTATAGGTATTATAATTACTTACTACTAGTAAACCAAATCTCGGGGCGAGTTGTCGTTTTTGCTTTACGCCCCGTAATTTATAGGTATTATAATTACTTACTACTAGAAACCAAATCTCGGGGCGAGTTGTCGTTTTTGCTTTACGCCCCGTAATTTCTCGGTATTATAATTACTTACTACTAGTAAACCAAATCTCGGGGCGAGTTGTCGTTTTTGCTTTTCGCCCCGTAATTTCATTTAATAGTATAGTTATAGTATAGTTATTGTAAACCAAATGTCGGGGCGAGTTGTCGGATTGCTTTCTCGCCCCGAAATTTTGTTTACTAGTATGTTTTTATCTATAAAATTTTAAAATTCTATAAAATTTTAAAATAATACCACTAAACTTTCTCGCCCCCAATTTCATTTACTAGTACTAGTAAGTTAATTTGCTAAGTTAGCTAATATATGAATTCCCAAGACAGACAATGTTAGTAACCTTGTGAATTATCCTATCAAATAGTCCCTATTGCAGCGACTAACATGAAAATTCTTGTGGCGAGTCGCTGTGTTTCTCAAGCCAAGGTCGTTTTTAGCTCATTAGTATGGGCGGGTGAGGCGGGTATAAGAAGTCCCTATTGCAGCGACTAACATGAAAATTCTTGTGGCGAGTCGCTGTGTTTCTCAAGCCAAGGTCGTTTTTAGCTCATTAGTATGGGCGGGTGAGGCGGGTATAAGAAGTCCCTATTGCAGCGACTAACATGAAAATTCTTGTGGCGAGTCGCTGTGTTTCTCAAGCCAAGGTCGTTTTTAGCTCATTAGTATGGGCGGGTGAGGCGGGTATAAGAAGTCCCTATTGCAGCGACTAACATGAAAATTCTTGTGGCGAGTCGCTGTGTTTCTCAAGCCAAGGTCGTTATTAGCTCATTAGTATGGGCGGGTATAAGAAGGAGCAAAAAACAAGAACAGGTCAGAATCACCGTAAAGTTCCTACTGACAGGAGGTTTGAATATCTTGCAAGTAGTCAGTCGAGAGGTTATCGCCGAGTGATGAAGATGCCCCTGTGTACTCGTATCACTGTGCTGTTGTTTGTGGCGCTCTGTGCTACCGTACTAGTGGCTGAGAAAGATGGAATGGAGGACCAGGGACTGAGGACTCGGGAACAGGCTGATGAGTTAGAGCGACGTGGCATTCCCACCAACGCAGAACTCAATAACAGACTGGAAAGCATCGAGAAAGAGTGAGTGTACATAAAACAAATCGTTTTAGGAAAATTTGTAATATTTTTAGCATTAGTATCAATATTAATAAATTTCTCCTACGGAGTTAAACTCTTTTATTGAATTTTCTGCATGTGTCAAAGCCTGTTGGATTTTGATAAAAAAGGGAATCAGAGACATCACAGCGCGTGGGGGATTCATCTCCTAGCTGCTTTCGAATTTGCTCATATATTGTTGCTGGCTTCTAATTCAGTTAAATTGTTATGTGGCTATTTACGGAATCTTTTAAAAACTTGTTAAACCTAGGCATAATTGCTTGGTGATTGTGGTAATGATAAATAGAAATTTTTTCTTGTTTTGTTTGATATTTGACAATTATATTTTTCTTGCCAGAATGAAAGCCCTTCTCTCAGGCGGAGCAACAGTCCCATGGCTTCGAGGTGAGTATCAATACATAACTCCCATGACTTCTAGGTGACTATCAATACATAACTCCCATGGCTTCGAGGCGACTATCAATACATAACTCCCAATGCCGGGGTGACTATCAATACATAACTCCAACGGCATCGAGGTGACTATCAATGCATAACATATTACATAATCAATAACACATACATCAGTACATAATAAAATAATATCAGCAGTCACTGAACATGTTGAATGTGTGTTATTAAAACGTGGAGCGGGGAACAGGGATCTGGGAACGAGTGATCAGCGGTAGGGCACAGCGATGTAGCAACCTCACGTGCGTCTCTTTGGCTCTTCTCTCGTTAAAATGGATGGTAAGTGAAATCTCTGACTCTGTTTCTAAGAATTATGAATAATTCATGCGCCCATTGAATCGAATCTAATACGTTTCTCTTATTTTAGATGTGATAGAGATCAAGTCAAGTGAATGGTATGTTGAAAGGGATAATATGATAACAGTTTGCTTGGGTAGTTTAGTGCGAGCTAAAATCGCAATGGTAAACTTGAAAAGAGATTTATGGAAACATATTTTGAATCCGTGGATATTTTTGCAATCCTACATTGCCATGACTTCAAATTCTCATCCCATAGTGATGAAAAGCACTCTTTACAAATTTGAGGTGCTATTTTCAGTATTTTTATGAGATGTTGAAAGCTGCTGTTTTCCGTGACCATGACCCTTCTTTCCTCTAACACCAAGTTGACTGTTTACTAAATTAGACTATTGCAAAATGTTATTACTTTTCTGGCCCCATCTTATTGGTTCTTCTGTACACTTTATTACAGCTCAAGCTCAGACTCAAGCTCAGACTTGGACTCAAGCTCAGACATTGTTAAACTTGTAAAAGAAAAACATCAGCTTGCGATTTCAGCTCGCACTAAACTACCACGCATGAATTATTCATAATTCTTAGAAACAGAGTCAGAGATTTCACTTACCATCCATTTTAACGAAAGAAGAGCCAAAGAGACGCAGATGAGGTTGCTACATCGCTGTGCCCTACCGCTGATCACTCGTTCCCAGATCCCTGTTCCCCGCTCCCCGTTTTAGTAACATCCATGTTGAATTTTCCATCATCATCATCATAGGGAGAGACGGAAAGGACGGGAAACCGGGTCTGAACGGTAAGTACTAAAACAAGACAAGTCTTTTGTTAAATTTGTTTAAAATGAATGTATTTATCATTTTATTCTATTTTTCTTAACGTCGTGATCTTGGAGGTCTAAAGGCAGCGCCAGCTGCTCAGGGAGGGACTGTTTTCTGGGTCGCTTCGGTTACCTGCATTCTCGTTGCTCGTTTTTGTATCTTAAGAGGGTTTTTCGATTTCAAATTATTAATTATTAATTATTAATTTATCTTTTAGGTAGAGATGGTCGTGATGGAAAACCAGGTAAACCATTTATTATTATTTTTTTGTAGAAGAAATTTCTTATTTTAACAAAAAGGAACATTTTAAGATTTTATTGAACACTTCAGATTTTGAAAAAAGGAAGTACATTTTTAAATATGAAATATGCCTAATAACATGATCATCATTATATATCATTTTTAAATATATCATCATCATCAAATATATTTTTATTTTCTACACGCAAAAAAAGAAAATATTATTTAGAAAATATACATTTGCATTGTATTTTTTTTCTTCGGCTTCTTGTAAAAGGCGATTTGTGTTTTTAACCTTTTATGAAAAACAGTTATTTTTGTTTTTGACATATCAATCAATGGCATCGTTTTTTTTTTATCAGCAATGCTGAAGGGGATATCCTGGCTAAAAATTGGTTAAAAATAATATAATATCAACAGTCACTGAACATTTTGAATTACCCATCATTCATAGGGAGAGACGGAAAGGACGGAAATTCAGGACTGAATGGTGAGTACTAACAAAAGACAAATCCATTTTTATTTAAATTCGTTTAAAATCAATTTGTTTATCGTATAATTTCATTTTTGAAATCGTGATCATCAAGGTCCAAAGGGAGCGCCCGGTGCTCAGGGAGGGACTGGTGCGAGGGGTCCCCCCGGTCCCAGGGGGTCCTCTGGTGTACAGTACGTGCGATGGGGGAAGACCTCGTGCCCAGGCTCCGCGCTGCTCGTCTACAAAGGTAGGATACGTGTATAGTTGCGAGGGGATGATGGAGAAAGGACTAGCTGACCGCTTGGCGGGAAGTACCAGTTTTATTCTCCTCGACAACAGAGGGTAGTAAAAGCTGATATATCTTGCTCTAAAACCTTTCCCTTTTTATATGCTCTACTCAGAGCGGCCTGTCCTTCTGCGGTCCAGCTGTGCAAGTTGTTTTTCCTTCTCACACGTGTATTTTTAAACTTATTTTGTTTGGAACTAGACCACAAGGGCAAACCGCGTCCGTGCTGCAATTTTATAGTTTTATTAACCTTTGTTACCTTTATCAGTTATAGGTTAAATATGACCTAATCCCTGAATCCGTTATAAAGACAATATTTATTTTTGGCATCGGGAGCACACACGCAATGAATATCTTTTTATACCGGGACGCCTAAGTCCGGCTATTTATGAGGCTTATCGTGTGATGATGTTTTTAGGTCTAGTAGGGGCGAAATACGAGAATTAAGAAATAATCGATAAAACAAGTGGCTGTCGCCTCTTATTGTTCTTACGCACGGCTCCAGGTGTTCTTGGTTTCCTGTTACTAAATTCAAGTTTTCCGCGGGTACAAATTATAAAAAGAGATGTCAAAACAGTGGTATTTTCCCGATACCATATCATTTACCAATGATGCTTTCTAAAGGCTCATGATAACATATCTAATAAAATCAAGTCAAGGTCTCCTATCTTCTCTACTATATGACTACCCTAATAACCGCTAAATCATGAAACTACTTATCCTTATCCCAATAACCACAAAATCTTGAAACTAAAGAAACCTGACCACTAATTTGTTTTTATTGATTCTAAAACTACTCACTTTGACTGAATATTTGATTATATGGAAAATGTCTAGCGTGACAAAAGGATACTAGTCATGGGTACCAAAAAGGAGGAAAAATAACGAGTGCGTTATGATCATAACGGTCCTAGGTAGTTACCGTATGAGCCATAAGGGGCTGCACCTTTGATGGGAGGTAACAGATTTTTTCGTACTCGGGGGGGGGGGGGGGTGGGTGGCCAAGGGGGCACGCCCCCCCCTTCTAGCAGCCAAAAATACATATCAAACATATTCCCCACGGATAGTGTCCTTCGTATGCGTTGCCTTATATGGGCATTGATGCCCATATTTAGAAGAGCTAAAGTTTTCCCGCTCCCTGATCTCCAGAAAACATGGTAAAAAATGCTGATTTCTGTCAATTTGAGACTCGAGGCAAAAATGTGTCAAAAAAACTTTATCGCTTGGTCAAATCTTTATCACACAAACCTTGAAAAGCCCTTAGACCCAGGCCTCCAAGAGATTGTCCGAGCGAGTTTTAAGGTCACCCAAATATTGATATGCAGTAAATGTATGAGACATTATCTAAAACACAGGAGACAATGCCTTGAAAAGGCCTTTTGGGCCCCCTCGTGTTAAAAATTCTGGCTACGCCGCTGTCTTTTGTCTCATATACCTTTTCCTTAAAGGGCGTGTCGGCGGGGAGTGGCTTGATCACCCTGGAGGTGCGGCAGAGTACGTGTGTCTCCCCGAGACCCCCCAGTACATAAACTTCACCCCGGGACATCAGATCAGCGGCTACATGTACGGCGCCGAGTATCAAGTCAGTGACCGCAGCCCCTTCACACGTGGAAAAGCCCTACATGACCACGATGTCCCGTGCGCCGTGTGTTACGTCCCGTCCCGCAGCACCCAGCTCATGATACCCGCAGTCGCCCGCTGTCCCGCGGGATGGTCCCGCGAGTACTACGGCTACCTGATGACGTCATACGCCTTTCACAAGCACTCAAGTCAGTTCGTGTGCGTGGATCACGATGCCGAGTATGTCCCGGGTACTAGCCCTGACCATAACGGAGCACTGCTGTACCCCGTGGAGGGGAGGTGTGGGTCACTACCGTGTGCCCCGTATGTAGATGGGTATGAGCTGACATGCGTAGTCTGCACCAAGTGATTCCAGTTGTACGATTGATGGAATAATAAAATATTTGTAAGGGGTGGGGTAACAATGTGTCTAGTTCACTCACAAGCTGTTGCATGACTGATTGAATAATAATAAAAGAAAAGTTATCGGGTTTATAGTATACGGTGCTCTGCTGTTATTCACAGCAGTTGTATGTCTAATGAAAAAATAAATCTTTAAAAAATTGAAATTGTGTAGTGTAAATATATTCTGTCTTGTTTGCTTAGAACACATATAAAAAAAGTAAACTAAACAGATGTTGGTCTATGTCATACAATGCTTGTTACTTTTGGCTGGTATACACAGATTTGAGATACTCATGGGTTTGTCTTGATCCTTTTCATTTTAATAATATTTGAAAATACCACATCCATGGTCTCTTCATGCGAAATCGCAAATAGAGTGGAGCCGTTTATTTCGTTTGATATATGAATTTCAAAGCTGTAACATAGGCTTGGAAATCTTTTGGGGGGGCACAGCCACGCCCTTACTGGTAATTGTAATTTTTGAACACATTTGTAATGATGGGGGGGGGGGGGGGGGAAGGAGCACGTGCTCCTGGATTTAATGGTGATGTGGATGTAGGACGGAGAACAATTTGTGCAACAAATATGATTTGAAAAAAAAACCCTGTTATTAGCATAGCGCACAACTGAAAAATTCCGTCCACCAGAACAGAAGCCTTCTGGTGCCTTCTTTGTGAGGTCCTCTTTACTTTCTTCCTTCTCTCCCTGCAACTTTAGCCAATGATTACTAGTCCGTCTTCAAGTTGGGCACTGCACATGCGCAATCATTATTGTAGTTGGAATGGAACTCAACCTCATTCCAAAGTCTCTTACCTTTTGACCAGCAGCATGTATGTGGGCTCTGGGAACGAGATTGGCTGGAACTAAAAATCATAGTCATATCAAACAATTTTGTTTTGAAAATTGTAGTTTTTCTCGCTTGCTCGGCCAATTCCTTATTTTGAATTACATACCATATTTGGGAGTCCGCCGCTGCATTCGTTTTCCTCTCTTTGAACAGTGCACGTAGAGAATTTCCACGTAGACATACAGGAATTAATGTTTTACAGCGATTATGCTGACCGTCATTTTGAAACCAGCCAAGACCCTAACGTTATAGATTATCAAAAGGTTTCCCGCGCTCGCGCCAGACTCTTTTAGACAATTGAGAAAAACGACAACCATTGATTGATATGGGAAATGACTCTGAGTAATGCCTGGTGCACACTAGTGACATAACGAAGTGCGCACACTCTTATTCTCGTATTGAGAGGTATGTATAGGTCTTTGGGGGTATTATTGAGAGGTATGTATGGGCCTGTGGGGGTATTATTGAGAGGTATGTATGGGCCTGTGGGGGTATTATTGAGAGGTATGTATGAGCCTGTGGGGGTATTATTGAGAGGTATGTATAGGCCTGTGTAATTATTATTGAGAGGTATGTATAGGCCTGTTGGGGTATTATTGAGAGGTATGTATGGTCTTGTGGGGGTATTATTGAGAGATATGTATGAGCCTGTGGGGGTATTATTGAGAGGTATGTATGAGCCTTTGGGGTATTATTGAGAGGTATGTATAGGCCTGTTGGGGTATTATTGAGAGGTATGTATGGTCTTGTGGGGGTATTATTGAGAGATATGTATGAGCCTGTGGGGGTATTATTGAGAGGTATGTATGATCCTGTGGGGGTATTTTTGAGGGGTATGTATGAGCCTTTGGGGGTATTATTGAGGGGTATGTATGGGCCTGTGGGGGTATTATTGAGAGGTATGTATAGGCCTGTGGGGGTATTATTTAGACGTATGTATGGGCCTGTGGGGCTATTATTGAGAGGTATGTATGGGCCTGTGGGGCTATTATTGAGGGGTATGTATGGGCCTGTGGGGGTATTATTGAGAGGTATGTATAGGCCTGTACGGGTATTATTGAGGGGTATGTATGAGCCTGTGGGGTATTATTGAGAGGTATGTATGGGCCTGTGGGGGTATTATTGAGAGGTATGTATGAGCCTTTGGGGGTATTATTGAGAGGTATGTATAGGCCTGTGAGGGTATTATTTAGAGGTATGTATGGGCCTGTGGGGGTATTATTGAGGGGTATGTATAGGCCTGTGAGGGTATTATTGAGAGGTATGTATAGGCCTGTGGGGTATTATTGAGAGGTATGTATAGGCCTGTGGGGGTATTATTGAGGGGTATGTATAGGCCTGTGGGGTTATTATTGAGAGGTATGTATAGGCCTGTGGGGGTATTATTGAGATGTATGTATGGACCTGTGGGGCTATTATTGAGAGGTATGTATGGGCCTGTGGGGCTATTATTGAGAGGTATGTATGGGCCTGTGGGGCTATTATTGAGAGGTATGCATAGGCCTGTGGGGGTATTATTGAGAGGTATGTATGGGCCTTTGGGGGTATTATTGAGAGGTATGTATGGGCCTTGGGGGGTATTATTGAGGGGTATGTATAAGCCTTTGGAGGTATTATTGAGGGGTATTTATGATCTTTTGGGGTGTTATTGAGTGGTATGTATGGGCCTGTGGGGGTATTATTGAGGGGTATGTATAGGCCTTTGGGGTATTATTGAGGGGTATGTATGATCCTTTGGGGTATTATTGAGAGGTATGTATAGGCCTTTGGGTGTATTATTGAGGGGTATGTATGATCCTTTGGGGTATTATTGAGGGGTATGTATGATCCTTTGGGGTATTATTGAGAGGTATGTATAGGCCTTTGGAGGTATTATTGAGGGGTATGTATGATCCTTTGGGGTATTATTGAGAGGTATGTATAGGCCTTTGGGTGTATTATTGAGGGGTATGTATGATCCTTTGGGGTATTATTGAGGGGTATGTATGATCCTTTGGGGTATTATTGAGGGGTATGTATAGGCCTTTGGGTGTATTATTGAGGGGTATGTATGATCCTTTAAGGTATTATTGAGGGGTATGTATGATCCTTTGGGGTATTATTGAGAGGTATGTATAGGCCTTTGGAGGTATTATTGAGGGGTATGTATGATCCTTTGGGGTATTATTGAGGGGTATGTATAGGCCTTTGGGTGTATTATTGAGGGGTATGTATGATCCTTTGGGGTATTATTGAGGGGTATGTATGATCCTTTGGGGTATTATTGAGGGGTATGTATAGGCCTTTGGGTGTATTATTGAGGGGTATGTATGATCCTTTGGGGTATTATTGAGGGGTATGTATGATCCTTTGGGGTATTATTGAGAGGTATGTATAGGCCTTTGGAGGTATTATTGAGGGGTATGTATGATCCTTTGGGGTATTATTGAGGGGTATGTATAGGCCTTTGGGTGTATTATTGAGTGGTATGTATGATCCTGTGGGGGGTGTTATTGAGGGGTATGTATGAGCTTTGGGGGTATTATTGAGAGGTATGTATTGGCCTTTGGGGTATTATTGAGGGGTATGTAGGCAGGTAGGCCTTTGGAGGTATTATTGAGGGGTATGTATGATCATTTGGGGTATTATTGAGGGGTATGTATGATCCTTTGGGGTATTATTGAGGGGTTTGTATTGGCCTGTGGGGGTATTATTGAGAGGTATGTATGGGCCTGTGGGGGTATTATTGAGAGGTATGTATTGGCCTGTGGGGGTATTATTGAGAGGTATGTATGGGCCTGTGGGGGTATTATTGAGAGGTATGTATGAGCCTGTGGGGGTATTATTGAGAGGTATGTATAGGCCTGTGGGGGTATTATTGAGAGGTATGTATGGGCTTGTGGGGGTATTATTGAGAGGTATGTATAGGCCTGTGGGGGTATTATTGAGAGGTATGTATGAGCCTGTGGGGCTATTATTGAGAGGTATGTATGGGCTTGTGGGGGTATTATTGAGAGGTATGCATGATCCTGTGGGGGTGTTATTGAGGGGTATGTATAGGCCTGTGTGGGTATTATTGAGGGGTATGTATGGTCTTGTGGGGGTATTATTGAGGGGTATGTATAGGCCTGTGGGGTATTATTGAGAGGTATGTATGAGCCTGTGGGGGTATTATTGAGAGGTATGTATAGGCCTGTGGGAGTATTATTGAGAGGTATGTATGGTCTTGTGGGGGTATTATTGAGAGGTATGTATGATCCTGTGGGGGTGTTATTGAGGGGTATGTATGAGCTTTGGGGGTATTATTGAGAGGTATGTATGATCCTGTGGGGGTGTTATTGAGGGGTATGTATGGACCTGTGGGGGTATTTTTGAGGGGTATGTATGAGCCTTTGGGGGTATTATTGAGGGGTATGTATGAGCTTTGGGGGTATTATTGAGAGATATGTATGGGCCCTGGCCTGGTAGACTGCTTTCTGAAGCTTACGACCAAGCTAGTAGGCATGGCGCTGCCGATAGACAGCGTGGTCGATCTTCACAATGACCTAGTGTCCGACTACATCGTTTGATGGCTTTAGCCGCCGGGGCGTTACACATAGCGCGTCATGTGGACTGTCGTGCCGACACCGGAACGGCAAGCGCTGACGCGCGGAGCCAACGCGAGGTAGCAGCCGCGGACAGTGTCGAGCCCGCCACCCCAGAGTAGACGTAAGCGAAGAAAGAGGCGCTTCGTGTATGCCCTGACTGTCGTTGACGTTGCTTCACGATATAAAGCCGCCCGCCCTCTGAGGACTAAGAGCGCGGCCGTCGTCTCCCGCGAACTCGCTGGCATCTATGAAGAGGGACCTCTCACATGGCCTAAAGTCCATGTCCAGAGTTCAAGGGTGCTACCACGAAGCTCCTAACAGACCACGGGGTGGAGGTCCGACGGGCTGAGCCTGGGCACCACAGGAGCCAAGCTTTCACCGAGTCTTTCCATCGCTGGCTGGCGCAGCGCCTATTTCGTGCGCAGTACTCGAAGCAGCTTGCGTCCGGCGAGACAAACCGCGAGTGGGTTACTGCTCTGCCAATCGTCATCTCGGACATGAACGCAACGAAAACTCGCATGACTGGCCTTGCGCCTGAGGACGCCATAAAGCTGAGGCGCGTGCCTCTCAAAGCCGAAAAGCCTCCCCTAGAGGTCCCATTAGATGTCGGAACGGAGGTGTATTATACATCGCAGTAAACGAGGAAGACCTTCAGGACAAAGGCCGACGGCGAGCGACGGACCCGTGGTGGACAAGCAAGGCGTACCCAATACTAAAGAGGGTCATGGAGCCCGGACAGCCAGTGTTGTATTACACGGCGTACTCTAAGCACGGCTTCACGCGATCGCGTCTTATTACTAGTAAACCAAATC
The DNA here is from genome assembly GCF_932526225.1 of Nematostella vectensis. NCBI lineage: Eukaryota > Metazoa > Cnidaria > Anthozoa > Actiniaria > Edwardsiidae > Nematostella > Nematostella vectensis. The sequence goes on along the minus strand of NC_064047.1, from coordinate 7,033,416 downwards.
TCGGGGCGTGTTGTCGTTTTTGCTTTACGCCCCGTAATGTCTTGGTACTAATAAACCAAATCTCGGGGAGTGTTGTCATTTTTGCTTTACGCCCAGTAATTTCTTGGTACTAGTGAACCAAATCTCGGGGCGAGTTGTCGTTTTTGCTTTACGCCCAGTAATTTATAGGTATTATAATTACTTACTACTAGTAAACCAAATCTCGGGGCGAGTTGTCGTTTTTGCTTTACGCCCAGTAATTTATAGGTATTATGATTACTTACTACTAGTAAACCAAATCTCGGGGCGAGTTGTCGTTTTTGCTTTACGCCCAGTAATTTATAGGTATTATAATTACTTACTACTAGTAAACCAAATCTCGGGGCGAGTTGTCGTTTTTGCTTTACGCCCAGTAATTTGTAGGTATTATAATTACTTACTACTAGTAAACCAAATCTCGGGGCGAGTTGTCGTTTTTGCTTTACGCCCCGTAATTTATAGGTATTATAATTACTTACTACTAGTAAACCAAATCTCGGGGCGAGTTGTCGTTTTTGCTTGTCGCCCCGTAATTTATAGGTATTATAATTACTTACTACTAGTAAACCAAATCTCGGGGCGAGTTGTCGTTTTTGCTTTACGCCCCGTAATTTCTCGGTATTATAATTACTTACTACTAGTAAACCAAATCTCGGGGCGAGTTGTCGTTTTTGCTTTACGCCCCGTAATTTCATTTAATAGTATAGTTATTGTTATACTAGTAAACCAAATGTCGGGGCGAGTTGTCGGATTGCTTTCTCGCCCCGAAATTTTGTTTACTAGTATGTTTTTATCTATAAAATTTTAAAATTCTATAAAATTTTAAAATAATACCACTAAACTTTCTCGCCCCCAATTTCATTTACTAGTACTAGTAAGTTAATTTGCTAAGTTAGCTAATATATGAATTCCCAAGACAGACAATGTTAGTAACCTTGTGAATTATCCTATCAAATAGTCCCTATTGCAGCGACTAACATGAAAATTCTTGTGGCGAGTCGCTGTGTTTCTCAAGCCAAGGTCGTTTTTAGCTCATTAGTATGGGCGGGTGAGGCGGGTATAAGAATTCCCTATTGCAGCGACTAACATGAAAATTCTTGTGGCGAGTCGCTGTGTTTCTCAAGCCAAGGTCGTTTTTAGCTCATTAGTATGGGCGGGTATAAGAAGGAGCAAAAAACAAGAACAGGTCAGACTCACCGTAAAGTTCCTACTGACAGGAGGTTTGCATATCTTGCAAGTAGTCAGTCGAGAGGTTATCGCCGAGTGATGAAGATGCCCCTGTGTACTCGTATCACTGTGCTGTTGTTTGTGGCGCTCTGTGCTACCGTACTAGTGGCTGAGAAAGATGGAATGGAGGACCAGGGACTGAGGACTCGGGAACAGGCTGATGAGTTAGAGCGACGTGGCATTCCCACCAACGCAGAACTCAATAACAGACTGGAAAGCATCGAGAAAGAGTGAGTGTACATAAAACAAATCGTTTTAGGAAAATTGGTAATATTTTTAGCATTAGTATCAATATTAATAAATTTCTCCTACAGAGTTAAACTCTTTTATTGAATTTTCTGCATGTGTCAAAGCCTGTTGGATTTTGATAAAAAAGGGAATCAGAGATATCACAGCGCGTGGGTGATTCATCTCCAAGCTGCTTTCGAATTTGCTCATATATTGTTGCTGGCTTCTTATTCAGTTAAATTGTTATGTGGCTATTTACGGAATCTTTTAAAAACTTGTTAAACCTAGGCATAATTGCTTGGTGATTGTGGTAATGATAAATAGAATTTTTTTCTTGTTCTGTTTGATATTTGACAATTATATTTTTCTTGCCAGAATGAAAGCCCTTCTCTCAGGCGGAGCAACAGTCCCATGGCTTCGAGGTGAGTATCAATACATAACTGGCCATGACTTCGAGGTGACTATCAATACATAACTCCCATGGCTTCGAGGCGACTATCAATACATAACTCCCAATGCCGGGGTGACTATCAATACATAACTCCAACGGCATCGAGGTGACTATCAATACATAACATATTACATAATCAATAACACATACATCAGTACATAATAAAATAATATCAGCAGTCACTGAACATGTTGAATTTTCCATCATCATCATCATAGGGAGAGACGGAAAGGACGGGAAACCGGGTCTGAACGGTAAGTACTAAAACAAGACAAGTCTTTTGTTAAATTTGTTTAAAATGAATTTATTTATCATTTAATTCTATTTTTCTTAGCGTCGTGATCTTGGAGGTCTAAAGGCAGCGCCAGCTGCTCAGGGAGGGACTGTTTTCTGGGTCGCTTCGGTTGCCTGCATTCTCGTTGCTCGTTTTTGTATCTTAAGAGGGTTTTTCGATTTGAAAATTATTAATTATTAATTTATCTTTTAGGTAGAGATGGTCGTGATGGAAAACCAGGTAAACCATTTATTATTATTTTTTTGTAGAAGAAATTTCTTATTTTAACAAAAAGGAACATTTTAAGATTTTATTGAACACTTCAGATTTTGAAAAAAGGAAGTACATTTTTAAATATGAAATATGCCTAATAACATGATCATCATTATATATCATTTTTAAATATATCATCATCATCAAATATATTTTTATTTTCTACACGCAAAAAAAGAAAATATTATTTACAAAATATACAATTGCATTGTATTATGTTTCTTCGGCTTCTCGTAAAAGGCGATTTGTGTTTTTAACCTTTTATGAAAAACAGTTATTTTTGTTTTTGACATATCAATCAATGGCATCGTTTTTTTTATCAGCAATTCTGAAGGGGATATCCTGGCTAAAAATTGGTTAAAAATAATATAATATCAACTGTCACAGAACATTTTGAATTACCCATCATTCATAGGGAGAGACGGAAAGGACGGAAAACCAGGACTGAATGGTGAGTATTAACAAAAGACAAATCTATTTTTATTTAAATTCGTTTAAAATCAATTTGTTTATCATATAATTTCATTTTTGAAATCGTGATCATCGAGGTCCAAAGGGAGCGCCCGGTGCTCAGGGAGGGACTGGTGCGAGGGGTCCCCCCGGTCCCAGGGGGTCCTCTGGTGTACAGTACGTGCGATGGGGGAAGACCTCGTGCCCAGGCTCCGCGCTGCTCGTCTACAAAGGTAGGATACGTGTATAGTTGCGAGGGGATGATGGAGAAAGGACTAGCTGACCGCTTGGCGGGAAGTACCAGTTTTATTCTCCTCGACAACAGGGTAGTAAAAGCTGATATATCTTGCACTAAAACCTTTCCCTTTTTATATGCTCTACTCAGAGCGGCCTGTCCTTCTGAGTTCCAGCTGTGCAAGTTGTTTTTCCTTCTCACACGTGTTTTTTTAAACTTATTTTGTTTGGAACTAGACCACAAGGGCAAACCGCGTCCGTGCTGTAATTTTATAGTTTTATTAACTTTTGTTACCTTTATCAGTTATAGGTTAAATATGACCTAATCCCTTAATCCGTTATAAAGACAATAACTATTTTTGGCATCGGGAGCACACACGCAATGAATATCTTTTTATACCGGGACGCCTAAGTCCGGCTATTTATGAGGCTTATCGTGTGATGATGTTTTTAGGTCTAGTAGGGGCGAAATACGAGAATTAAGAAATACTCGATAAAACAAGTGGCTGTCGCCTCTTATTTTTCTTACGCACGGCTCCAGGTGTTCTTGGTTTCCTGTTACTAAATTCAAGTTTTCCGCGGGTACAAATTATAAAAAGAGATGTCAAAACAGTGGTATTTTCCCGATACCATATCATTTACCAATGATGCTTTCTAAAGGCTCATGATAACATATCTAATAAAATCAAGTCAAGGTCTCCTATCTTATCTACTATATGACTACCCTAATAACCGCTAAATCATGAAACTACTTATCCTTATCCCAATAACCACAAAATCTTGAAACTAAAGAAACCTGACCACTAATTTGTTTTTATTGATTCTAAAACTACTCACTTTGACTGAATATTTGATTATATGGAAAATGTCTAGCGTGACAAAAGGATACTAGTCATGGGTACCAAAAAGGGGGAAAAATAACGAGTGCGTTATGATCATAACGATCCTAGGTAGTTACCGTATACGCCATAAGGGGCTGCAAATTTGATGAGAGGTAACAGATTTTTTCGTACTCGGGGGGGGGGGTGGCCAAGGGGGCACGCCCCCCCCCCCTTCTAGCAGCCAAAAATACAGTAAATGTATGAGGAGACAATGCCTTGAAAAGGCCTTTTGGGCCCCCTCGTGTTAAAAATTCTGGCTACGCCGCTGTCTTTTGTCTCATATACCTTTCCTTAAAGGGCGTGTCGGCGGGGAGTGGCATGATCACCCTGGAGGTGCGGCAGAGTACGTGTGTCTCCCCGAGACCCCCCAGTACATAAACTTCACCCCGGGACATCAGCACAGCGGCTACATGTACGGCGCCGAGTATAAAGTCCATGACCGCAGCCCCTTCACACGTGGAAAAGCCCTTTATGACCACGATGTCCCGTGCGCCGTGTGTTACGTCCCGTCCCGCAGCACCCAGCTCATGATACCCGCAGTCGCCCGCTGTCCCGCGGGATGGTCCCGCGAGTACTACGGCTACCTGATGACGTCACACGCCTTTCACAAGCACTCAAGTCAGTTCGTGTGCGTGGATCACGATGCCGAGTATGTCCCGGGTACTAGCCCTAACCATAACGGAGCCCTGCTGTACCCCGTGGAGGGGAGGTGTGGGTCACTACCGTGTGCCCCGTATGTAGATGGGTATGAGCTGACATGCGTAGTCTGCACCAAGTGATTCCAGTTGTACGATTGATGGAATAATAAAATATTTGTAAGGTGTAGGGTAACAATGTGTCTAGTTCACTCACAAGCTGTTGCATGACTGATTGAATAATAATAAAAGAAAAGTTATCGGGTTTATAGTATACGGTGCTCTGCTGTTATTCACAGCAGTTGTATGTCTAATGAAAAAATAAATCTTTAAAAAATTGAAATTGTAAATATATTCTGTCTTGTTTGCTTAGAACACATATAAAAAAAAGGTAAACTAAACAGATGTTGGTCTATGTCATACAATGCTTGTTACTTTTGGCTGGTATACACAGATTTGAGATACTCATGGGTTTGTCTTGATCCTTTTCATTTTAATAATATTTGAAAATACCACATCCATGGTCTCTTCATGCGAAATCGCAAATAGAGTGGAGCCGTTTATTTCGTTTGATATATGAATTTCAAAGCTGTAACATAGGCTTGGAAATCTTTTGGGGGGGCACAGCCACGCCCTTACTGGTAATTGTAATTTTTTTAACACATTCGTAATGATGGGGGGGGGGGGGGGGAAGGAGCACGTGCTCCTGGATTTAATGGTGATGTGGATGTAGGACGGAGAACAATTTGTGCAACAAATATGATTTGAAAAAAAACCCTGTTATTAGCATAGCGCACAACTGAAAAATTTCGTCCACCAGATCAGAAGCCTTCTGGTGCCTTGTTTGTAAGGACCTCTTTTCTTTCTTCCTTCTCTCCCTCAAACTTTAGCCAATGATTACGAGTCCGTCTTCAAGTTGGGCACTGCACATGCGCAATCATTATTGCAGTTAAAATGGAACTCAACCTCATTCCAAAGTCTTTTACCTTTTGACCAGCAGCATGTATGTGGGCTCTGGGAACGAGATTGGCTGGAAATAAAAATCATAGTCATATCAAACAATTTTGTTTTGAAAATTGTAGTTTTTCTCGCTTGCTCAGCCAATTCCTTATTTTGAATTACATACCATATTTGGGAGTCCGCCGCTTCATTCGTTTTTCTCTCTTTGAACAGTGCACGTCGAGAATTTACACGTAGACATACAGGAATTAATGTTTTACAGCGATTATGCTGACCGTCATTTTGAAACCAGCCAAGACCCTAACGTTATAGATTATCAAAAGGTTTCCCGCGCTCGCGCCAGGCTCTTTTAGACAATTGAGAAAAACGACAACCATTGATTGATATGGGAAATGACTCTGAGTAATGCCTGGTGCACACTAGTGACATAACGAACTATTGAGAGGTATGTACTAGTCTGTGGGGGTATTATTGAGAGGTATGTATGGGCCTTTGGGGGTATTATTGAGAGGTATGTATGAGCCTTTGGGGTATTATTGAGAGGTATGTATGGACCTGTGGGGGTATTTTTGAGGGGTATGTATGAGCCTTTGGGGGTATTATTGAGGGGTATGTATGAGCCTTTGGGGGTATTATTGAGGGGTATCTATGAGCCTTTGGGGGTATTATTGAGAGGTATGTATGAGCCTTTGGGGGTATTATTGAGAGGTATGTATGAGCCTTTGGGGTATTATTGAGAGGTATGTATGGGCTTGTGGGGGTATTATTGAGAGGTATGTATAGGCCTGTGGGGGTATTATTGAGAGGTATGTATGGGGCTTTGGGGGTATTTTTGAGGGGTATGTATGAGCCTTTGAGGGTATTATTGAGGGGTATGTATGAGCCTTTGGGGGTATTATTGAGGGGTATCTATGAGCCTTTGGGGGTATTATTGAGAGGTATGTATGAGCCTTTGGGGGTATTATTGAGAGGTATGTATGGGTCTGTGGGGGTGTTATTGAGAGGTATGTTTGAGCCTTTGGGGGTATTATTGAGAGGTATGTATGGACCTGTGGGGGTATTATTGAGGGGTATGTATGAGCTTTGGGGGTATTATTAAGAGGTATGTATGAGACTGTGGGGGTATTATTGAGGGGTATGTATGGGCCTGTGGGGGTATTTTTGAGGGGTATGTATGGGCCTTTGGGGGTATTATTGAGAGGTATGTATAGGCCTGTGGGGTTATTATTGAGAGGTATGTATAGGCCTGTGGGGGTATTATTGAGAGGTATGTATGGGCCTTTGGGGGTATTTTTGAGTGGTATGTATGGGCCTTTTGGTGTATTATTGAGAGGTATGTATAGGCCTGTGGGGTTATTATTGAGGGGTATGTATAGGCCTGTGGGGGTATTATTGAGAGGTATGTATGGGCTTGTGGGGGTATTATTTAGGTGTATGTATGGGCCTTTGAAATATTATTGAGAGGTATGTATTGGCCTGTGGGGGTGTTATTGAGAGGTATGTATAGGCCTTTGGGGGTATTATTGAGAGGTATGTATGGACCTGTTGGGGTATTATTGAGAGGTATGTATGATCCTGTGGGGGTGTTATTGAGGGGTATGTATGAGCTTTGGGGGTATTATTGAGAGGTATGTATGGGCCCTGGCCTGGTAGACTGCTTTCTGAAGCTTACGACCAAGCTAGTAGGCATGGCGCTGCCGATAGACAGCGTGGTCAATCTTCACAATGACCTAGTGTCCGACTACATCGTCAACAACGAGCTCCGCACATTGTGCGGAAGCCTGGCCCTACGCCGCGGCCGTTTGATGGCTTTAGCCGCCGGGGCGTTACACATAGCGCGTCATGTGGACTGTCGTGCCGACACCGGAACGGCAAGCGCTGACGCGCGGAGCCAACGCGAGGTAGCAGCCGCGGACAGTGTCGAGCCCGCCACCCCAGAGTAGACGTAAGCGAAGAAAGAGGCGCTTCGTGTATGCCCTGACTGTCGTTGACGTTGCTTCACGATATAAAGCCGCCCGCCCTCTGAGGACTAAGAGCGCGGCCGTCGTCTCCCGCGAACTCGCTGGCATCTATGAAGAGGGACCTCTCACATGGCCTAAAGTCCATGTCCAGAGTTCAAGGGTGCTACCACGAAGCTCCTAACAGACCACGGGGTGGAGGTCCGACGGGCTGAGCCTGGGCACCACAGGAGCCAAGCTTTCACCGAGTCTTTCCATCGCTGGCTGGCGCAGCGCCTATTTCGTGCGCAGTACGCGAAGGAGCTTGCGTCCGGCGAGACAAACCGCGAGTGGGTCACTGCTCTGGCAATCGTCATCTCGGACATGAACGCAACGAAGACTCGCATGACTGGCCTTGCGCCTGAGGACGCCATAAAGCTGAGGCGCGTGCCTCTCAAAGCCGAAAAGCCTCCCCTAGAGGTCCCCTTAGATGTCGGAACGGATGTGTATTATACATCGCCGTAAACGAGGAAGACCTTCAGGACAAAGGCCGACGGCGAGCGACGGACCCGTGGTGGACAAGCAAGGCATACCCAATACTAAAGAGGGTCATGGAGCCCGGACAGCCAGTGTTGTATTACACGGCGTACTCTAAGCACGGCTTCACGCGATCGCGTCTTATTACTAGTAAACCAAATCTCGGGGCGTGTTGTCGTTTTTGCTTTACGCCCCGTAATGTCTTGGTACTAATAAACCAAATCTCGGGGAGTGTTGTCATTTTTGCTTTACGCCCAGTAATTTCTTGGTACTAGTGAACCAAATCTCGGGGCGAGTTGTCGTTTTTGCTTTACGCCCAGTAATTTATAGGTATTATAATTACTTACTACTAGTAAACCAAATCTCGGGGCGAGTTGTCGTTTTTGCTTTACGCCCCGTAATTTATAGGTATTATGATTACTTACTACTAGTAAACCAAATCCCGGAGCGAGTTGTCGTTTTTGCTTTACGCCCAGTAATTTATAGGTATTATAATTACTTACTACTAGTAAACCAAATCTCGGGGCGAGTTGTCGTTTTTGCTTTACGCCCAGTAATTTATAGGTATTATAATTACTTACTACTAGTAAACCAAATCTCGGGGCGAGTTGTCGTTTTTGCTTTACGCCCCGTAATTTATAGGTATTATAATTACTTACTACTAGAAACGAAATCTCGGGGCGAGTTGTCGTTTTTGCTTTACGCCCCGTAATTTCTCGGTATTATAATTACTTACTACTAGTAAACCAAATCTCGGGGCGAGTTGTCGTTTTTGCTTTTCGCCCCGTAATTTCATTTAATAGTATAGTTATAGTATAGTTATTGTAAACCAAATGTCGGGGCGAGTTGTCGGATTGCTTTCTCGGCCCGAAATTTTGTTTACTAGTATGTTTTTATCTATAAAATTTTAAAATAATACCACTAAACTTTCTCGCCCCCAATTTCATTTACTAGTACTAGTAAGTTAATTTGCTAAGTTAGCTAATATATGAATTCCCAAGACAGACAATGTTAGTAACCTTGTGAATTATCCTATCAAATTGTCCCTATTGCAGCGACTAACATGAAAATTCTTGTGGCGGGTCGCTGTGTTTCTCAAGCCAAGGTCGTTTTTAGCTCATTAGTATGGGCGGGTGAGGCGTGTATAAGAAGTCCCTATTGCAGCGACTAACATGAAAATTCTTGTGGCGAGTCGCTGTGTTTCTCAAGCCAAGGTCGTTTTTAGCTCATTAGTATGGGCGGGTGAGGCGGGTATAAGAAGTCCCTATTGCAGCGACTAACATGAAAATTCTTGTGGCGAGTCGCTGTGTTTCTCAAGCCAAGGTCGTTATTAGCTCATTAGTATGGGCGGGTATAAGAAGGAGCAAAAAACAAGAACAGGTCAGACTCACCGTAAAGTTCCTACTGACAGGAGGCTTGAATATCTTGCAAGTAGTCAGTCGAGAGGTTATCGCCGAGTGATGAAGATGCCCCTGTGTACTCGTATCACTGTGCTGTTGTTTGTGGCGCTCTGTGCTACCGTACTAGTGGCTGAGAAAGATGGAATGGAGGACCAGGGACTGAGGACTCGGGAACAGGCTGATGAGTTAGAGCGACGTGGCATTCCCACCAACGCAGAACTCAATAACAGACTGGAAAGCATCGAGAAAGAGTGAGTGTACATAAAACAAATCGTTTTAGGAAAATTGGTAATATTTTTAGCATTAGTATCAATATTAATAAATTTCTCCTACAGAGTTAAACTCTTTTATTGAATTTTCTGCATGTGTCAAAGCCTGTTGGATTTTGATAAAAAAGGGAATCAGAGATATCACAGCGCGTGGGGGATTCATCTCCTAGCTGCTTTCGAATTTGCTCATATATTGTTGCTGGCTTCTAATTCAGTTAAATTGTTATGTGGCTATTTACGGAATCTTTTAAAAACTTGTTAAACCTAGGCATAATTGCTTGGTGATTGTGGTAATGATAAATAGAAATTTTTTCTTGTTCTGTTTGATATTTGACAATTATATTTTTCTTGCCAGAATGAAAGCCCTTCTCTCAGGCGGAGCAACAGTCCCATGGCTTCGAGGTGAGTATCAATACATAACTCCCATGACTTCGAGGTGACTATCAATACATAACTCCCATGGCTTCGAGGCGGCTATCAAAACATAACTCCCAATGCCGGGGTGACTATCAATACATAACTCCAACGGCATCGAGGTGACTATCAATACATAACATATTACATAATCAATAACACATACATCAATACATAATAAAATAATATCAGCAGTCACTGAACATGTTGAATGGGTGTTTCTAAAACGGGGAGCGGGGAACAGGGATCTGGGAACGAGTGATCAGCGGTAGGGCACAGCGATGTAGCAACCTCAAGTGCGTCTCTTTGGCTCTTCTCTCGTTAAAATGGATGGTAAGTCAAATCTCTGACTCTGTTTCTAATGAATAATTCATGCGCCCATTAAATCGAATCTAATACGTTTCTCTTATTTTAGATGTGATAGAGATCAAGTCAAGTGAATGGTATGTTGAAAGGGATAATATGATAACAGTTTGCTTGGGTAGTTTAGTGCGAGCTAAAATCGCAATGGTAAACTTGAAAAGAGATTTATGGAAACATATTTTGAATCCGTGGATATTTTTGCAATCCTACATTGCCATGACTTCAAATTCTCATTCCATAGTGATGAAAAGCACTCTTTACAAATTTGAGGTGCTATTTTCAGTATTTTTATGAGATGTTGAAAGCTGCTGTTTTCCGTGACCATGACCCTTCTTTCCTCTAACACCAAGTTGACTGTTTACTAAATTAGACTATTGCAAAATGTTATTACTTTTCTGGACCCATCTTATTTGTTCTTCTGTACACTTTATTACAGCTCAAGCTCAGACTTGGACTCAAGCTCAGACATTGTTGAACTTGTAAAAGGAAAACAGCAGCTTGCGATTTCAGCTCGCACTAAACTACCACGCATGAATTATTCATAATTCTTAGAAACAGAGTTAGAGATTTCACTTACCATCCATTTTAACGAAAGAAGAGCCAAAGAGGCAGGTGAGGTTGCTACATCGCTGTGCCCTACCGCTGATCACTCGTTCCCAGATCCCTGTTCCCCGCTCCCCGTTTTAGTAACATCCATGTTGAATTTTCCATCATCATCATCATAGGGAGAGACGGAAAGGACGGGAAACCGGGTCTGAACGGTAAGTACTAAAACAATACAAGTCTTTTGTTAAATTTGTTTAAAATGAATTTATTTATCATTTTATTCTATTTTTCTTAACGTCGTGATCTTGGAGGTCTAAAGGCAGCGCCAGCTGCTCAGGGAGGGACTGTTTTCTGGGTCGCTTCGGTTACCTGCATTCTCGTTGCTCGTTTTTGTATCTTAAGAGGGTTTTTCGATTTCAAAATTATTAATTATTAATTATTAATTTATCTTTTAGGTAGAGATGGTCGTGATGGAAAACCAGGTAAACCATTTATTATTATTTTTTTTGTAGAAGATATTTCTTATTTTAACAAAAAGGAACATTTTAAGATTTTATTGAACACTTCAGATTTTGAAAAAAGGAAGTACATTTTTAAATATGAAATATGCCTAATAACATGATCATCATTATATATCATTTTTAAATATATCATCATCATCAAATATATTTTTATTTTCTACACGCAAAAAAAGAAAATATTATTTAGAAAATATACATTTGCATTGTATTTTTTTTCTTCGGCTTCTCGTAAAAGGCGATTTGTGTTTTTAACCTTTTATGAAAAACAGTTATTTTTGTTTTTGACATATCAATCAATGGCATCGTTTTTTTTTATCAGCAATGCTGAAGGGGATATCCTGGCTAAAAATTGGTTAAAAATAATATAATATCAACAGTCACTGAACATTTTGAATTACCCATCATTCATAGGGAGAGACGGAAAGGACGGAAATTCAGGACTGAATGGTGAGTACTAACAAAAGACAAATCCATTTTTATTTAAATTCGTTTAAAATCAATTTGTTTATCGTATAATTTCATTTTTGAAATCGTGATCATCGAGGTCCAAAGGGAGCGCCCGGTGCTCATGGAGGGACTGGTGCGAGGGGTCCCCCCGGTCCCAGGGGGTCCTCTGGTGTACAGTACGTGCGATGGGGGAAGACCTCGTGCCCAGGCTCCGCGCTGCTCGTCTACAAAGGTAGGATACGTGTATAGTTGCGAGGGGATGATGGAGAAAGGACTAGCTGACCGCTTGGCGGGAAGTACCAGTTTTATTCTCCTCGACAACAGGGTAGTAAAAGCTGATATATCTTGCTCTAAAACCTTTCCCTTTTTATATGCTCTACTCAGAGCGGCCTGTCCTTCTGCGGTCCAGCTGTGCAAGTTGTTTTTCCTTCTCACACGTGTATTTTTAAACTTATTTTGTTTGGAACTAGACCACAAGGGCAAACCGCGTCCGTGCTGCAATTTTATAGTTTTATTAACTTTTGTTACCTTTATCAGTTATAGGTTAAATATGACCTAATCCCTGAATCCGTTATAAAGACAATAACTATTTTTGGCATCGGGAGCACACACGCAATGAATATCTTTTTATACCGGGACGCCTAAGTCCGGCTATTTATGAGGCTTATCGTGTGATGATGTTTTTAGGTCTAGTAGGGGCGAAATACGAGAATTAAGAAATACTCGATAAAACAAGTGGCTGTCGCCTCTTATTTTTCTTACTCACGGCTCCAGGTGTTCTTGGTTTCCTGTTACTAAATTCAAGTTTTCCGCGGGTACAAATTATAAAAACAGATGTCAAAACAGTGGTATTTTCCCGATACCATATCATTAACCAATGATGCTTTCTAAAGGCTCATGATAACATATCTAATAAAATCAAGTCAAGGTCTCCTATCTTCTCTACTATATGACTACCCTAATAACCGCTAAATCATGAAACTACTTATCCTTATCCCAATAACCACAAAATCTTGAAATTAAAGAAACCTGACCACTAATTTGTTTTTATTGATTCTAAAACTACTCACTTTGACTGAATATTTGATTATATGGAAAATGTCTAGCGTGACAAAAGGATACTAGTCATGGGTACCAAAAAGGAGGAAAAATAACGAGTGCGTTATGATCATAACGGTCCTAGATAGTTACCGTATACGCCATAAGGGACTGCAAATTTGATGAGAGGTAACAGATTTTTTCGTACTCGGGGGGGGGGGGGGGGTGGCCAAGGGGGCACGCCCCCCCCCCCTCCTTCTACAGCCAAAAATACAGTAAATGTATGAGACATTATCTAAAACACAGGAGACAATGCCTTGAAAAGGCCTTTTGGGCCCCCTCGTGTTAAAAATTCTGGCTACGCCGCTGTCTTTTGTCTAATATACCTTTTCCTTAAAGGGCGTGTCGGCGGGGAGTTTTGTGATCACCCTGGAGGTGCGGCAGAATATGTGTGTCTCCCCGAGAAACCCCAGTACATAAACTACACCCCAGGGCATCAAAACAGCGGCTACATGTACGGCGCCGAGTATGAAGTCCGTCAACGCAGCCCCTTCACACGTGGAAAAGCCCTAAATGACCACGATGTCCCGTGCGCCGTGTGTTACGTCCCGTCCCGCAGCACCCAGCTCATGATACCCGCAGTCGCCCGCTGTCCCGCGGGATGGTCCCGCGAGTACTACGGCTACCTGATGACGGAGTATTACGGTCACAAGCACTCAAGTCAGTTCGTGTGCGTGGATCACGATGCCGAGTATGTCCCGGGTACTAGCGTTAACCGTGACGGAGCACTGCTGCACCCCGTGGAGGGGAGGTGTGGGTCACTACCGTGTGCCCCGTATGTAGATGGGTATGAGCTGACATGCGTAGTCTGCACCAAGTGATTCCAGTTGTACGATTGATGGAATAATAAAATATTTGTAAGGTGTAGGGTAACAATGTGTCTAGTTCACTCACAAGCTGTTGCATGACTGTTTGAATAATAATAAAAGAAAAGTTATCGGGTTTATAGTATACGGTGCTCTGCTGTTATTCACAGCAGTTGTATGTCTAATGAAAAAATAAATCTTTAAAAAATTGAAATTGTGTAGTGTAAATATATTCTGTCTTGTTTGCTTAGAACACATATAAAAAAAAGTAAACTAAACAGATGTTGGTCTACGCCATACAATGCTTGTTACTTTTGGCTGGTATACACAGATTTGACATACTCATGGGTTTTGTCTTGATCCTTTTCATTTTAATAATATTTGAAAATACCACATCCATGGTCTATTTATGCGAAATCGCAAATAGAGTGGAGCCGTTTATTTCGTTTGATGTATGAATTTCAGAGCTGTAACATAGGCTTGGAAATCTTTTTGGGGGGCACAGCCACGCCCTTACTGGTAATTGTAATTTTTGAACACATTCGTAATGATGGAGGGGGGGGGGGGGGAAAGGAGCACGTGCTCCTGGATTTAATGGTGATGTGGATGTAGGACGGAGAACAATTTGTGCAACAAATATGATTTGAAAAAACCCTGTTATTAGCATAGCGCACAACTGAAAAATTTCGTCCACCAGATCAGAAGCCTTCTGGTGCCTTGTTTGTAAGGTCCTCTTTTCTTTCTTCCTTCTCTCCCTCCAACTTTAGCCAATGATTACGAGTCCGTCTTCAAGTTGGGCACTGCACATGCGCAATCATTATTGTAGTTAAAATGGAACTCAACCTCATTCCAAAGTCTTTTACCTTTTGACCAGCAGCATGTATGTGGGCTCTGGGAACGAGATTGGCTGGAAATAAAAATCATAGTCATATCAAACAATTTTGTTTTGAAAATTGTAGTTTTTCTCGCTTGCTCAGCCAATTCCTTATTTTGAATTACATACCATATTTGGGAGTCCGCCGCTTCATTCGTTTTCCTCTCTTTGAACAGTGCACGTCGAGAATTTACACGTAGACATACAGGAATTAATGTTTTACAGCGATTATGCTGACCGTCATTTTGAAACCAGCCAAGACCCTAACGTTATAGATTATCAAAAGGTTTCCCGCGCTCGCGCCAGGCTCTTTTAGACAATTTAGAAAAACGACAACCATTGATTGATATGGCAAATGACTCTGAGTAATGCCTGGTGCACACTAGCGACATAACGAACTATTGAGAGGTATGTACTAGCCTGTGGGGGTATTATTGAGGGGTATGTATGGGCCTGTGGGGGTATTATTGAGAGGTATGTATGAGCCTGTGGGGGTATTATTGAGAGGTATGTATGGGCCTGTGGGGGTATTATTGAGAGGTATGTATGGGCCTGTGGGGGTATTATTTAGAGGTATGTATGAGTCTGTGGGGGTATTATTGAGGGGTATGTATGGGCCTGTGGGGTATTATTGAGAGGTATGTATGATCCTTTGGGGGTATTATTGAGAGGTATGTATGATCCTTTGGGGGTATTATTGAGAGGTATGTATGAGCCTTTGAGGGTATTATTGAGAGGTATGTATGATCCTTTGGGGGTATTATTGAGAGGTATGTATGAGCCTGTGGGGGTATTATTGAGGGGTATGTATGGGCCTGTGGGGGTATTATTGAGAGGTATGTATGGGCCTGTGGGGGTATTATTGAGAGGTATGTATGGGCCTTTGGGGGTATTATTGAGAGTTATGTATGATCCTTTGGGGGTATTATTGAGAGGTATGTATGAGCCTGTGGGGGTATTATTGAGAGGTATGTATGAGCCTGTGGGGGTATTATTGAGAGGTATGTATGAGCCTGTGGGGGTATTATTGAGGGGTATGTATGGGCCTGTGGGGGTATTATTGAGAGGTATGTATGGGCCTGTGGGGGTATTATTGAGAGGTATGTATGATCCTTTGGGGGTATTATTGAGAGGTATGTATGATCCTTTGGGGGTATTATTGAGAGGTATGTATGAGACTTTGGGGGTATTATTGAGAGGTATGTATGAGCCTTTGGGGGTATTATTGAGAGGTATGTATGAGCCTTTGGGGTATTATTGAGGGGTATGTATTGGCCTGTGGGGGTATTATTGAGAGGTATGTATGGGCCTTTGGGGGTATTATTGAGAGGTATGTATGAGCCTTTGGGGTATTATTGAGGGGTATGTATTGGCCTGTGGGGGTATTATTTAGACGTATATGTATGGGCCTGTGGGGCTATTATTGAGAGGTATGCATAGGCCTGTGGGGCTATTATTGAGAGGTATGTATGGGCCTGTGGGGTTATTATTGAGAGGTATGTATGGGCCTGTGGGTGTATTATTGAGAGGTATGTATGGGCCTGTGGGGGTATTATTGAGAGGTATGTATGAGCCTTTGAGGGTATTATTGAGGGGTATGTATGAGCCTGTTGGGGTATTATTGAGGGGTATGTATGAGACTTTGGGGTATTATTGAGGGGTATGTATTGGCCTGTGGGGGTATTATTGAGAGGTATGTATGGGCCTTTGGGGGTATTATTGAGAGGTATGTATGAGCCTTTGGGGTATTATTGAGGGGTATGTATTGGCCTGTGGGGGTATTATTGAGAGGTATGTATGGGCCTTTGGGGGTATTATTGAGAGGTATGTATGAGCCTTTGGGGTATTATTGAGGGGTATGTATTGGCCTGTGGGGGTATTATTTAGACGTATGTATGGGCCTGTGGGGCTATTATTAAGAGGTATGCATAGGCCTGTGGGGCTATTATTGAGAGGTATGTATGGGCCTGTGGGGTTATTATTGAGAGGTATGTATGGGCCTTTGGGGGTATTATTGAGAGGTATGTATGAGCCTTTGGGGTATTATTGAGGGGTATGTATTGGCCTGTGGGGGTATTATTTAGACGTATGTATGGGCCTGTGGGGCTATTATTGAGAGGTATGCATAGGCCTGTGGGGCTATTATTGAGAGGTATGTATGGGCCTGTGGGGGTATTATTGAGGGGTATGTATGGGCCTGTGGGGTTATTATTGAGAGGTATGTATGGGCCTGTGGGTGTATTATTGAGAGGTATGTATGGGCCTGTGGGGGTATTATTGAGAGGTATGTATGAGCCTTTGAGGGTATTATTGAGGGGTATGCATAGGCCTGTGGGGGGTATTATTGAGAGGTATGTATGGGCCTGTGGGGGTATTTTTGAGGGGTATGTATAAGCCTTTGGGGGTATTATTGAGAGGTATGCATAGGCCTGTGGGGGTATTATTGAGAGGTATGTATGGGCCTGTGGGGGTATTATTGAGAGGTATGTATGGACCTGTGGGGGTATTATTGAGGGGTATGTATGGGTCTTGGGGGTATTATTGAGGGGCATGTGTTGGCCTGTGGGGGTATTATTGAGAGGTATGTAGAGGCCTTTGGAGGTATTATTGAGGGGTATGTATGAGCCTTTGGGGTATTATTGAGTGGTATGTGTGGGCCTGTAGGGGTATTATTGAGGGGTATGTATGATCCTTTGGGTATTATTGAGAGGTATGTATAGGCCTTTGGAGGTATTATTGAGGGGTATGTATGATCCTTTGGGGTATTATTGAGGGGTATGTATAGGCCTTTGGGGGTATTATCGAGGGGTATGTATGATCCTGTGGGGTATTATTGAGAGGTATGTATGATCCTGTGGGGGTGTTATTGAGAGGTATGTACTAGCCTTTGGGGGTATTATTGAGAGGTATGTATGGGCCTTTGGGGTATTATTGAGGGGTATGTATAGGCCTTTAGGGGTATTATTGAGAGGTATGTATGATCCTGTGGGGGTATTATTGAGGGGTAGGTATGATCCTTTGGGGTATTATTGAGAGGTATGTATAGGCCTTTCAAGTATTTATTGAGGGGTATGTATGATCCTTTGGGGTGTTATTGAGGGGTATGTATAGGCCTTTGGGGGTATTATTGAGGGGCATGTATTGGCCTGTGGGGGTATTATTGAGAGGTATGTAGAGGCCTTTGGAGGTATTATTGAGGGGTATGTATGAGCCTTTGGGGTATTATTGAGTGGTATGTAAGGGCCTTTTGGTGTATTATTGAGTGGTATGTATGATCCTGTGGGGGTATTATTGAGGGGTATGTATGAGCCTTTGGGGGTGTTATTGAGGGGTATGTATAGGCCTTTTGAGGTATTATTGAGGGGTATGTATGATCCTTTGGGTGTATTATTGAGAGGTATGTATGATCCTGTGGGGGTATTATTGAGGGGTCATACATACCACTCAATAATACACCCAAAGGCCTATACATACCCCTCAATAATACCCCAAAGGATCATACATACCCCTCAATAATACCTCCAAAGGCAGGTAGGCCTTTTGAGGTATTATTGAGGGGTATGTAGGCAGGTAGGCCTTTGGAGGTATTATTGAGGGGTATGTATGATCCTTTGGGGGTATTATTGAGGGGTATGTATAGGCCTTTGGGTGTATTATTGAGTGGTATGTATGATCCTGTGGGGGTGTTATTGAGGGGTATGTATGAGCTTTGGGGGTATTATTGAGAGGTATGTATGGGCCCTGGCCTGGTAGACTGCTTTCTGAAGCTTACGACCAAGCTAGTAGGCATGGCGCTGCCGATAGACAGCGTGGTCGATCTTCACAATGACCTAGTGTCCGACTACATCGTCAACAACGAGCTCCGCACATTGTGCGGAAGCCTGGCCCTACGCCGCGGCCGTTTGATGGCTTTAGCCGCCGGGGCGTTACACATAGCGCGTCATGTGGACTGTCGTGCCGACACCGGAACGGCAAGCGCTGACGCGCGGAGCCAACGCGAGGTAGCAGCCGCGGACAGTGTCGAGCCCGCCACCCCAGAGTAGACGTAAGCGAAGAAAGAGGCGCTTCGTGTATGCCCTGACTGTATGCCCTGACTGTCGTTGACGTTGCTTCACGATATAAAGCCGCCCGCCCACTGAGGACTAAGAGCGCGGCCGTCGTCTCCCGCGAACTCGCTGGCATCTATGAAGAGGGACCTCTCACATTGCCTAAAGTCCTCATGGTTGATGACGGCACGGAGTTCAAGGGTGCTACCACGAAGCTCCTAACAGACCACGGGGTGGAGGTCCGACGGGCTGAGCCTGGGCACCACAGGAGCCAAGCTTTCACCGAGTCTTTCCATCGCTGGCTGGCGCAGCGCCTATTTCGTGCGCAGTACTCGAAGGAGCTTGCGTCCTGCGAGACAAACCGCGAGTGGGTTACTGCTCTGCCAATCGTCATCTCGGACATGAACGCAACGAAGACTCGCATGACTGGCCTTGCGCCTGAGGACGCCATAAAGCTGAGGCGCGTGCCTCTCAAAGCCGAAAAGCCTCCCCTAGAGGTCCCCTTAGATGTCGGAACGGAGGTTTATTATACATCGCCGTAAACGAGGAAGACCTTCACGACAAAGGCCGACGGCGAGCGACGGACCCGTGGTGGACAAGCAAGGCGTACCTAATACTAAAGAGGGTCATGGAGCCCGGACAGCCAGTGTTGTATTACACGGCGTACTCTAAGCACGGCTTCACGCGATCGCGTCTTATTACTAGTAAACCAAATCTCGGGGCGTGTTGTCGTTTTTGCTTTACGCCCCGTAATGTCTTGGTACTAATAAACCAAATCTCGGGGAGTGTTGTCATTTTTGCTTTACGCCCAGTAATTTCTTGGTACTAGTAAACCAAATCTCGGGGCGAGTTGTCGTTTTTGCTTTACGCCCAGTAATTTATAGGTATTATAATTACTTACTACTAGTAAACCAAATCTCGGGGCGAGTTGTCGTTTTTGCTTTACGCCCCGTAATTTATAGGTATTATGATTACTTACTACTAGTAAACCAAATCTCGGGGCGAGTTGTCGTTTTTGCTTTACGCCCAGTAATTTATAGGTATTATAATTACTTACTACTAGTAAACCAAATCTCGGGGCGAGTTGTCGTTTTTGCTTTACGCCCAGTAATTTGTAGGTATTATAATTACTTACTACTAGTGAACTAAATCTCGGGGCGAGTTGTCGTTTTTGCTTTACGCCCCGTAATTTATAGGTATTATAATTACTTACTACTAGTAAACCAAATCTCGGGGCGAGTTGTCGTTTTTGCTTTACGCCCCGTAATTTATAGGTATTATAATTACTTACTACTAGTAAACCAAATCTCGGGGCGAGTTGTCGTTTTTGCTTTACGCCCCGTAATTTCTCGGTATTATAATTACTTACTACCAGTAAACCAAATCTCGGGGCGAGTTGTCGTTTTTGCTTTACGCCCCGTAATTTCATTTAATAGTATAGTTATTGTTATACTAGTAAACCAAATGTCGGGGCGAGTTGTCGGATTGCTTTCTCTCCCCGAAATTTTGTTTACTAGTATGTTTTTATCTATAAAATTTTAAAATTCTATAAAATTTTAAAATAATACCACTAAACTTTCTCGCCCCCAATTTCATTTACTAGTACTAGTAAGTTAATTTGCTAAGTTAGCTAATATATGAATTCCCAAGACAGACAATGTTAGTAACCTTGTGAATTATCCTATCAAATAGTCCCTATTGCAGCGACTAACATGAAAATTCTTGTGGCGAGTCGCTGTGTTTCTCAAGCCAAGGTCGTTTTTAGCTCATTAGTATGGGCGGGTGAGGCGGGTATAAGAAGTCCCTATTGCAGCGACTAACATGAAAATTCTTGTGGCGAGTCGCTGTGTTTCTCAAGCCAAGGTCGTTTTTAGCTCATTAGTATGGGCGGGTATAAGAAGGAGCAAAAAACAAGAACAGGTCAGAATCACCGTAAAGTTCCTACTGACAGGAGGTTTGAATATCTTGCAAGTAGTCAGTCGAGAGGTTATCGCCGAGTGATGAAGATGCCCCTGTGTACTCGTATCACTGTGCTGTTGTTTGTGGCGCTCTGTGCTACCGTACTAGTGGCTGAGAAAGATGGAATGGAGGACCAGGGACTGAGGACTCGGGAACAGGCTGATGAGTTAGAGCGACGTGGCATTCCCACCAACGCAGAACTCAATAACAGACTGGAAAGCATCGAGAAAGAGTGAGTGTACATAAAACAAATCGTTTTAGGAAAATTTGTAATATTTTTAGCATTAGTATCAATATTAATAAATTTCTCCTACAGAGCTAAACTCTTTTATTGAATTTTCTGCATGTGTCAAAGCCTGTTGGATTTTGATAAAAAAGGGAATCAGAGACATCATAGCGCGTGGGGGATTCATCTCCTAGCTGCTTTCGAATTTGCTCATATATTGTTGCTGGCTTCTAATTCAGTTAAATTGTTATGTGGCTATTTACCGAATCTTTTAAAAACTTGTTAAACCTAGGCATAATTGCTCGGTGATTGTGGTAATGATAAATAGAAATTTTTTCTTGTTCTGTTTGATATTTGACAATTATATTTTTCTTGCCAGAATGAAAGCCCTTCTCTCAGGCGGAGCAACAGTCCCATGGCTTCGAGGTGAGTATCAATACATAACTCCCATGACTTCTAGGTGACTATCAATACATAACTCCCATGGCTTCGAGGCAACTATCAATACATAACTCCCAATGCCGGGGTGACTATCAATACAAAACTCCAACGGCATCGAGGTGACTATCAATACATAACATATTACATAATCAATAACACATACATGAGTACATAATAAAATAATATCAGCAGTCACTGAACATGTTTAATGGGTGTTACTAAAACGGGGAGCGGGGAACAGGGATCTGGGAACGAGTGATCAGCGGTAGGGCACAGCGATGTAGCAACCTCAAGTGCGTCTCTTTGGCTCTTCTCTCGTTAAAATGGATGGTAAGTGAAATCTCTGACTCTGTTTCTAAGAATTATGAATAATTCATGCGCCCATTGAATCGAATCTAATACGTTTCTCTTATTTTAGATGTGATAGAGATCAAGTCAAGTGAATGGTATGTTGAAAGGGATAATATGATAACAGTTTGCTTGGGTAGTTTAGTGCGAGCTAAAATCGCAATGGTAAACTTGAAAAGAGATTTATGGAAACATATTTTGAATCCGTGGATATTTTTGCAATCCTACATTGCCATGACTTCAAATTCTCATTCCATAGTGATGAAAAGCACTCTTTACAAATTTGAGGTGCTTTTTTCAGTATTTTTATGAGATGTTTAAAGCTGCTGTTTTCCGTGACCATGACCCTTCTTTCCTCTAACACCAAGTTGACTGTTTACTAAATAAGACTATTGCAAAATGTTATTACTTTTCTGGCCCCATCTTATTTGTTCTTCTGTACACTTTATTACAGCTCAAGCTCAGACTCAAGCTCAGACTTGGACTCAAGCTCAGACATTGTTAAACTTGTAAAAGAAAAACATCAGCTTGCGATTTCAGCTCGCACTAAACTACCACGCATGAATTATTCATAATTCTTAGAAACAGAGTCGGAGATTTCACTTACAATCCATTTTAACGAGAGAAGAGCCAAAGAGACGCACGTGAGGTTGCTACATCGCTGTGCCCTACCGCTGATCACTCGTTCCCAGATCCCTGTTCCCCGCTCCCCGTTTTAGTAACATCCATGTTGAATTTTCCATCATCATCATCATAGGGAGAGACGGAAAGGACGGGAAACCGGGTCTGAACGGTAAGTACTAAAACAAGACAAGTCTTTTGTTAAATTTGTTTAAAATGAATTTATTTATCATTTAATTCTATTTTTCTTAACGTCGTGATCTTGGAGGTCTAAAGGCAGCGCCAGCTGCTCAGGGAGGGACTGTTTTCTGGGTCGCTTCGGTTACCTGCATTCTCGTTGCTCGTTTTTGTATCTTAAGAGGGTTTTTCGATTTCAAAATTATTAATTATTAATTATTAATTTATCTTTTAGGTAGAGATGGTCGTGATGGAAAACCAGGTAAACCATTTATTATTATTTTTTTGTAGAAGAAATTTCTTATTTTAACAAAAAGGAACATTTTAAGATTTTATTGAACACTTCAGATTTTGAAAAAAGGAAGTACATTTTTAAATATGAAATATGCCTAATAACATGATCATCATTATATATCATTTTTAAATATATCATCATCATCAAATATATTTTTATTTTCTACACGCAAAAAAATAAAATATTATTTAGAAAATATACATTTGCATTGTATTTTTTTTCTTCGGCTTCTCGTAAAAGGCGATTTGTGTTTTTAACCTTTTATGAAAAACAGTTATTTTTGTTTTTGACATATCAATCAATGGCATCGTTTTTTTTATCAGCAATGCTGAAGGGGATATCCTGGCTAAAAATTGGTTAAAAATAATATAATATCAACAGTCACTGAACATTTTGAATTACCCATCATTCATAGGGAGAGACGGAAAGGACGGAAATTCAGGACTGAATGGTGAGTACTAACAAAAGACAAATCCATTTTTATTTAAATTCGTTTAAAATCAATTTGTTTATCGTATAATTTCATTTTTGAAATCGTGATCATCAAGGTCCAAAGGGAGCGCCCGGTGCTCAGGGAGGGACTGGTGCGAGGGGTCCCCCCGGTCCCAGGGGGTCCTCTGGTGTACAGTACGTGCGATGGGGGAAGACCTCGTGCCCAGGCTCCGCGCTGCTCGTCTACAAAGGTAGGATACGTGTATAGTTGCGAGGGGATGATGGAGAAAGGACTAGCTGACCACTTGGCGGGAAGTACCAGTTTTATTCTCCTCGACAACAGGGTAGTAAAAGCTGATATATCTTGCACTAAAACCTTTCCCTTTTTATATGCTCTACTCAGAGCGGCCTGTCCTTCTGCGGTCCAGCTGTGCAAGTTGTTTTTCCTTCTCACACGTGTATTTTTAAACTTATTTTGTTTGGAACTAGACCACAAGGGCAAGCCGCGTCCGTGCTGCAATTTTATAGTTTTATTAACTTTTGTTACCTTTATCAGTTATAGGTTAAATATGACCTAATCCCTGAATCCGTTATAAAGACAATATTTATTTTTGGCATCGGGAGCACACACGCAATGAATATCTTTTTATACCGGGACGCCTAAGTCCGGCTATTTATGAGGCTTATCGTGTGATGATGTTTTTAGGTCTAGTAGGGGCGAAATACGAGAATTAAGAAATACTCGATAAAACAAGTGGCTGTCGCCTCTTATTTTTCTTACGCACGGCTCAAGGTGTTCTTGGTTTCCTGTTACTAAATTCAAGTTTTCCGCGGGTACAAATTATAAAAACAGATGTCAAAACAATGGTATTTTCCCGATACCATATCATTTACCAATGATGCTTTCTAAAGGCTCATGATAACATATCTAATAAAATCAAGTCAAGGTTTCCTATCTTCTCTACTATATGACTACCCTAATAACCGCTAAATCATGAAACTACTTATCCTTATCCCAATAACCACAAAATCTTGAAACTAAAGAAACCTGACCACTAATTTGTTTTTATTGATTCTAAAACTACTCACTTTGACTGAATATTTGATTATATGGAAAATGTCTAGCGTGACAAAAGGATACTAGTCATGGGTACCAAAAAGGAGGAAAAATAACGAGTGCGTTA
Organism: Nematostella vectensis; assembly: GCF_932526225.1. Classification (NCBI taxonomy): domain Eukaryota; kingdom Metazoa; phylum Cnidaria; class Anthozoa; order Actiniaria; family Edwardsiidae; genus Nematostella; species Nematostella vectensis. The sequence goes on along the minus strand of NC_064047.1, from coordinate 7,008,844 downwards.
TGATCATAACGATGCTAGGTAGTTACCGTATACGCCATAAGGGGCTGCAAATTTGATGGGAGGTAACAGATTTTTTCGTACTCGGGGGGATGGGGTGGCCAAGGGGGCACGCCCCCCCTCCTTCTACAGCCAAAAATACAGTAAATGTATGAGACATTATCTAAAACACAGGAGACAATGCCTTGAAAAGGCCTTTTGGGCCCCCTCGTGTTAAAAATTCTGGCTACGCCGCTGTCTTTTGTCTCATATACCTTTTCCTTAAAGGGCGTGTCGGCGGGGAGTGCTTGATCACCCTGGAGGTGCGGCAGAGTACGTGTGTCTCCCCGAGACCCCCCAGTACATAAACTTCACCCCGGGACATCAGCACAGCGGCTACATGTACGGCGCCGAGTATGAAGTCTATGACCACAGCCCCTTCACACGTGGAAAAGCCCTTCATGAACACGATGTCCCGTGCGCCGTGTGTTACGTCCCGTCCCGCAGCACCCAGCTCATGATACCCGCAGTCGCCCGCTGTCCCGCCGGATGGTCCCGCGAGTACTACGGCTACCTGATGACGTCACAGGCCGGTCACAAGCACTCAAGTCAGTTCGTGTGCGTGGATTACGATGCCGAGTATGTCCCGGGTACTAGCCCTAACCATAACGGAGCCCTGCTGTTTACCGTGGAGGGGAGGTGTGGGACACTACCGTGTGCCCCGTATGTAGAAGGGTATGAGCTGACATGCGTAGTCTGTACCAAGTGATTCCAGTTGTACGATTGATGGAATAATAAAATATTTGTAAGGTGTAGGGTAACAATGTGTCTAGTTCGCTCACAAGCTGTTGCATGACTGATTGAATAAGAATAAAAGAAAAGTTATCGGGTTTATAGTATACGGTGCTCTGCTGTCATTCACAGCAGTTGTATGTCTAATGAAAAAATAAATCATACAATGCTTGTTACGTTTGGCTGGTATACACAGATTTGACATACTCATGGGTTTGTCTTGATCCTTTTCATTTTAATCATATTTGAAAATACCACATCCATGGTCTCTTCATGCGAAATCGCAAATAGAGTGGAGCCGTTTATTTCGTTTGATGTATAAATTTAAAAGCTGTAACATAGGCTTGGAAATCTTTTGGGGGGGGCACAGCCACGCCCTTACTGGTAATTGTAATTTTTTAACACATTCGTAATGATGGGGGGGGGGAGGAGGAGCACGTGCTCCTGGATTTAATGGTGATGTGGATGTAGGACGGAGAACAATTTGTGCAACAAATATGATTTGAAAAAAATAAAACCCTGTTATTAGCATAGCGCACAACTGAAAAATTCCGTCCACCAGAACAGAAGCCTTCTGGTGCCTTCTTTTTAAGGCCCTCTTTTCTTTCTTCCTTCTCTCCCTCCAACTTTAGCCAATGATTACGAGTCCGTCTTCAAGTTGGGCACTGCACATGCGCAATCATTATTGTAGTTGGAATGGAACTCAACCTAATTCCAAAGTCTCTTACCTTTTGACCAGCAGCATGTATGTGGGCTCTGGGAACGAGATTGGCTGGAACTAAAAATCATAGTCATATCAAACAATTTTGTTTTGAAAATTGTAGTTTTTCTCGCTTGCTCAGCCAATTCCTTATTTTGAATTACATACCATATTTGGGAGTCCGCCGCTTCATTCGTTTTCCTCTCTTTGAACAGTGCACGTCGAGAATTTACACGTAGACATACAGGAATTAATGTTTTACAGCGATTATGCTGAAAGTCATTTTGAAACCAGCCAAGACCCTAACGTTATAGATTATCAAAAGGTTTCCCGCGCTCGCGCCAGGCTCTTTTAGACAATTGAGAAAAACGACAACCATTGATTGATATGGGAAATGACTCTGAGTAATGCCTGGTGCACACTAGTGACATAACGAACTATTGAGAGGTATGTACTAGCCTGTGGGGGTATTATTGAGAGGTATGTATGGGCCTATGGGGGTATTATTGAGGGGTATGTATGAGCCTGTGGGGGTATTATTGAGAGGTATGTATGGGCCTGTAGGGGTATTATTGAGAGGTATGTATGATCCTTTGGGGGTATTATTGAGGGGTATGTATGATCCTTTGGGGTATTATTGAGGGGTATGTATGAGCCTTTGGGGGTGTTATTGAGGGGTATGTATGATCCTTTGGGGTATTATTGAGAGGTATGTATGATCCTGTGGGGTGTTATTGAGGGGTATGTATGGGCCTGTGGGGGTATTATTGAGAGGTATGTATGAGCCTGTGGGGGTATTATTGAGAGGTATGTATGAGCCTGTGGGGGTATTATTGAGAGGTATGTATGGGCCTGTGGGGGTATTATTGAGGGGTATGTATGGGCCTGTGGGGGTATTATTGAGAGGTATGTATAGGCCTTTGGAGGTATTATTGAGGGGTATGTATGATCCTTTGGGGTATTATTGAGAGGTATGTATGATCCTGTGGGGTGTTATTGAGGGGTATGTATGGGCCTTTGGAGGTATTATTGAGGGGTATGTAAGATCCTTTGGGGTATTATTGAGGGGTATGTATAAGCCTTTGGGTGTATTATTGAGGGGTATGTATGCGCCTTTGGGGGTATTATTGAGGGGTATGTATGATCCTGTGGGGGTATTATTGAGGAGATGTATGAGCCTGTGGGGGTATTATTGAGAGGTATGTATGGGCCTGTGGGGGTATTATTGAGGAGATGTATGAGCCTGTGGGGGTATTATTGAGGAGATGTATGAGCCTGTGGGGTATTATTGAGAGGTATGTATGAGCCTGTGGGGGTCTTATTGAGAGGTATGTATGAGTCTTTGGGGGTATTATTGAGAGGTATGTATGGGGCTTTGGGTTATTGTTGAGAGGTATGTATGAGCCTTTTGGTGTATTATTGAGAGGTATGTATGGGCCTTTTGGTGTATTATTGAGAGGTATGTATGAGTCTTTGGGGGGATTATTGAGGGGTATGTATGCGCCTTTGGGGGTATTATTGAGGGGTATGTATGAGCCTTTGGGGGTATTATTGAGAGGTATGTATGAGCCTGTGGGGGTATTATTGAGAGGTATGTATGAGCCTGTGGGGGTATTATTGAGAGGTATGTATAGGCCTGTGGGGGTATTATTGAGAGGTATGTATAGGCCTGTTGGGGTATTATTGAGAGGTATGTATAGGCCTGTGGGGGTGTTATTGAGGGGTATGTATGGGCCTGTGGGGGTATTATTGAGAGGTATGTATGAGCCTGTGGGGGTATTATTGAGAGGTATGTATGGGCCTTTGGGGGTATTATTGAGAGGTATGTATGAGCTTTGGGGGTATTATTGAGAGGTATGTATGATCCTTTGGGGGTGTTATTGTGGGGTATGTATGGGCCTGTGGGGGTATTTTTGAGGGGTATGTATGAGCCTTTGGGGGTATTATTGAGAGGTATGTATGAGCCTTTGGAGGTATTATTGAGGGGTATTTATGATCCTTTGGGGTATTATTGAGGGGTATGTATAGGCCTTTGGGTGTATTATTGAGTGGTGTGTATGATCCTGTGGGGGTGTTATTGAGGGGTATGTATGAGCTTTGGGGGTATTATTGTGAGGTATGTATGGGCCTTTGAGGTATTATTAAAGGCATGTAGGCCTTTGGAGGTATTATTGAGGGGTATGTAGGCAGGTAGGCCTTTGGAGGTATTTTTGAGGGGTATGTATGATCCTTTGGGGTATTATTGAGGGGTATGTATAGGCCTTTGGGTGTATTATTGAGTGGTATGTATGATCCTGTGGGGGTGTTATTGAGGGGTATGTATGAGCTTTGGGGGTATTATTGAGAGGTATGTATGGGCCCTGGCCTGGTAGACTGCTTTCTGAAGCTTACGACCAAGCTAGTAGGCATGGCGCTGCCGATAGACAGCGTGGTCGATCTTCACAATGACCTAGTGTCCGACTACATCGTCAACAACGAGCTCCGCACATTGTGCGAAAGCCTGGCCCTACGCCGCGGCCGTTTGATGGCTTTAGCCGCCGGGGCGTTACACATAGCGCGTCATGTGGACTGTCGTGCCGACACCGGAACGGCAAGCGCTGACGCGCGGAGCCAACGCGAGGTAGCAGCCGCGGACAGTGTCGAGCCCGCCACCCCAGAGTAAACGTAAGCGAAGAAAGAGGCGCTTCGTGTATGCCCTGACTGTCGTTGACGTTGCTTCACGATATAAAGCCGCCCGCCCACTGAGGACTAAGAGCGCGGCCGTCGTCTCCCGCGAACTCGCTGGCATCTATGAAGAGGGACCTCTCACATGGCCTAAAGTCCTCATGGTTGATGACGGCACGGAGTTCAAGGGTGCTACCACGAAGCTCCTAACAGACCACGGGGTGGAGGTCCGACGGGCTGAGCCTGGGCACCACAGGAGCCAAGCTTTCACCGAGTCTTTCCATCGCTGGCTGGCGCAGCGCCTATTTCGTGCGCTGTACTCGAAGGAGCTTGCGTCCGGCGAGACAAACCGCGAGTGGGTTACTGCTCTGCCAATCGTCATCTCGGACATGAACGCAACGAAGACTCGCATGACTGGCCTTGCGCCTGAAGACGCCATAAAGCTGAGGCGCGTGCCTCTCAAAGCCGAAAAGCCTCCCCTAGAGGTCCCCTTAGATGTCGGAACGGAGGTGTATTATACATCGCCGTAAACGAGGAAGACCTTCAGGACAAAGGCCGACGGCGAGCGACGGACCCGTGGTGGACAAGCAAGGCGTACCCAATACTAAAGAGGGTCATGGAGCCCGGACAGCCAGTGTTGTATTACACGGCGTACTCTAAGCACGGCTTCACGCGATCGCGTCTTATTACTAGTAAACCAAATCTCGGGGCGTGTTGTCGTTTTTGCTTTACGCCCCGTAATGTCTTGGTACTAATAAACCAAATCTCGGGGAGTGTTGTCATTTTTGCTTTACGCCCAGTAATTTCTTGGTACTAGTAAACCAAATCTCGGGGCGAGTTGTCGTTTTTGCTTTACGCCCAGTAATTTATAGGTATTATAATTACTTACTACTAGTAAACCAAATCTCGGGGCGAGTTGTCGTTTTTGCTTTACGCCCCGTAATTTATAGGTATTATAATTACTTACTACTAGTAAACCAAATCTCGGGGCGAGTTGTCGTTTTTGCTTTACGCCCCGTAATTTATAGGTATTATGATTACTTACTACTTGTAAACCAAATCTCGGGGCGAGTTGTCGTTTTTGCTTTACGCCCAGTAATTTGTAGGTATTATAATTACTTACTACTAGTAAACCAAATCACGGGGCGAGTTGTCGTTTTTGCTTTACGCCCAGTAATTTATAGGTATTATAATTACTTACTACTAGTGAACCAAATCTCGGGGCGAGTTGTCGTTTTTGCTTTACGCCCCGTAATTTATAGGTATTATAATTACTTACTACTAGTAAACCAAATCTAGGGGCGAGTTGTCGTTTTTGCTTTACGCCCCGTAATTTCTCGGTATTATAATTACTTACTACTAGTAAACCAAATCTCGGGGCGAGTTGTCGTTTTTGCTTTACGCCCCGTTATTTCATTTAATAGTATAGTTATTGTTATACTAGTAAACCAAATGTCGGGGCGAGTTGTCGGATTGCTTTCTCGCCCCGAAATTTTGTTTACTAGTATGTTTTTATCTATAAAATTTTAAAATTCTATAAAATTTTAAAATAATACCACTAAACTTTCTCGCCCCCAATTTCATTTACTAGTACTAGTAAGTTAATTTGCTAAGTTAGCTAATATATGAATTCCCAAGACAGACAATGTTAGTAACCTTGTGAATTATCCTATCAAATAGTCCCTATTGCAGCGACTAACATGAAAATTCTTGTGGCGAGTCGCTGTGTTTCTCAAGCCAAGGTCGTTTTTAGCTCATTAGTATGGGCGGGTGAGGCGGGTATAAGAAGTCCCTATTGCAGCGACTAACATGAAAATTCTTGTGGCGAGTCGCTGTGTTTCTCAAGCCAAGGTCGTTATTAGCTCATTAGTATGGGCGGGTATAAGAAGGAGCAAAAAACATGAACAGGTCAGACTCACCGTAAAGTTCCTACGGACAGGATGTTTGAATATCTTGCAAGTAGTCAGTCGAGAGGTTATCGCCGAGTGATGAAGATGCCCCTGTGTACTCGTATCACTGTGCTGTTGTTTGTGGCGCTCTGTGCTACCGTACTAGTGGCTGAGAAAGATGGAATGGAGGACCAGGGACTGAGGACTCGGGAACAGGCTGATGAGTTAGAGCGACGTGGCATTCCCACCAACGCAGAACTCAATAACAGACTGGAAAGCATCGAGAAAGAGTGAGTGTACATAAAACAAATCGTTTTAGGAAAATTTGTAATATTTTAGCATTAGTATCAATATTAATAAATTTCTCCTACAGAGTTAAACTCTTTTATTGAGTTTTCTGCATGTGTCAAAGCCTGTTGGATTTTGATAAAAAAGGGAATCAGAGATATCACAGCGCGTGGGGGATTCATCTACTAGCTGCTTTCGAATTTGCTCATATATTGTTGCTGGCTTCTAATTCAGTTAAATTGTTATGTGGCTATTTACCGAATCTTTTAAAAACTTGTTAAACCTAGGCATAATTGCTTGATGATTGTGGTAATGATAAATAGAAATTTTTTCTTGTTCTGTTTGATATTTGACAATTATATTTTTCTTGCCAGAATGAAAGCCCTTCTCTCAGGCGGAGCAACAGTCCCATGGCTTCGAGGTGAGTATCAATACATAACTCCCATGACTTCTAGGTGACTATCAATACATAACTCCCATGGCTTCGAGGCGACTATCAATACATAACTCCCAATGCCGGGGTGACTATCAATACATAACTCCAACGGCATCGAGGTGACTATCAATGCATAACATATTACATAATCAATAACACATACATCAGTACATAATAAAATAATATCAGCAGTCACTGAACATGTTGAATGTGTGTTACTAAAACGAGGAGCGGGGAACAGGGATCTGGGAACGAGTGATCAGCGGTAGGGCACAGCGATGTAGCAACCTCACGTGCGTCTCTTTGGCTCTTCTCTCGTTAAAATGGATGGTAAGTGAAATCTCTGACTCTGTTTCTAAGAATTATGAATAATTCATGCGCCCATTGAATCGAATCTAATACGTTTCTCTTATTTTAGATGTGATAGAGATCAAGTCAAGTGAATGGTATGTTGAAAGGGATAATATGATAACAGTTTGCTTGGGTAGTTTAGTGCGAGCTAAAATCGCAATGGTAAACTTGAAAAGAGATTTATGGAAACATATTTTGAATCCGTGGATATTTTTGCAATCCTACATTGCCATGACTTCAAATTCTCATCCCATAGTGATGAAAAGCACTCTTTACAAATTTGAGGTGCTATTTTCAGTATTTTTATGAGATGTTGAAAGCTGCTGTTTTCCGTGACCATGACCCTTCTTTCCTCTAACACCAAGTTGACTGTTTACTAAATTAGACTATTGCAAAATGTTATTACTTTTCTGGCCCCATCTTATTGGTTCTTCTGTACACTTTATTACAGCTCAAGCTCAGACTCAAGCTCAGACTTGGACTCAAGCTCAGACATTGTTAAACTTGTAAAAGAAAAACAGCAGCTTGTGATTTCAGCTCGCACTAAACTACCACGCATGAATTATTCATAATTGTTAGAAACAGAGTCAGAGATTTCACTTACCATCCATTTTAACGAGAGAAGAGCCAAAGAGACGCACGTGAGGTTGCTACATCGCTGTGCCCTACCGCTGATCACTCGTTCCCAGATCCCTGTTCCCCGCTCCCCGTTTTAGTAACATCCATGTTGAATTTTCCATCATCATCATCATAGGGAGAGACGGAAAGGACGGGAAACCGGGTCTGAACGGTAAGTACTAAAACAAGACAAGTCTTTTGTTAAATTTGTTTAAAATGAATTTATTTATCATTTTATTCTATTTTTCTTAACGTCGTGATCTTGGAGGTCTAAAGGCAGTGCCAGCTGCTAAGGGAGGGACTGTTTTCTGGGTCGCTTCGGTTACCTGCATTCTCGTTGCTCGTTTTTGTATCTTAAGAGGGTTTTTCGATTTCAAAATTATTAATTATTAATTATTAATTTATCTTTTAGGTAGAGATGGTCGTGATGGAAAACCAGGTAAACCATTTATTATTATTTTTTGTAGAAGAAATTTCTTATTTTAACAAAAAGGAACATTTTAAGATTTTATTGAACACTTCAGATTTTGAAAAAAGGAAGTACATTTTTAAATATGAAATATGCCTAATAACATGATCATCATTATATATCATTTTTAAATATATCATCATCAAATATATTTTTATTTTCTACACGCAAAAAAAGGCGTAAAAGGCGATTTGTGTTTTTAACCTTTTATGAAAAACAGTTATTTTTGTTTTTGACATATCAATCAATGGCATCGTTTTTTTTATCAGCAATGCTGAAGGGGATATCCTGGCTAAAAATTGGTTAAAAATAATAAAATATCAACTGTCACTGAACATTTTGAATTACCCATCATTCATAGGGAGAGACGGAAAGGACGGAAAACCAGGACTGAATGGTGAGTACTAACAAAAGACAAATCCATTTTTATTTAAATTCGTTTAAAATCAATTTTTTGTATCATATAATTTCATTTTTGAAATCGTGATCATCGAGGTCCAAAGGGAGCGCCCGGTGCTCAGGGAGGGACTGGTGCGAGGGGTCCCCCCGGTCCCAGGGGGTCCTCTGGTGTACAGTACGTGCGATGGGGGAAGACCTCGTGCTCAGGCTCCGCGCTGCTCGTCTACAAAGGTAGGATACGTGTATAGTTGCGAGGGGATGATGGAGAAAGGACTAGCTGACCGCTTGGCGGGAAGTACCAGTTTTATTCTCCTCGACAACAGGGTAGTAAAAGCTGATATATCTTGCACTAAAACCTTTTCCTTTTTATATGCTCTACTCAGAGCGGCCTGTCCTTCTGCGGTCCAGCTGTGCAAGTTGTTTTTCCTTCTCACACGTGTATTTTTAAACTTATTTTGTTTGGAACTAGACCACAAGGGCAAGCCGCGTCCGTGCTGCAATTTTATAGTTTTATTAACTTTTGTTACCTTTATCAGTTATAGGTTAAATATGACCTAATCCCTTAATCCGTTATAAAGACAATAACTATTTTTGGCATCGGGAGCACACACGCAATGAATATCTTTTTATACCGGGACGCCTAAGTCCGGCTATTTATGAGGCTAATCGTGTGATGATGTTTTTAGGTCTAGTAGGGGCGAAATACGAGAATTAAGAAATAATCGATAAAACAAGTGGCTGTCGCCTCTTATTTTTCTTACGCACGGCTCCAGGTGTTCTTGGTTTCCTGTTACTAAATTCAAGTTTTCCGCGGGTACAAATTATAAAAAGAGATGTCAAAACAGTGGTATTTTCCCGATACCATATCATTTACCAATGATGCTTTCTAAAGGCTCATGATAACATATCTAATAAAATCAAGTCAAGGTCTCCTATCTTATCTACTATATGACTACCCTAATAACCGCTAAATCATGAAACTACTTATCCTTATCCCAATAACCACAAAATCTTGAAACTAAAGAAACCTGACCACTAATTTGTTTTTATTGATTCTAAAACTACTCACTTTGACTGAATATTTGATTATATGGAAAATGTCTAGCGTGACAAAAGGATACTAGTCATGGGTACCAAAAAGGAGGAAAAATAACGAGTGCGTTATGATCATAACGATCCTAGGTAGTTACCGTATGAGCCATAAGGGGCTGCCTTTGATGGGAGGTAACAGATTTTTTCGTACTCGGGGGGGGGGGGGGGTGGCCAAGGGGGCACGACGCCCCCCCCCTTCTAGCAGCCAAAAATACAGTAAATGTATGATGAGACATTATCTCAAACACAGGAGACAATGCCTTGAAAAGGCCTTTTGGGCCCCCTCGTGTTAAAAATTCTGGCTACGCCGCTGTCTTTTGTTTCATATACCTTTTCCTTAAAGGGCGTGTCGGCGGGGAGTGGCTTGATCACCCTGGAGGTGCGGCAGAGTACGTGTGTCTCCCCGAGACCCCCCAGTACATAAACTTCACCCCGGGACATCAGCACAGCGGCTACATGTACGGCGCCGAGTATGAAGTCTATGACCACAGCCCCTTCACACGTGGAAAAGCCCTTCATGAACACGATGTCCCGTGCGCCGTGTGTTACGTCCCGTCCCGCAGCACCCAGCTCATGATACCCGCAGTCGCCCGCTGTCCCGCGGGATGGTCCCGCGAGTACTACGGCTACCTGATGACGTCACACGCCTTTCACAAGCACTCAAGTCAGTTCGTGTGCGTGGATAACGATGCCGAGTATGTCCCGGGTACTAGCCCTAACCATAACGGAGCCCTGCTGTTTACCGTGGAGGGGAGGTGTGGGACACTACCGTGTGCCCCGTATGTAGAAGGGTATGAGCTGACATGCGTAGTCTGCACCAAGTGATTCCAGTTGTACGATTGATGGAATAATAAAATATTTGTAAGGTGTAGGGTAACAATGTGTCTAGTTCGCTCACAAGCTGTTGCATGACTGATTGAATAAGAATAAAAGAAAAGTTATCGGGTTTATAGTATACGGTGCTCTGCTGTTATTCACAGCAGTTGTATGTCTAATGAAAAAATAAATCTTTAAAAAATTGAAATTGTGTAGTGTAAATATATTCTGTCTTGTTTGCTTAGAACACATATAAAAAAAAGTAAACTAAACAGATGTTGGTCTATGCCATACAATGCTTGTTACTTTTGGCTGGTATACACAGATTTGAGATACTCATGGGTTTGTCTTGATCCTTTTCATTTTAATAATATTTGAAAATACCACATCCATGGTCTCTTCATGCGAAATCGCAAATAGAGTGGAGCCGTTTATTTCGTTTGATGTATGAATTTCAGAGCTGTAACATAGGCTTGGAAATCTTTTGGGGGGACACAGCCACGCCCTTACTGGTAATTGTCATTTTTTTAACACATTCGTAATGATGGGGGGGGGGGGGGGGGAGGAGGAGCACGTGCTCCTGGATTTTATGGTGATGTGGATGTAGGACGGAGAACAATTTGTGCAACAAATATGATTTGAAAAAAACCCTGTTATTAGCATAGCGCACAACTGAAAAATTTCGTCCACCAGATCAGAAGCCTTCTGGTGCCTTGTTTGTAAGGTCCTCTTTTCTTTCTTCCTTCTCTCCCTGCAACTTTAGCCAATGATTACGAGTCCGTCTTCAAGTTGGGCACTGCACATGCGCAATCATTATTGTAGTTAAAATGGAACTCAACCTCATTCCAAAGTCTTTTACCTTTTGACCAGCAGCATGTATGTGGGCTCTGGGAACGAGATTGGCTGGAAATAAAAATCATAGTCATATCAAACAATTTTGTTTTGAAAATTGTAGTTTTTCTCGCTTGCTCAGCCAATTCCTTATTTTGAATTACATACCATATTTGGGAGTCCGCCGCTTCATTCGTTTTCCTCTCTTTGAACAGTGCACGTCGAGAATTTACACGTAGACATACAGGAATTAATGTTTTACAGCGATTATGCTGACCGTCATTTTGAAACCAGCCAAGACCCTAACGTTATAGATTATCAAAAGGTTTCCCGCGCTCGCGCCAGGCTCTTTTAGACAATTGAGAAAAACGACAACCATTGATTGATATGGGAAATGACTCTGAGTAATGCCTGGTGCACAAGTGACATAACGAACTATTGAGAGGTATGTACTAGCCTGTGGGGGTATTATTGAGAGGTATGTATGGGCCTGTGGGGTATTATTGAGAGGTATGTATGGGCCTGTGGGGGTATTATTGAGAGGTATGTATAGGCCTGTGGGGGTATTATTGAGAGGTATGTATGGGCCTGTGGGGGTATTATTGAGAGGTATGTATGGGCATGTGGGGGTATTATTGAGAGGTATGTATAGGCCTTTTGGGGTATTATTGAGAGGTATGTATGGGCCTGTGGGGGTATTATTGAGAGGTATGTATGAGCCTGTGGGGGTATTATTGAGAGGTATGTATGGGCCTTTGGGGTATTATTAAAGGCAGGTAGGCCTTTGGAGGTATTATTGAGGGGTATGTAGGCAGGTAGGCCTTTGGGGGTATTATTGAGGGGTATGTATGATCCTTTGGGGTATTATTGAGGGGTATGTATAGGCCTTTGGGTGTATTATTGAGTGGTATGTATGATCCTGTGGGGGTGTTATTGAGGGGTATGTATGAGCTTTGGGGGTATTATTGAGAGGTATGTATGGGCCTTTGGGGTATTATTAAAGGCAGGTAGGCCTTTGGAGGTATTATTGAGGGGTATGTAGGCAGGTAGGCCTTTGGGGGTATTATTGAGGGGTATGTATAGGCCTGTGGGGGTATTATTGAGAGGTATGTATGGGCCTGTGGGGGTATTATTGAGAGGTATGTATGGGCATGTGGGGGTATTATTGAGAGGTATGTATAGGCCTTTTGGGGTATTATTGAGAGGTATGTATGGGCCTGTGGGGGTATTATTGAGAGGTATGTATGAGCCTGTGGGGGTATTATTGAGGGGTATGTATGAGCCTTTGGGGTATTATTGAGGGGTATGTATGAGCCTTTGGGGGTATTATTGAGGGGTATGTATGGGCCTGTGGGGGTATTATTGAGGGGTATGTATGAGCCTGTGGGAGTATTATTGAGAGGTATGTATGGGCCTGTGGGGGTATTATTGAGAGGTATGTATGGGCCTGTGGGGGTATTATTGAGGGGTATGTATAGGCCTGTGGGGGTATTATTGAGGGGTATGTATAGGCCTGTGGGGGGTATTATTGAGAGGTATGTATGGGCCTGTGGGGGTGTTATTGAGAGGTATGCATAGGCCTGTGGGGGTATTATTGAGGGGTATGTATAGGCCTGTGGGGGTGTTATTGAGAGGTATGCATAGGCCTGTGGGGGTATTATTGAGGGGTATGTATAGGCCTGTGGGGTATTATTTAGAGGTATGTATGGGCCTGTGGGGGTATTATTGAGAGGTATGTATGAGCCTTTGGGGTATTATTGAGGGGTATGTATAAGCCTTTGGAGGTATTATTGAGAGGTATGTATGAGCCTTTGGGGTATTATTGAGGGGTATGTATGGGCCGGTTGGGGTATTATTGAGGGGTATGTATGAGCCTGTGGGGGTATTATTGAGAGGTATGTATGGGCCTGTGGGGGTATTATTGAGAGGTATGTATGAGCCTTTGGGGTATTATTGAGGGGTGTGTATGGACCTGTGGGGGTATTTTTGAGGGGTATGTATGGGCCTTTGGGGGTATTATTGAGAGGTATGTATAAGCCTTTGGGGGTATTATTGAGGGGTATGTATTGGCCTGTGGGAGTATTATTGAGGGGTATTTATGATCCTTTGGGGGTGTTATTGAGGGGTATGTATGATCCTTTGGGGTATTATTGAGAAGTATGTATAGGCCTTTGGGTGTATTATTGAGTGGTATGTATGATCCTGTGGGGGTGTTATTGAGGGGTATGTATGATCCTGTAGGGGTATTATTGAGGGGTATGTATGGGCCTGTGGGGGTATTTTTGAGAGGTATGTATAGGCCTGTGGGGGTATTATTGAGAGGTATGTATAGGCCTGTGGGGGTATTATTGAGAGGTATGTATAGGCCTGTGGGGGTATTATTGAGAGGTATGTATGGGCCTGTGGGGGTATTATTGAGAGGTATGTATAGGCCTGTGGGGGTATTATTGAGAGGTATGTATGGGCCTGTGGGGGTATTATTGAGAGGTATGTATAGGCCTGTGGGGGTATTATTGAGAGGTATGTATGGGCCTGTGGGGTTATTATTGAGAGGTATGTATGAGCCGGTGGGGGTATTATTGAGAGGTATGTATGGGCCTGTTGGGGTATTATTGAGAGGTATGTATGGACCTGTGGGGGTATTATTGAGAGGTATGTATGGACCTGTGGGGGTATTATTGAGAGGTATGTATGGATCTGTGGGGGTATTATTGAGGGGTATGTATTGGCCTGTGGGAGTATTATTGAGGGGTATTTATGATCCTTTGGGGGTGTTATTGAGGGGTATGTATGATCCTTTGGGGTATTATTGAGAAGTATGTATAGGCCTTTGGGTGTATTATTGAGTGGTATGTATGATCCTGTGGGGGTGTTATTGAGGGGTATGTATGATCCTGTAGGGGTATTATTGAGAGGTATGTATAGGCCTGTGGGGGTATTATTGAGAGGTATGTATGGGCCTGTGGGGGTATTATTGAGAGGTATGTATGGGCCTGTGGGGGTATTATTGAGAGGTATGTATGGGCCTGTGGGGGTATTATTGAGAGGTATGTATGGACCTGTGGGGGTATTATTGAGAGGTATGTATGGGCCTGTGGGGGTATTATTGAGGGGTATGTATGATCCTGTGGGGTATTTTTGAGAGGTATGTATGAGCCTGTGGGGTATTATTGAGGGGTATGTATGATCCTGTGGGGTATTATTGAGGGGTATGTATGATCCTGTGGGGTATTATTGAGGGGTATGTATGATCCTGTGGGGTATTATTGAGGGGTATGTATGATCCTGTGGGGTATTATTGAGAGGTATGTATGGGCATGTGGGGGTATTATTGAGGGGTATGTATGATCCTGTGGGGTATTATTGAGAGGTATGTATGAGCCTGTGGGGGTATTATTGAGAGGTATGTATGAGCCGGTTGGGGTATTATTGAGAGGTATGTATGAGCCGGTGGGGGTATTATTGAGAGGTATGTATGGGCCTGTTGGGGTATTATTGAGAGGTATGTATGGGCCTGTGGGGGTATTATTGAGAGGTATGAATGGACCTGTGGGGGTATTATTGAGAGGTATGTATGGATCTGTGGGGGTATTATTGAGGGGTATGTATGGGCATGTGGGGGTATTATTGAGAGGTATGTATGGGCCTGTGGGGGTATTATTGAGAGGTATGTATGGGCCTGTGGGGGTATTATTGAGAGGTATGTATGGGCCTGTGGGGGTATTATTGAGAGGTATGTATGGGCCTGTGGGGGTATTATTGAGAGGTATGTATGGGCCTGTGGGGGTATTATTGAGGGGTATGTATGGGCCTTTGGGGGTATTATTGAGAGGTATGTATGGGCCTGTGGGGGTATTATTGAGAGGTATGCATAGGCCTGTGGGGGTATTATTGAGGGGTATGTATGATCCTGTTGGGGTATTATTGAAGGGTATGTATGGGCCTGTGGGGGTATTATTGAGAGGTATGTATGGGCCTGTGGGGGTATTATTGAGAGGTATGTATGGGCCTGTGGGGGTATTATTGAGAGGTATGTATGAGCCTGTGGGGGTATTTTTGAGGGGTATGTATGGGCCTGTGGGGGTATTTTTGAGGGGTATGTATTGGCCTTGGGGTGTATTATTGAGAGGTATGTATGATCCTGTGGGGGTATTATTGAGAGGTATGTATGGGCCTGTGGGGGTATTATTGAGGGGTATGTATGGGCCTGTGTGGTTATTATTGAGAGGTATGTATGGGCCTGTGTGTTTATTATTGAGAGGTATGTATGGGCCTGTGGAGGTATTATTGAGAGGTATGTATGAGCCTGTGGGGGTATTATTGAGAGGTATGTATGATCCTGTGGGGGTATTATTGAGGGGTAGGAATGATCCTTTGGGGTATTATTGAGGGGTATGTATGAGCCTTTGGGGGTGTTATTGAGGGGTATGTATAGGCCTTTGGAGGTATTATTGAGGGGTATGTATGATCCTTTGGGTGTATTATTGAGAGGTATGTATGATCCTGTGGGGGTATTATTGAGGGGTCGTACATACCACTCAATAATACACCCAAAGGCCTATACATACCGCTCAATAATACCCCCACAGGATCATACATACCTCTCAATAATACCTCCAAAGGCAGGTAGGCCTTTGGGGGTATTATTGAGGGGTATGTAGGCAGGTAGGCCTTTGGAGGTATTATTGAGGGGTATGTATGATCCTTTGGGGTATTATTGAGGGGTATGTATAGGCCTTTGGGTGTATTATTGAGTGGTATGTATGATCCTGTGGGGGTGTTATTGAGGGGTATGTATGAGCTTTGGGGGTATTATTGAGAGGTATGTATGGGCCCTGGCCTGGTAGACTGCTTTCTGAAGCTTACGACCAAGCTAGTAGGCATGGCGCTGCCGATAGACAGCGTGGTCGATCTTCACAATGACCTAGTGTCCGACTACATCGTCAACAACGAGCTCCGCACATTGTGCGGAAGCCTGGCCCTACGCCGCGGCCGTTTGATGGCTTTAGCCGCCGGGGCGTTACACATAGCGCGTCATGTGGACTGTCGTGCCGACACCGGAACGGCAAGCGCTGACGCGCGGAGCCAACGGGAGGTAGCAGCCGCGGACAGTGTCGAGCCCGCCACCCCAGAGTAGACGTAAGCGAAGAAAGAGGCGCTTCGTGTATGCCCTGACTGTATGCCCTGACTGTCGTTGACGTTGCTTCACGATATAAAGCCGCCCGCCCACTGAGGACTAAGAGCGCGGCCGTCGTCTCCCGCGAACTCGCTGGCATCTATGAAGAGGGACCTCTCACATGGCCTAAAGTCCTCATGGTTGATGACGGCACGGAGTTCAAGGGTGCTACCACGAAGCTCCTAACAGACCACGGGGTGGAGGTCCGACGGGCTGAGCCTGGGCACCACAGGAGCCAAGCTTTCACCGAGTCTTTCCATCGCTGGCTGGCGCAGCGCCTATTTCGTGCGCAGTACTCGAAGGAGCTTGCGTCCGGCGAGACAAACCGCGAGTGGGTTACTGCTCTGCCAATCGTCATCTCGGACATGAACGCAACGAAGACTCGCATGACTGGCCTTGCGCCTGAGGACGCCATAAAGCTGAGGCGCGTGCCTCTCAAAGCCGAAAAGCCTCCCCTAGAGGTCCCCTTGGAGGTCGGGACGGAGGTGTACATCGCCGTAAACGAGGAAGACCTTCAGGACAAGGGCCGACGGCGAGCGACGGACCCGTGGTGGACAAGCAAGGCGTACCCAATACTAAAGAGGGTCATGGAGCCCGGACAGCCAGTGTTGTATTACACGGCGTACTCTAAGCACGGCTTCACGCGATCGCGTCTTATTACTAGTAAACCAAATCTCGGGGCGTGTTGTCGTTTTTGCTTTACGCCCCGTAATGTCTTGGTACTAATAAACCAAATCTCGGGGAGTGTTGTCATTTTTGCTTTACGCCCAGTAATTTCTTGGTACTAGTAAACCAAATCTCGGGGCGAGTTGTCGCTTTTGCTTTACGCCCAGTAATTTATAGGTATTATAATTACTTACTACTAGTAAACCAAATCTCGGGGCGAGTTGTCGTTTTTGCTTTACGCCCCGTAATTTATAGGTATTATGATTACTTACTACTAGTAAACCAAATCTCGGGGCGAGTTGTCGTTTTTGCTTTACGCCCAGTAATTTATAGGTATTATAATTACTTACTACTAGTAAACCAAATCTCGGGGCGAGTTGTCGTTTTTGCTTTAAGCCCAGTAATTTATAGGTATTATAATTACTTACTACTAGTGAACCAAATCTCGGGGCGAGTTGTCGTTTTTGCTTCACGCCCCGTAATTTATAGGTATTATAATTACTTACTACTAGTAAACCAAATCTCGGGGCGAGTTGTCGTTTTTGCTTTACGCCCCGTAATTTCTCGGTATTATAATTACTTACTACTAGTAAACCAAATCTCGGGGCGAGTTGTCGTTTTTGCTTTACGCCCCGTAATTTCTCGGTATTATAATTACTTACTACTAGTAAACCAAATCTCGGGGCGAGTTGTCGTTTTTGCTTTACGCCCCGTAATTTCATTTAATAGTATAGTTATAGTATAGTTATTGTAAACCAAATGTCGGGGCGAGTTGTCGGATTGCTTTCTCGCCCCGAAATTTTGTTTACTAGTATGTTTTTATCTATAAAATTTTAAAATTCTATAAAATTTTAAAATAATACCACTAAACTTTCTCGCCCCCAATTTCATTTACTAGTACTAGTAAGTTAATTTGCTAAGTTAGCTAATATATGAATTCCCAAGACAGACAATGTTAGTAACCTTGTGAATTATCCTACCAAATTGTCCCTATTGTAGCGACTAACATGAATATTCTTGTGGCGAGTCGCTGTGTTTCTCAAGCCAAGGTCGTTTTTAGCTCATTAGTATGGGCGGGTGAGGCGGGTATAAGAAGTCCCTATTGCAGCGACTAACATGAAAATTCTTGTGGCGAGTCGCTGTGTTTCTCAAGCCAAGGTCGTTTTTAGCTCATTAGTATGGGCGGGTATAAGAAGGAGCAAAAAACAAGAACAGGTCAGACTCACCGTAAAGTTCCTACTGACAGGAGGTTTGAATATCTTGCAAGTAGTCAGTCGAGAGGTTATCGCCGAGTGATGAAGATGCCCCTGTGTACTCGTATCACTGTGCTGTTGTTTGTGGCGCTCTGTGCTACCGTACTAGTGGCTGAGAAAGATGGAATGGAGGACCAGGGACTGAGGACTCGGGAACAGGCTGATGAGTTAGAGCGACGTGGCATTCCCACCAACGCAGAACTCAATAACAGACTGGAAAGCATCGAGAAAGAGTGAGTGTACATAAAACAAATCGTTTTAGGAAAATTGGTAATATTTTTAGCATTAGTATCAATATTAATAAATTTCTCCTACAGAGTTAAACTCTTTTATTGAATTTTCTGCATGTGTCAAAGCCTGTTGGATTTTGATAAAAAAGGGAATCAGAGACATCATAGCGCGTGGGGGATTCATCTCCTAGCTGCTTTCGAATTTGCTCATATATTGTTGCTGGCTTTTAATTCAGTTAAATTGTTATGTGGCTATTTACGGAATCTTTTAAAAACTTGTTAAACCTAGGCATAACTGCTGGGTGATTGTGGTAATGATAAATATAATTTTTTTCTTGTTCTGTTTGATATTTGACAATTATATTTTTCTTGCCAGAATGAAAGCCCTTCTCTCAAGCGGAGCAACAGTCCCATGGCTTCGAGGTGAGTATCAATACATAACTCCCATGACTTCTAGGTGACTATCAATACATAACTCCCATGGCTTCGAGGCGACTATCAATACATAACTCCCAATGCCGGGGTGACTATCAATACATAACTCCAACGGCATCGAGGTGACTATCAATGCATAACATATTACATAATCAATAACACATACATCAGTACATAATAAAATAATATCAGCAGTCACTGAACATGTTGAATGTGTGTTATTAAAACGTGGAGCGGGGAACAGGGATCTGGGAACGAGTGATCAGCGGTAGGGCACAGCGATGTAGCAACCTCACGTGCGTCTCTTTGGCTCTTCTCTCGTTAAAATGGATGGTAAGTGAAATCACTGACTCTGTTTCTAAGAATTATGAATAATTCATGCGCCCATTGAATCGAATCTAATACGTTTCTCTTATTTTAGATGTGATAGAGATCAAGTCAAGTGAATGGTATGTTGAAAGGGATAATATGATAACAGTTTGCTTGGTAGTTTAGTGCGAGCTAAAATCGCAATGGTAAACTTGAAAAGAGATTTATGGAAACATATTTTGAATCTGTGGATATTTTTGCAATCCTACATTGCCATGACTTCAAATTCTCATCCCATAGTGATGAAAAGCACTCTTTACAAATTTGAGGTGCTATTTTCAGTATTTTTATGAGATGTTGAAAGCTGCTGTTTTCCGTGACCATGACCCTTCTTTCCTCTAACACCAAGTTGACTGTTTACTAAATAAGACTATTGCAAAATGTTATTACTTTTCTGGCCCCATCTTATTTGTTCTTCTGTACACTTTATTACAGCTCAAGCTCAGACTCAAGCTCAGACTTGGACTCAAGCTCAGACATTGTTGAACTTATAAAAGGAAAACAGCAGCTTGCGATTCCAGCTCGCACTAAACTACCACGCATGAATTATTCATAATTCTTAGAAACAGAGTCAGAGATTTCACTTAACATCCATTTTAACGAAAGAAGAGCCAAAGAGGCAGGTGAGGTTGCTACATCGCTGTGCCCTACCGCTGATCACTCGTTCCCAGATCCCTGTTCCCCGCTCCCCGTTTTAGTAACATCCATGTTGAATTTTCCATCATCATCATCATAGGAAGAGACGGAAAGGACGGGAAACCGGGTCTGAACGGTAAGTACTAAAACAAGACAAGTCTTTTGTTAAGTTTGTTTAAAATGAATTTATTTATCATTTTATTCTATTTTTCTTAACGTCGTGATCTTGGAGGTCTAAAGGCAGCGCCAGCTGCTCAGGGAGGGACTGTTTTCTGGGTCGCTTCGGTTACCTGCATTCTCGTTGCTCGTTTTTGTATCTTAAGAGGGTTTTTCGATTTCAAAATTATTAATTATTAATTATTAATTTATCTTTTAGGTAGAGATGGTCGTGATGGAAAACCAGGTAAACCATTTATTATTATTTTTTGTAGAAGAAATTTCTTATTTTAACAAAAAGGAACATTTTAAGATTTTATTGAACACTTCAGATTTTGAAGAAAGGAAGTACATTTTTAAATATGAAATATGCCTAATAACATGATCATCATTATATATCATTTTTAAATATATCATCATCATCAAATATATTTTTATTTTCTACACGCAAAAAAAGGCGTAAAAGGCGATTTGTGTTTTTAACCTTTTATAAAAAACAGTTATTTTTGATTTTGACATATCAATCAATGGCATCGTTTTTTTTATCAGCAATGCTGAAGGGGATATCCTGGCTAAAAATTTGTTAAAAATAATAAAATATCAACTGTCACTGAACATTTTGAATTACCCATCATTCATAGGGAGAGACGGAAAGGACGGAAAACCAGGACTGAATGGTGAGTACTAACAAAAGACAAATCCATTTTTATTTAAATTCGTTTAAAATCAATTTTTTTATCATATAATTTCATTTTTGAAATCGTGATCATCGAGGTCCAAAGGGAGCGCCCGGTGCTCAGGGAGGGACTGGTGCGAGGGGTCCCCCCGGTCCCAGGGGGTCCTCTGGTGTACAGTACGTGCGATGGGGGAAGACCTCGTGCTCAGGCTCCGCGCTGCTCGTCTACAAAGGTAGGATACGTGTATAGTTGCGAGGGGATGATGGAGAAAGGACTAGCTGACCGCTTGGCGGGAAGTACCAGTTTTATTCTCCTCGACAACAGGGTAGTAAAAGCTGATATATCTTGCACTAAAACCTTTCCCTTTTTATATGCTCTACTCAGAGCGGCCTGTCCTTCTGCGGTCCAGCTGTGCAAGTTGTTTTTCCTTCTCACACGTGTATTTTTAAACTTATTTTGTTTGGAACTAGACCACAAGGGCAAACCGCGTCCGTGCTGCAATTTTATAGTTTTATTAACCTTTGTTACCTTTATCAGTTATAGGTTAAATATGACCTAATCCCTTAATCCGTTATAAAGACAATAACTATTTTTGGCATCGGGAGCTTTTTATACCGGGACGCCTAAGTCCGGCTATTTATGAGGCTTATCGTGTGATGATGTTTTTAGGTCTAGTAGGGGCGAAATACGAGAATTAAAAAATACTCGATAAAACAAGTGGCTGTCGCCTCTTATTTTTCTTACTCACGGCTCCAGGTGTTCTTGGTTTCCTGTTACTAAATTCAAGTTTTCCGCGGGTACAAATTATAAAAACAGATGTCAAAACAGTGGTATTTTCCCGATACCATATCATTTACCAATGATGCTTTCTAAAAGCTCATGATAACATATCAAATAAAATCAAGTCAAGGTCTCCTATCTTATCTACTATATGACTACCCTAATAACCACTAAATCATGAAACTACTTATCCTTATCCCAATAACCACAAAATCTTGAAACTAAAGAAACCTGACCACTAATTTGTTTTTTTTGATTCTAAAACTACTCACTTTGACTGAATATTTGATTATATGGAAAATGTCTAGCGTGACAAAAGGATACTAGTCATGGATACGAAAAAGGAGGAAAAATAACGAGTGCGTTATGATCATAACGGTCCTAGGTAGTTACCGTATACGCCTTAAGGGGCTGCACCTTTGATGGGAGGTAACAGATTTTTTCGTACTCGGGGGGGGGGGGGGGGGGTGGCCAAGGGGGCACGCCCCCCCCCTCTAGCAGCCAAAAATACATATCAAACATATTCCCCACGGATAGTGTCCTTCGTATGCGTTGCCTTATATGGGCATTGATGCCCATACTTAGAAGAGCTAAAGTTTTCCCGCTCCCTGATCTCCAGAAAACATGGTAAAAAATGCTGATTTCTGTCAATTTGAGACTCGAGGCAAAAATGTGTCAAAAAAACTTTATCGCTTGGTCAAATCTTTATCACACAAATCTTGAAAAGCCCTTAGACCCAGGCCTCCAAGAGATTGGCCGAGCGAGTTTTAAGGTCACCCAAATATTGATATGCAGTAAATGTATGAGACATTATCTAAAACACAGGAGACAATGCCTTGAAAAGGCCTTTTGGGCCCCCTCGTGTTAAAAATTCTGGCTACGCCGCTGTCTTTTGTCTCATATACCTTTTCCTTAAAGGGCGTGTCGGCGGGGAGTGGTATGATCACCCTGGAGGTGCGGCAGAGTACGTGTGTCTCCCCGAGACCCCCCAGTACATAAACTTCACCCCGGGACATCAGCACAGCGGCTACATGTACGGCGCCGAGTATGAAGTCCATGACCGCAGCCCCTTCACACGTGGAAAAGCCCTACATGAACACGATGTCCCGTGCGCCGTGTGTTACGTCCCGTCCCGCAGCACCCAGCTCATGATACCCGCAGTCGCCCGCTGTCCCGCGGGATGGTCCCGCGAGTACTACGGCTACCTGATGACGTCACTCGCCGGTCACAAGCACTCAAGTCAGTTCGTGTGCGTGGATCACGATGCCGAGTATGTCCCGGGTACTAGCCCTAACCATAACGGAGCCCTGCTGTTCCCCGTGGAGGGGAGGTGTGGGACACTACCGTGTGCCCCGTATGTAGAAGGGTATGAGCTGACATGCGTAGTCTGCACCAAGTGATTCCAGTTGTACGATTGATGGAATAATAAAATATTTGTAAGGTGTAGGGTAACAATGTGTCTAGTTCGCTCACAAGCTGTTGCATGACTGTTTGAATAATAATAAAAGAAAAGTTATCGGGTTTATAGTATACGGTGCTCTGCTGTTATTCACAGCAGTCGTATGTCTAATGGAAAAATAAATCTTTAAAAAAAATTGAAATTGTGTAGTGTAAATATATTCTGTCTTGTTTGCTTAGAACATATAAAAAATAAACTAAATAGATGTTTGTCTATGCCATACAATGCTTGTTACTTTTGGCTGGTATACACAGATTTGACATACTCATGGGTTTGTCTTGATCCTTTTCATTTTAATAATATTTGAAAATACCACATCCATGGTCTCTTCATGCGAAATCGCAAATAGAGTCGTGCTGTTTATTTCGTTTGATGTATGAATTTCAGAGCTGTAACATAGGCTTGGAAATCTTTTGGGGGGGCACAGCCACGCCCTTACTGGTAATTGTAATTTTTGAACACATTCGTAATGATGGGGGGGGGGGGGGGGGGTGAAGGAGCACGTGCTCCTGGATTTAATTGTGATGTGGATGTAGGACGGAGAACAATTTGTGCAACAAATGTGATTTGAAAAAAAACCCTGTTATTAGCATAGCGCACAACTGAAAAATTCCGTCCACCAGATCAGAAGCCTTCTGGTGCCTTCTTTGTAAGGTCCTCCTTTCTTTCTTCCTTCTCTACCTCCAACTTTAGCCAATGATTACGAGTCCGTCTTCAAGTTGGACACTGCACATACGCAATCATTATTGTAGTTGGAATGGAACTCTGCCTCATTCCAAAGTCTCTTACCTTTTGAGCAGCAGCATGTATGTGGGCTCTGGGAACGAGATTGGCTGGAACTAAAAATCATAGTCATATCAAACAATTTTGTTTTGAAAATTGTAGTTTTTCTCGCTTGCTCAGCCAATTCCTTATTTTGAATTACATACCATATTTGGGAGTCCGCCGCTTCATTTGTTTTCCTTTCTTTGAACAGTGCACGTCGAGAATTTACACGTAGACATACAGGAATTAATGTTTTACAGCGATTATGCTGACCGTAATTTTGAAACCAGCCAAGACCCTAACGTTATAGATTATCAAAAGGTTTCCCGCGCTCGCGCCAGGCTCTTTTAGACAATTGAGAAAAACGACAACCATTGATTGATATGGGAAATGACTCTGAGTAATGCCTGGTGCACACTAGCGACATAAAGAAGTGCGCACACTCTTATTCTCGTATTGAGAGGTATGTATAGGCCTTTGGGGGTATTATTGAGGGGTATGTATGATCCTTTGGGGTATTATTGAGAGGTATGTATGGGCCTTTTGGTGTATTATTGAGAGGTATGTATGGGCCTTTGGGGGTATTATTGAGGGGTATGTATGGGCCTGTGGGGGTATTATTGAGGGGTATGTATGGGCCTTTGGGGGTATTATTGAGAGGTATGTATGGGCCTGTGGGGGTATTATTGAGGGGTATGTATGAGCCTTTGGGGGTATTATTGAGGGGTATGTATGGGCCTTTGGGGGTATTATTGAGGGGTATGTATGGGCCTGTGGGGGTATTATTGAGAGGTATGTATGGGCCTGTGGGGGTATTATTGAGGGGTATGTATGAGTCTTTGGGTGTATTATTGAGGGGTATGTATGGGCCTGTGGGGGTATTATTGAGGGGTATGTATGAGCCTTTGGGGGTATTATTGAGGGGTATGTATGGGCCTTTGGGGGTATTATTGAGGGGTATGTATGGGCCTGTGGGGGTATTATTGAGAAGTATGTATGGGCCTGTGGGGGTATTATTGAGGGGTATGTATGGGCCTTTGGGGGTATTATTGAGGGGTATGTATGGGCCTTTGGGGGTATTATTGAGGGGTATGTATGAGTCTTTGGGTGTATTATTGAGGGGTATGTATGGGCCTTTGGGGGTATTATTGAGGGGTATGTATGATCCTTTGGGGTATTATTGAGAAATATGTATGGGCCTTTTGGTGTATTATTGAGAGGTATGTATGAGTCTTTGGGGGTATTATTGAGGGGTATGTATGAGCCTTTGGGGGTATTATTGAGGGGTATGTATGAGCCTTTGGGGGTATTATTGAGGGGTATGTATGGGCCTGTGGGGGTATTATTGAGGGGTATGTATGGGCCTTTGGGGGTATTATTGAGAGGTATGTATGGGCCTGTGGGGGTATTATTGAGGGGTATGTATGAGCCTTTGGGGGTATTATTGAGGGGTATGTATGGGCCTTTGGGGGTATTATTGAGGGGTATGTATGGGCCTGTGGGGGTATTATTGAGAGGTATGTATGGGCCTGTGGGGGTATTATTGAGGGGTATGTATGAGTCTTTGGGTGTATTATTGAGGGGTATGTATGGGCCTGTGGGGGTATTATTGAGGGGTATGTATGAGCCTTTGGGGGTATTATTGAGGGGTATGTATGGGCCTTTGGGGGTATTATTGAGGGGTATGTATGGGCCTGTGGGGGTATTATTGAAAAGTATGTATGGGCCTGTGGGGGTATTATTGAGGGGTATGTATGGGCCTTTGGGGGTATTATTGAGGGGTATGTATGGGCCTTTGGGGGTATTATTGAGGGGTATGTATGAGTCTTTGGGTGTATTATTGAGGGGTATGTATGGGCCTTTGGGGGTATTATTGAGGGGTATGTATGATCCTTTGGGGTATTATTGAGAAATATGTATGGGCCTTTTGGTGTATTATTGAGAGGTATGTATGAGTCTTTGGGGGTATTATTGAGGGGTATGTATGAGCCTTTGGGGGTATTATTGAGGGGTATGTATGAGCCTTTGGGGGTATTATTGAGGGATATGCATGAGCCTTTGAGGGTATTATTGAGAGGTATGTATGGGCCTTTTGGTGTATTATTGAGGGGTATGTATGAGTCTTTGGGTGTATTATTGAGAGGTATGTATGAGTCTTTGGGGGTATTATTGAGGGGTATGTATGAGCCTTTGGGGGTATTATTGAGAGGTATGTATGATCCTGTGGGTTATTATTGAGAGGTATGTATGGGCCTGTGGGGGTATTATTGAGGGATATGTATGGGCCTTTGAGTGTAATATTGAGAGGTATGTATGGGCCTCTCTCTCGAGTCTGACACACCCTTTTTCTGATAAGAACCTTTCGGTTCTAAGTAGATGTGCTATTTGTAAACAAAACTATAAAGCATAAGCTAAATCTGGTATGTCATTAATCTATGAGTCAGACTTTTTTTGTAGCCAAATCCGACAATAAACGTCCCGTGGAGATACTGCAAAGGCAAAAGAAAGCTTTTTTGGGATGGTCAGATTTTTACTCCCCCTTTCCCCCCGAAAAATTTGGTCCACTATTTAGGATTTAGCACCCCCCTTCCCCCAAGAAAAATCCTGGCTACTGGCTACGGGAATGTTTTTTTTCTCTCTTTCCAATAATTTGTCATTATTAATATTATTACAACAATTACTATTGCATCATCAAAACCATCATTTCTGTTCTCTATTTGAATTTTGATCTCTTTAATTACTAATAATAATAATTCTTCTTTTTATTACGTCATTTTATTTTCATTAATGATATTTTATTTTCTACGTAATTCTCTCTAAGTGCAATCAGGAATGTTTTTATGATAATACACTTTTTATAATACCTTTTTTATAAGAAAGTTTAGCCTGAGATTTCCCCAAATTTTAAGAACATGCTAAGAACGCGCCGAGGCTCAGATAGCAGAAAATATTTCTTTTGTTAGTCCTGATGCGTTCTTTTAAGAATTTAAAAATGCAGAATCAAATTGTGTTCATAATAACAACCTTAGATATTATTGCTATTGATGATTTGTGTAATTCTCTTCTTTGGTAATATACTATCGTATACACTAAAATTTAAGAACATAGCTAAGAACATTTTCAGCTTTAAGATTCTCCAAAGATGAGAACGGCCCAGCATAAAAAAAGAGTGTACTTTTATTGACAGTATTATTCTCATGATGATTATATTGATTCTACATTTTCAAAAACACTCTAGCCTGCTAGCCGGTTCTCAGTAGGTCTTATTCGGAAATGTTTTGTTTTCGAGTATTGGGAGTTCTGTGGATCGCGTAAAAAATGAAAGAAATTATTCGCTTCCTCGACCCAGCGCATCTCGGCCTTGTCGCGCGCGACTCCCACATATTCGAAAACAAAACATTTCCAAATAAGCCTGAATGATTGTCGGCTAGCAGGCTAAAAACATTCGAGCTATTATAATTTTCAAAAAATAATAGCCCTAAAAGTTATCTCTATTATAAAAAATCACTATTGTTAAAAGTTATTATATCTAAGGGTTATATTATTCTTATTATTATTTCCGTCATTTTAGCTTTAATTCGCTTGATCTAGTTTTAATTGCAGTGTCTATTTAACATCCCAATATTCCAATCTTATAAAGAATTATCTTATCACATCCGAACTAACTTATTGTGCACGAAAATATTGAGCTGGAACCCTATAAAATAATACTATAACCCAGCATTTCAGGTCGTCCGCTATCTGGCTATATTCTCAATTTTGTTCTTAATGAATATTCACAAATTTAACCGAATTACTTTTTACATTGCTGGAATTTTTTTATCAAAACCGCGAGGCCTTTTTCAATATCGCTAATTCTCTTATCCTTTATTAACGATAGATTTTCCAATAATGTATTGAACGAAAATTATAATGCTAAGCGCCTTTATACTTTCCTACGCAGATTTTCCAATTCCTCTAGTAAAAACGTGTTGTTTGAAAGTGGTTGAGAGAACATAATTCACCACGATTTTCCGCTGACGGTGGTAATATGAATTTATCACGGTTCTCTGATAAACAAAACAGGATGAAAAGGAACCCCGCAGAGAAAAAAGTAAGCAGATGGAATTAGAGCGAAGAACTGAATCACGAATGAAAAATAGCTTGCCTGATATTTCCCATGTTTAGCGATCAAATCTTCTTGAGTAAACATAATGACGGAATTATCCCTTATTTGTAAAAGGGATATCTCACTTACATAAAACACCATGATATGTGCTTTCTTTTTCTTTGAATATCAAAATGCATGTTGTTTACAATTTCACGCACACTGATATCATTGACGTCACATGGTGCGCGCGCGTCGCTCAATACCGAAATTAGCATGAGTCACGTGAATACAGCAGGTGAATAAATTGGGAGGAAACCGGAGCAGGTATTAGTTTGTAACTGCACTGAGCGAGGAAAAGAACTCGAAAACGAGATATTTGACTATACAGCTCAAATTACTTCTTTTAAATTATGGAAGATTCTAGTGACTGGAAGCCTAGAAGCAGAAGCTCCTCGACTCTTTCCGATAAAGTTTTGGTTGAGTACGCGCAGTCCGAAGAAAGCAACGAAGTTTACAAAAAGCAGTACGACGAAGCGTACAAAAGTGTGTACGGATCGAAATGTCCGAAGCATAGCGACTACACAACTCTTTGTCATTCAGACACGGTCAAACCCTCGCTTCAGCAAGATCCGCACTTTGAAGAAATGAAATGCTTTCTCTAGCAGCTAAAAAGGAGAAAGAAATTTATAAAATGTGTGAACAGAACTAAAAAGATGCTGCGGGAACTCAAATGTCTAGACTGTTAGATAAGAATTCATTTTGATCAAAATGTCATGAGAAAAATAGAGGAAGCAAACAAACAATCAAGTATGGCCTTGGAGGAGAGAAGCATCCACAACCGGAAACATTAAAATATTTACAAGTCGTAAAGCAGCATGAAATGAGGACAAATCACAAAGGACGACGCGGAACTCTATCATAAAGACAAACCATGAATGCGTGAGAAGCTAAGACTTTAGCTGCTAGGCAGCCCTTGAAAATTGCTATTGAGAAAGTGGTCGCGGGCATTCGGCATGCCGAGAGTTCAAGTGATTTTACTTACTATCTCACCAGATATAAGAACTAAAATTAACTAGCTTGTAATAACGCAACGAAGATGAATCATGGTGTCGTGTTTTTCCAGTACAATCGATGTAAATTTGTTCAAAAAGAGCAAACTGTTTGTCACCTGAAACAGTGACTTTAACTCATTAAAAAAATCTATAATCCGTCTAGAGCATATGGAAAATTGACAATTTTCTATATTTTTTCCTGAGCAGAAATAAGGTTGTTGGGCTTTGGTAATACGGGAAAAATAAGATACATTGTTTTTCTTTTGTTAATTTTATTCAGGATAGCTTACCTTTATGTAAAAAAAATCTTATCTTTATATATGTTTTCTTTTATACAATAAATTGCTTAAAAATTCACGATGTCTGTTAATACCCAAATGAAAATAAGAGCCTTGACACTTCAATAAATGTCAAAATAAACGATTTTCCTAAAGTACAAGGGTCTGATACATACATTCTTGCTTATGATAACTCTAATAATAGCGCAGCCTTTGCTTTTAACAAAACAAATAACAAATAATTTATGAGTAGACTTGAATACCAAATATAATGAATAGCTCTCTAGTGACTGCGTCGTATGTCGCCGAAATCTGCTATTCATCAAACCCTGCTTAAAAACTATAAGATCCGAGAAAGTCAAGAGCCATACGTTGCAAATTCTATAATTGGTTATTAGTTCTAGCAGTTTTTTTCACCTATAACAGACAAATCTTATCTCTCTTATTAAGTTCTAAAAATAAACATATAATAAAATCATCTTTCTTTTTTGCTCGCGTTGAGATTTTTGGAAAATCGTTTTGTGATAGCATTTTGTTAGCAATCCTAATTAGTCTACAGCTGTCCAACTAAGTTTTTAATACTCGATTCTCTTATTTGTTTATGTAAGCGAACCGATATCTGATTCTGGTTTTAATTGGTTTATCATAACCCCGGATCTATGGACATAGTTATTTTCCACAACTTTTTCCTGATTTTGATCATAAGATAAAATAAGGCATGAAATTCATTCAATAATTATCCATCTCACTAAACCATATAAATTCTTAATGCACTTTTGCAATTGCCGATAGTTTATCAAAGAAATATGAATTTTAATTTGCGCTGCCCCCCCCCCCCCCCCCCCCCGCTGACACGAGATTCACAGTTCCGTACCAACACTATCCTCAAGTATCCTTATATGGCTTTGCTCTCTGTTGTTCCGTGATTCTACCCTTTCACACTATAATGGCCTGTGTAATAGTTAGGCTTCCACATGACACCTGAAAATTAAAAGTCTTATTATTATTATTATTTTCGTAGACTATCAATAACAGGTAATGGTGTAAGGCGAGACATGCGCTAAAACCACCCAAAAGGTCACGTGATATTTTTTGAACGGAGATGCTTAGGAGTTGAAATCCGCAGATCTCTACCTCCCGCAATGTGTCTTATATTATGGTACCGCCTAACCCTCCCCTAAATGTTTGATTCACCCGCGCTAAGAAAGTGTACCCGGTCACTTTGAGTTCCATGGACATAGTCCAGGGTTCTGTTCAGGCTTGAGACATGTGACCCCTAACCCACCAACAACTCCCCACCCTCCCCCCCCCCCGCCCCCAAAAGGCATGTGCCCTCCCATTCAAAAGTTTTTAAAATGACATGGCAATGTTAGCCCCCTCGAAGGCGTTTTTAGGCAGGCGCGCTCGCTCCTCCTAGCGAGAGACGCCTGCCTAAAAACGCCTGCGATGGAGGCGGCAATGTCAGTCCGTAGTGTTTCCAACTCTGTTCTTTTCGTACAGACAGTGCAGTTCCCTCAACAAATACTTTACTGTGTTTCTGCAATTATGTATCGCTACATAAGAGAATAAATATCCCCCAAAAGCTCCCCCAGTATCCCCCAGTCAAAAATTAGCAGCAAACATGGCGGAGATCATTTTGCGTAAAAAGTATATTGCCATTTATTTAAAATGAATGTCTACTGTAGTAAGAAGCGAAGAGCGAAAACGCAGCCCATTCCCTCCCATACAGAGTCGAAATCTATTTTCATTTTTTTTAAAAAGATATCTTAAATGTTAATGTTTTTTTCAATTGAATGATAATGCTACTCAGTCCTCCACACCCGACAGACGGTCTCGGATCAGATTTCGTCGATAAAATTTTGTAATGAGGAACTGCTAAGATAAGTATCTAGTGTTTTCCTGTTCACTGTTCACCCATCCGAAACATGAGATCTTATTGTTGCTATGGTAACCCAAGGGCTAATTCGATGACGTACAAACTCGAAACCTCGGTAATTGCAGTTTTACATTATCTAAATCTGTAAATAGCAGTTTGACATTATATTAATTAGATACTGCACTTAGAAATAAAGCTTATAAAGCTAAGTAACATTCTGTATTGCTTTTTCTACTTCAGGGGAGGGTGGGTGGGCGTATTAAAAAAAAAAAAGAATGGATTGTTGGATTCTTAAAAAGTGCCGGATCACAGATCTATCGAAAATTTAACGACAGATTTCGGACTCTAAAAATCGTGACTGTGGATTTTGCCGAATCTTGACTTAGTAAAAAATCACATACATGATTTTCTAATTATGGATTGTTTTCTTCTATGATGGATTACGGATTCGGATTGAACCAAAAACGCGCATTTTCGAAAGAAAAAATATGGATTGGCGGATTCGGATACCTCTATCTCCCCCCCCCCCCCCCCCCCCCCCCCCCCCTTCAGCAAATTTTAGTTAACAGTTAGGCGATCTAGAAACTTGTTTGTTGAGCAACTCATCAAATTTGACTGCCAAATGAGATACAATGAAGCGAAAACGTTGAGAAATAAGCCTCCGGTTTTGTTTTGTTTTTCTTATGAAGAATTCATCGTCTCCAGGTGATTTATTCATCTGGTTTTCGGAAGATCCGTCGCTAAGAGGCTCCCTAATCACTTGTGGAGTAGCGCCGAGGGTTATGTATGTAGCTGATGAGGAGTCGTGCCACGTAATATTTATACAATATGCGTGCCTACTAAAGATATATCAACACAACTTGCTTATCTGTCACAGTCTAAAATACATTCTGTTTTTAGGCATTCAGTACTTGGTGATTCTACTCTAATAGCTCTTACGTGACCAGAACAAAACAAAATGGTTGCCTCGACCTGACGGATCGTATGAAAAACATACGAACAGGCTATGTGTAAAATACGGGAAGTCGTTATAACGGCAAGTAGCTTAGATAAAACAACAAACCATTAACTGAATAATAGATATACACTATTTTTATAAGATTTTTTTTTGTAGAACGTCCAGGAATAAAATTTTAAGAAATTCTAACAGCATGTCTGCTAAGAACATGTCAAAACTAAGTGTGTCCTATTAGATCATGGTCTCTTGATCGTAGGAATCTTCATAAACAAAAACACGTCCTTTTACGTTCAAGAAAGCAGCATAAAAAAGCTTATCGCAAAAGTAATTATATTAATTGGAAAGGGCACATAATGCACCAAATATGGCAGTACAAAATATCTAGAAAACCGCTGTTTCGACTTTTAGGGTATCCGGAAGTATGGTAACTAAAGCCTGTAAAATAAGGCAAATAGGGATAAAAATAAAAATACACCCGAATATGCGTATCAGCTAAATTTGAAGAGTTGTTTAAATAATGTCGATCAACTTCTCCTTTGGTATTGTTTAAAATTGAAAATGCTACTGTTTATTTGCAAGAAACCTCCGAAATAACCATCCACGATTAAAGTATGATACTTTATTAAGATATTTGATTGAGAAAACGGCTGAATAGTATCAGACAGAACGCATTATCACGTGCTACTATTGAATTGTGAATCAAATCCCATTGATTTCTGCCGTCGTCGTCATCAAAGCAGCATTGTCACCAGTTTACTTCCGGTCGATAACGTAACAATCTCCGATGATTTTTAACGGAAAACGCAAAAAATATTTCAAAATATTGAAAGCAGTGTGTTTATT
The DNA here is from genome assembly GCF_932526225.1 of Nematostella vectensis. Lineage (NCBI taxonomy): Eukaryota > Metazoa > Cnidaria > Anthozoa > Actiniaria > Edwardsiidae > Nematostella > Nematostella vectensis. Next base: position 6,975,824 of record NC_064047.1, on the reverse strand, counting down.
GCAAGTTTCTTCGAGGATGTCATTGATGATTTAGAGCGGATGGCATGTTAAATATCTCGGATTCTAATAGATTCTTTTGTCTTTTAACGGTTGAGATTTCCGTCGGACCTCCGGAGATGAACTGGTGACAATGCGGCTTTAACAAAGGTGTGGCTGACAAGGGCTCTTTAATACAGCTCGGGTGGATGCGTAACAACTACGGAGACACGACCAATAATCTATTATAGTTTCACACATACTGCAGGAAGCTCGAAAATAAATGTGGCTTTTGATGGCACAGTGATCTAATGCGTGCGCGAACGGGAAAATAGTCCACTAGCTATGTATTTTAAGCTTTCACAATCGAACTACGCAAAATGTGGTTCAATTTCCGAGGGTCACAAACGAGAAGGCTGACTGTGACTGTGAAAGCTGACTGTAAAGGGCGAGTAATTGCGTAGTTCGACTTATTTTTATGTTACTACGTGTTAAGACTCATGCGAAAAAAAATAATTATTAGCTCTTTGTTTATCCTTATACTCTAAAATAATACGAGTATTATTAATTTCCGTGTAAACGCCTTTTATGTCATTTGTTTCCCATTCTGGTTTCTAGACGCGTGGGATATGGTAAGTGTCTAATTTAAACTAATTTAAACGCCTTTTAGGTCATTTGTTTCCCATTCTGGTTTCCTAGATGCGTGTGATATGGCAAGAGTCAAATTTAAAGCATTGCTTGATTAGGCGAAATGCAAGAAACAATGCGTGCAGCACATGCTGTGATGCATTCATACCTGGACTCCATTTTTCCATTCTACGGACCAAGTATTCTAGCATTAGATTAATCGTTATTTGGGGTCCGTCGAAATCAGAAAATTGTTATGCGCAAACCTGAAATAAATTATGCGCGTCCTTTAAGTGTGTTGTGCGCGTCCCTGAAGTGTGTTGTGCGCGTCCCTGGAGTGTGTTGTGCGCGTCCCTGAAGTGCGTTGTGCGCGTCCCTGAAGTGTGTTGTGCGCGTCCCTGAAGTGTGTTGTGCGCGTCCCTGAAGTGTGTTGTGCACGCCCCTGAAGTGCGTTGTGCGCGTTCCTGAAGTGTGTTGTGCGCGTCCCTGGAGTGTGTTGTGCGCGTCCCTGGAGTGTGTTGTGCGCGTCCCTGAAGTGTGTTGTGTGCGTCCCGCGGAGTGTGTTGTGTGCGTCCCTGAAGTGCGCGTCCCTGAAGTGTGTTGTGTGCGTCCCTGAAGTGTGTTGTGCGCGTCCCTGAAGTGTGTTGTGCACGTCCCTGAAGTGCGTTGTGCGCGTTCCTGAAGTGTGTTGTGCGCGTCCCTGGAGTGTGTTGTGCGCGTCCCTGGAGTGTGTTGTGCGCGTCCCTGAAGTGTGTTGTGTGCGTCCCGCGGAGTGTGTTGTGTGCATCCCTGAAGTGCGCGTCCCTGAAGTGTGTTGTGTGCGTCCCTAAAGTGTGTTGTGTGCGTCCCTGAAGTGCGTTGTGCGCGTCCCTGAAGTGTGATGTGTTCGTCCCTAAAGTGTGTTGTGCGAGTCCCTGAAGAGTGTTATACGCGTAACTGAAGTGTGTTGTGTGCGTCCCAGAAGTGTGTTGTGTGCGTCCCGCGAAGTGTGCCGTGTGCGTCCCTGAAGTGCGCGTCCCTGAAGTGTGTTGTACGCGTCCCTGAAGTGTGTTGTGCGCGTCCCTGAAGTGTGTTGTGCGCGTCCCTGAAGTGCGTTGTGCGCGTCCCTGAAGTGTGTTGTGCGCGTCCCTGAAGTGTGTTGTGTGCGTCCCAGAAGTGTGTTGTGTGCGTCTCGCGAAGTGTGTCGTGTGCGTCCCTGAAGTGCGCGTCCCTGAAGTGTGTTGTACGCGTCCCTGAAATGTGTTGTGCGCGTCCCTGAAGTGTGTTGTGCGCGTCCCTGAAGTGTGTTGTGCGCGTCCCTGAAGTGCGTTGTGCGCGTCCCTGAAGTGTGTTGTGCGCGTCCCTGAAGTGTGTTGTGCGCGTCCCTGAAGTGTGTTGTGCGCGTCCCTGAAGTGTGTTGTGCGCGCCTTGAAGTTGAGAGTGACCAGAAGTGCAATTTTTGAGTATCAATTAGGGAAGCAGAAAATGTATATTCTAGGGATGACTTATCTCTTAGTTCAAAGTTCTATTCATAATTTTCATTTTGAATATTTAGAACATACTTGAACCTTCTGTAACGGAATTGCTAAAAAAATGTCGCATTACGTGGCCATCTTACGACCTTGCACAATACAACGCCAAGTAAAAAAGGCATCAATTTTCGTCTACCAGATCAAGAAAATAACTGTTTTTGTCAATAAAGTATTATGTTTGTTATTTCCAAAGGTAAACAATAACAATGGAGTGTGGGCATGCAAGCAATATGAGTCCAATATTTGCACTTGTTTTAATCACCCCAGTAATTGAATATGTCTTGTAAAGCACGTATAGCTGCGTTATGGCCGAATGTATTTTTACGCGACCGCCAAGAACTTTAAATCCATTTCTCGTTTGGGAATAGTGCGTAGTCAATCATACCGCCGTTACCAATCAGTTCCCTACCTGTGTGCAGTCAAATGGTTTATGACGCGACAGTAAAAACATGAAAGCCATCGATTGGTTGATTGACTACCAGCTATTTCCGTACGAACAAGGATTTTGGATTCGCCGAGGTCGCGTAACAACGGATTCGGCTGTAACAGTTGCCCTTAACTACCCTGACCACGGACGATCACTTGTTTTTGTTGTTGTTGTTGTTTTTCTTGTTCTTGTTTTTTTTTTTGCGCTCCAGTTAGGCGATGCCGGCATCTTGTTTTGGTCAGGTCGTTAGAATATAAAATAGAGAACATCTATATAAAATAACTGTGAGCATCTATAAATAACTGTGGAATGAAAATTTTTTTTATCACATACCTTAGCCAAATTAAACAAAACGTTATTTAATGCAGCAAGCTCCATGAATTCTTACATAGAATAATAATAAAAGCGACATTTAAATTGTCGTTTCATGTAAGCCATTACCTAAAAAGTGGTATACTTGGGGTAAAAAAGCCTCTAATTAATCTAAGGTACTATTATATTGGTCGGTATGAGAACGTGTTTAAGAAAAACACTTAGCTTTAAACTTATGCGGAGAGAAACACACACGCAATAACAAAAATAGAAGCCGTCCCACGCGAGTCAGGAAAGGTTTTATTCTGCTGGCGCAGTTTCTTGTTTGTATCTTTTTTCAGTCACTGGTGTACATGGTGTTTTTCGTTTCCAAGTCGCGACTGGTGACTGGTGACGGACGCCATTTCGCAGTTACGACGGCCGTTAGACCGCTGACCAATAAGAAAGCGCTAAAGCACCTGGCGTCAATAATGCGGAAATACGCACATAAGCACATATCAACAACAACACAAAGCTAAAAAACAATTCGAACTTTATCCAACAACGCTTTACGTTTATCGGTATAATTTTCTCGGTGACAGTAGCTAAGAGACCGATCCACTTCGATGTTGTTTTGGTTGTGATCAATCTACTAAAGTTGTGATAGATGTAGAATTGTAAGAATTCAAAAGTCACGATTGACGTCCACCAAAACATAGTTGTGACCCGTAAACGAAAGACACAGGGTGCAAGAAGTGTGACTGGAAGCGATGTATTCTTTCTCTTTGTTTTTTTATAAAATTAACCACATCGCGTGACATTCACCTGAAATAATTATTCTTTTGTAAATTTTCAAATTTGTTTATTCAACTAAAACAGGTGTTCAAAGAACAATTTGGACTGTTCATTCTGTATAAAGAAAATTCAATAAATACTTAAATAATGAATAAAAAATGTTTATGTACATTTTAAGCACAAAAATAAAACCATGTGTTAGAAATCGAACATTAACTAAAAAAATCAGAAAATTACAAAATTCGTCTCATGCAATCTTTAAAAAAATTTCAGCTATAATACCTTTTAAATAAGCTTTGAAAAAGCATAATCCTTAGTCAGTTCATATAAATATATACTTTATAGAAAGAAACAGAAGTTTGGACGTTAGAATAATTAACTATCGAAAGTTTTTGGTATCATTAAAACATACTTGTTTAACACTCTTGATAACCATTAAAATGCATGCATAAACGTTTCTATAGATAGAATCTCGCAGCTATAAAATAAGGGTTTCCTGAGGATCCACATATTGTTTGTGTTTCGTCGCAGGTATTGTGCGTTGATTGGCCAAGCGATTCATGCGAGCCATATACATTCCAGCAAGCGTCTTCGTACAGTTGTTTGAAGTGTTCATAATTTTCTTGTGTCTTTGCATACTGTTTCAAAATCTGAGAAGTTAGTCCTTTGGAGTTTCTTCTCCGAGAGTTGTTTGGCTTCTCTAAGTGGGCTGTGCTTCGTCGTAAGTTATCCTCCTCCATATTTACTTTGTGTAATAAATCCCGAGTTTTCCCTCTCAGATCTTCTTTCACTTCAACTCAGCAATAATTCCTTCTTCCTTTATCTCTTGATCTATGATTTTTAAGCAAAACTTTCCCCCTTTGTGGCAAAACACTGCTAAGCTTATTCTTGTTGAATCACAAAAACCAAGGTTACTTGTAGCACTTGTTTTGTTTTGTTTTCGAATTAGTTTTCCTCGCTTTGGCCGGATTATATACCCAGTCCGTGACGTCATAGCTGCGTGTGCATCTAGGAAGGCTCTAGTTCATTCACGATGATCGTATGAGCCCGCGTCATCAACACCTTGCAAAAGCTACCGAAATTTTAATGGCTTAAATGGGAGCAATTGTAAATACCGTTTGCAAATAATAGTGGTTTTAATTGTTTCAGCGTTCATTTTTCTATTGCTAAGCATGAAAACATTTAGAGTCTACGTGACCTTATAGACAAAGCTCTGTCACACTTTAAATACAAGTGCGTCACTTTCTTCGGCTAATTCAAATAAGTGTCTGAGAAAAGGAGGAAACTAACATCAATCGTGGGTGACTATTTTGAAGTTTTCTTGCAAATAAACCGAGGTATTTTCAGTTGTAAACAATAGTAAAAGAGTGATGAGAAAATGAAAGGTAATTAAAGCGATCATAACGGACCAACCTTGTATCAAAATAAAAATAGAAAATGGGATCATACCTTTATAATAAATATTTCTGATATTATCTTAATTTGTGATTTGTCATTTTATTTCGATCCACTTTACTTTTTATTTTCTGTCACGTACAATATTTAAATAAGATCCTTACGTAAGCTCTTGTTTTTGACAACATCAGGTAAAGACAAGAAAGGAAAAGACAAAATAAAAAAGGCACGGATGGAAATCTGTGAATCTACGTTGTTAGCCCACCAAGTTAAGCTACTGTCTATAAGGATATCTTTCCCCATTTTCTTATGCAGTTACTCCAGGATATTAGATGGCAGGTAAATAAATAAAGTTGGATTTTTTTTAGTTCAAATTTTATTAGTTCTTAAGGGGCTCGCAATTCATCATTATAACCATAATTATGTTTTCAGAGAGGAAGTGTACGAGTTGTTTACGAGCTCATAAATCCTTTGTTTGGCAAACGTTCTCCTCGTGCATTGCTGTCGATATCTGTAAAGACTTTTGGTCACGTACCCGAGTAACTCAAGTACACATCGCAAACAGTAATCATTTTTTTTTTTTGCTTCAAATAAATAAATTTATCTTTTGTTAGCTCACTGTGTTGTTGTTAAGTTATGGGAGCTGAGTTCTACAATAACACAAAAAGAAAGCATTCTTTCACAAACAAAGTTGTTCTTGTTACAATTTTTGCAACAAATAAACATAAAGCTTAAACATTATTATTTTTTTGCTTTGTTTGTATTGCCTATTACGCGAAAAAATTAAATATTTCACACATAAAAGTCAAGATAATTTTATCTTTGCTCCGCAAGTCAAACACACAGCTCATCGAAGGGTTCGCCTATTTCAACATGGCTCGTTTGACTCTGATCATATACCGATGCTATCTGATAAATATATTCTGTCTATTTTAAAAAATCTTTAGTATATTAAATTGAAATTCATGCAAAGTACTGCTTTCTTTTTACGATAACTTCATTTCGCACTAACCCTTTAATAACATTTTACTTTACTATTAATTTATTCAGTAAGCTTAGACTTTGTTTTCATTTTCTAAGAGAAGCTCATCAGTTAAGCCGAGCTTGATTGTTTTCACTTAATCCTTTTTGCCCATGGCACTGCTATTAATTGAAAATCGAGCGCACCGCTGTTTTATCTAAAAGAGGCGGCAAAACACAGCTTTTTACTACGTAAAATCTACGTACGGAAAGCTTTTCCGTTGATTCACAGTCACAAGAATTATGCTTTTCGCGCCGGGATCTCAGACCGTGAAATTGTATTCAAGTCATGAACAATTTGAGGTATTACTCACGAAGTTTTGAAGTGTGTCATCGCATCATCATCTTGACGTGTTTTGCCATTCAAGGTGCCCATTGAAGCGCAAGCAAAATTTTAATTTCCAAAAACCGGATCTGTGCTTCCGTAAAAAGGCTACGCTTTTCTTTCATGTGTTAGAACAAAATTGTTTTCCAGGATGTGGACTTTGTTTTACTATTTTTAACTCCATATAAACAGTTGCCTTGGATGTTGTTGCACTTTTTGAAGCGAGGTCTCAACATTGCTTGCCAAAAAGAAAATAAACAAAACATAAAAAAAAACATATCAAAATATTTGTGCCGCTTTACGTATGGTACTGGGCTTTGTGGCAGAATTTCTTTGGATTTTTAATCATTTATAGTGTTTTGAGACGCAACCAACTATTAATTTGAAAAAGGGAGTAGATATGAAACTAAAACTTTATGTATCTATCTTGATTTAAAAACAATAGGAGCAGATCCAAAAGGAGTACATCCCGTTAGTAAAAACACCGTTTTGGTCCAAAAGTCTGTTTGGGTGCCTTTAATCAACATAAAATTATGGAGTTACATTCATCAAGATCCAATAGTTATAAAAACCTTGATTCTTGAATACACGCAGTTTTACAAGAAAAATAAAGTGGTCGATTCCAATGAGCAGGTGTGCCATCTAGTAATTATTAACAAAAAAATACGTGCGAAATCGAGTAAATAGCCACAGGCCGTTGACGTTAAACAACAACTGTGACCATCTTTTTCGTCTCCAGCAGTGGTTTGTCTCATGTAGTATGTTCTTTAGCTTCTTTTTGCATGACATATCAAGAAAATTTAGCCAAAAATTGTCGTTTTGGCAAAACGCGGTCACTTCCCATATAAGGAAACTAATATATTCCTTATTTGGAAAAGCTGCATGATTCTTGTCATTTTTAAGGTTGCCGTATCGCAGGGGCTTCGTAAACTTTATGACTTGTAATCAGAATATAAAAACAGTGACTGTGACCATCTTTAGTCGATGGAGAAGGTCTTTAAAGAGAAACTTAGATTCCTTGTTACCAAATCCCCAAAACGACAACGTTTTCTTCATATGTAAGTTTCTAGGCTAAAGGACACAGGATTTCATACAAATGTCTATTGTTTTTTGTCGTCTATGTTCGGAAAATATCACGTCCATTGATTCTGATAACTTGATTATTTTCGTTTAGCTATGAGACGAACTAAAAACTTATTAACATCAGCAATGCTGCAACAAATCCCCAGGCGTTCTTACCCGAGTGTCTGATTGGGTTTCCTGTGGCTTGATAGAGTTATGACGTCACAGGAAACCCTCGTCCAAGGCCCCATGCTGCCCTACGGTTTATGTCCAAGCACAGGCAACCCGGTAAGACTGGTAGACAATACCGGCTGGCACTAGTCTGGTAAGAGTGATAATGACACAAGGAGAATCTCTGACTATTTTTTTTAGGAATGCAAAAACTAATAAACCAAGGAATTGATGGGAGAATCGGTTTCATTATAAAACAGGTTTATTGTCGTCAGTATTTAATTTATATTTTTGTGTTATTTCTATTAAAGTTGAATCAATAACATATGTCTTGTTACCATAGTGAAGCTGGCAGGCAACTCAGCAGGCAACTCGGTGAAGTTAGCAGGCAACTCAAATGTGATAATTTGTGTAATATCTCGGCAGGTATATGGCCGATTGTCACGGAATTTTGACACGATTGTACAAAAAGTACAACAAACATATTCATGCATGTATGATATCAAATATTATTAATCACGTGACTGTGTGACGTTGAACGTTCCAGCAGGCAAGTCGTTACATCACAATTGTCGCGATAACTACGTCCCCTTTTTACCGATAGTCATCAAACTTTAACCTAAGTGTACAAATGTAATAACGAAGACAACGCCGTATTAGTTATTCTCATGACGTCATCAATCACGTGACCGTGGGAAAAAACATTTTCTCGAGTTCCTATTGAGAAAACATTACGAAACTTTCGAAATATGACAAATAGCACATGGGATTTTACAATCATGAACTTTTAAAATATGACGTCATCAATCACGTGACCGTGGGAAAAAAAGTCGATATCTAGAGTTCTGACTGAAATAACAGTGCAAAACTTTCGAAATACGACAAATTATGTATGTCGTTATTAAAGCCTAACTTTTTTGGAATGTTTTCGTGATTTACTTTTATAAAAACTTTTAGCAGGCAACTTGACAGTACAGCAGGTAACTCGTGATGCACTGGGAATATCGTATTCGTCGTTATTAAAGCTTCACTTTTTTGGCACTTGTAAGTGATTAACTCGAATAGAAACATATACTGGAAATATCGTATTCATCGTTGTTAAATGTTCACTTTTGGCACTTGCACGTGATTTACACATCTTAACCTGCACTGTAATTCCTACCGTTTCTCTGCCGTATCTACGCGTATTATTTTCGCTCGATATGGGCCATCGCTTAAGCTCATCGATTATCAGTCACTAACCTAGAGCGCGAATCCTAACAAACTCTCCCTCTACACGACACAATATAAAAACCCATACTCAAGGAGCCAACTGTCCAATACTTATATAACCACTATCTATCTTCTATTTGCCATCATTGATTTGTCCCCTGCACGCTTTCAGATATTATTCCTCACCGGTCTTGTTATTGACTTGATTTTTCACAAGCTCACATTACACTCACAGGAAATTATCAACAGGTAATTATCACCCTCTTTCAAAGGTCAAATACACTGTTCTGCCCTAACTCCAAGCCCGTTTTCTACATTTCATTTATAGCCACAACTCTTAACTAACATCCCCAATGCAATACACCATATATAATAGCCATAATTGCACACTTTAACCCACACACTAACGTCTATCACCATACATTTTATAACCCCACACAGCAGCCTCGGTACGAATACCAGATTTAAATGTTCACTTTTTGGCATTTGTACGTAATTTACTCGAACAAAAACATATAACAGGCAACTCGACAGTACAGCAGGTAACTCGTTATACACTGGGAATATTGTATTCGTTGTGTTACAGCTTCACTTATTGGCATTTATACGTGATTTACTTTAATAAAAACATATAGCAGCCAACTCAATAGTACAGCAGCTAACTCGTTATGCGCTGGGAATATCGTATTCGTCGTCATTCAAGCTTCACTTTTTTGGAATTTGTACGTGATTTACTTTAATAAAAACATATAGCAGGCAACTCGACAGTACAGCAGGTAACTCGTTATGCGCTGGGAATATCGTATTCGTCGTCATTCAAGCTTCACTTTTTTGGAATTTGTACGTGATTTACTTTAATAAAAACATATAGCAGGCAACTTGACAGTACAGCAGGTAACTCGTTATGCACTGGTAATATTGTATTCTCCGTTGTTTAAGCTTCACTTTTTAGGCAGTTGTAAGTGATTTACTCTAATAAAAACATATAGCAGGCAACTCGACAGTACAGCAGGTAACTAGTTATGCGCTTTGAATATCGTATCCGTCGTCATTCAAGCTTCACTTTTTTGGAATTTGTACGTGATTTACTTTAATAAAAACATATAGCAGGCAACTCGACAGTACAGCAGGTAACTCGTTATGCGCTTTGAATATCGTATCCGTCGTTATTGGAGCTTCATTTTTTCGTATTTGTACATGATTTACTTTAATAAAAACATATAGCAGGCAACTCGACAGTACAGCAGGTAACTCGTTATGCGCTGGGAATATCGTATTCGTCGTCATTCAAGCTTCACTTTTTTGGAATTTGTACGTGATTTACTTTAATAAAAACATATAGCAGGCAACTTGACAGTACAGCAGGTAACTCGTTATGCACTGGTAATATTGTATTCTCCGTTGTTTAAGCTTCACTTTTTAGGCATTTGTAAGTGATTTACTTTAATAAAAACATATAGCAGGCAACTCGACAGTACAGCAGGTAACTCGTTATGCGCTGGGAATATCGTATTCGTCGTTATTGAAGCTTCACTTTTTCGTATTTGTACATGATTTACTTTAATAAAAACATATAGCAGGCAACTCGACAGTACAGCAGGTAACTCGTTATGCGCTGGGAATATCGTATTCGTCGTCATTCAAGCTTCACTTTTTTGGAATTTGTACGTGATTTACTTTAATAAAAACATATAGCAGGCAACTCGACAGTACAGCAGGTAACTCGTTATGCACTGGGAATATCGTATTCGTCGTTATTGAAGCTTCACTTTTTCTTATTTGTACATGATTTACTTTAATAAAAACATATAGCAGGCAACTCGACAGTACAGCAGGTAACTTGTTATGCACTGGGAATATCGTATTCGTCGTCATTCAAGCTTCACTTTTTTGGAATTTGTACGTGATTTACTTTAATAAAAACATATAGCAGGCAACTCGACAGTACAGCAGGTAACTCGTTATGCGCTTTGAATATCGTATCCGTCGTTATTGGAGCTTCATTTTTTCGTATTTGTACATGATTTACTTTAATAAAAACATATAGCAGGCAACTTGACAGTACAGCAGGTAACTCGTTATGCACTGGTAATATTGTATTCTCCGTTGTTTAAGCTTCACTTCTTAGGCAGTTGTAAGTGATTTACTCTAATAAAAACATATAGCAGGCAACTCGACAGTACAGCAGGTAACTCGTTATGCGCTTTGAATATCGTATTCGTCGTTGTTAAATGTTCACTTTTTGGCATTTATACGTGATTTACTTTAATAAAAACATATAGCAGGCAACTCGACAGTACAGCAGGTAACTCGTTATGCGCTGGGAATATCGTATTCGTCGTTGTTAAATGTTCACTTTTTGGTATTTGTACATGATTTACTTTAATAAAAACATATAGCAGGCAACTCGACAGTACAGCAGGTAACTCGTTATGCGCTGGGAATATCGTATTCGTCGTTGTTAAATGTTCACTTTTTGGTATTTATACGTGATTTACTTTAATAAAAACATATAGCAGGCAACTCGACAAGCAGGTAACTCGTTATGCGCTGGGAATATCGTATTCGTCGTTGTTAAATGTTCACTTTTTGGTATTTGTACATGATTTACTTTAATAAAAACATATAGCAGGCAACTCGACAGTATAGCAGGTAACTCGTTATGCGCTGGGAATATCGTATTCGTCGTTGTTAAATGTTCACTTTTTGGTATTTATACGTGATTTACTTTAATAAAAACATATAGCAGGCAACTCGACAAGCAGGTAACTCGTTATGCGCTGGGAATATCGTATTCGTCGTTGTTAAATGTTCACTTTTTGGTATTTGTACATGATTTACTTTAATAAAAACATATAGCAGGCAACTCGACAGTACAGCAGGTAACTCGTTATGCGCTGGGAATATCGTATTCGTCGTTGTTAAATGTTCACTTTTTGGTATTTATACGTGATTTACTTTAATAAAAACATATAGCAGGCAACTCGACAAGCAGGTAACTCGTTATGCGCTGGGAATATCGTATTCGTCGTCATTCAAGCTTCACTTTTTTGGAATTTGTACGTGTTTGTGTATGTTTTTATTAAAGTAAATCATGTACAAATACGAAAAAATGAAGCTCCAATAACGACGGATACGATATTCAAAGCGCATAACGAGTTACCTGCTGTACTGTCGAGTTGCCTGCTATATGTTTTTATAAAAGTAAATCACGAAAACATTCCAAAAAAGTTAGGCTTTAATAACGACATACATAATTTGTCGTATTTCGAAAGTTTTGCAATGTTATTTCAGTCAGAACTCTAGATATCGACTTTTTTTCCACGGTCACGTGATTGATGACGTCATATTTTAAAAGTTCATGATTGTAAAATCCCATGTGCTATTTGTCATATTTCGAAAGTTTCGTAATGTTTTCTCAATAGGAACTCGAGAAAATGTTTTTTCCCACGGTCACGTGATTGATGACGTCATGAGAATAACTAATACGGCGTTGTCTTCGTTATTACATTTGTACACTTAGGTTAAAGTTTGATGACTATCGGTAAAAAGGGGAAGTAGTTATCGCGACAATTGTGATGTAACGACTTGCCTGCTGGAACGTTCAACGTCACACAGTCACGTGATTAATAATATTTGATATCATACATGCATGAATATGTTTGTTGTACTTTTTGTACAATCGTGTCAAAATTCCGTGACAATCGGCCATATACCTGCCGAGATATTACACAAATCATCACATTTGAGTTGCCTGCTAACTTCACCGAGTTGCCTGCTGAGTTGCCTGCCAGCTTCACTATGGTTGTCTTGTTCGTTCATAAATAACGTCAGCGTGACTCCGACTTTCATTAATAATTGCATATACGTGAACATTCATTAGCATTAGTAGAAAATCAAAAATGCAATTGTGCCTTCATTTTTTAAAATGAACATTCTTTTCCGTGCAATTGAAATTCATTCACACGTTTGGACAATTACTAGAGTTTATTGACAATCAGTTATACAAAAGAATAATTTTATTAATGCTATTAACATAAAAAAAACCCGGCAATAAATAAGCAATGGCAAATACAGCCAGTTGAGGTAGGAACACGTGTTTTATTCAACACTAACAAGCATTAGACATCACTTTGGACTAAAGTTGTCCTATATCCCGTGGGTCAGGTCACATCGGTTGGAGCTGGCTGGTAGTTGATGCCTTGTATCCAGTGGGGCACCAGCGGACGAACTGGATGGTTCTCTTGGTCTTGATGGTTGCTATGGCAGCATTGACATCCTTGGGGACAACGTCACCACGGTAAAGCAGACAGCAGGCCACACTTGCCGGGACGTGGGTCACACTTCACCATCTGTTTGGCTGGTTCGAAACAAGTGTTTTATTATCTCACAGCTTAGCTCAGCTCAGCTCAGTTGTTCGTGATAGGCTTTTTCAGCAGAGATAACTGATGGGGCAAAGGTAGGTAGAGGAAACTGGATACTAGGGTATGGCACCAAGTAGGACTGGCACTAAGTCAGGTCCACATAGGGCCGCAGAGAGGCAGTGATGGAGGACACAATCTGGCCCATCAGACGGTTCAGGGGACATGACGGAAAAACCTGGAAAATGCGCAATTCCAGATAGAGAGAGAAGACACAATTTCTTACAATGGCTATAGGTTCCTTGTATTGCGGACTGATTTTCAAAACACAAATAACGTGAGGTGCACATAGTGCACATAAACAGATTTTGGCTTTTTAAGATAATTTTCCCTTGATCATCATTGCCCTGTGTATCAGTTCAGGGACGAAAAGCTCAAATTTCCATGACACTTTACAAAAAGTTGCATCAATTTAAAAAAAGTCGCACTTGATATTTTGTTTGCTATAAGTTCTTAAGTACTCAGAGAAATTCTCCGCCTTATTCGATGTAAAATGGGCTTATTTGAAGCGTCACGTCATGTTTTTCCGTCATGTCGGTTCAGGGTGGTGTAGGTGGGTATCTCGAAGTCAAAGTTGCAGCGGCAGATGTGCCGTGGATAACTCGTTGTTCACCACGAGGACGCAGTCAGAGTGCTGTAGGGTGGTGTGGGTTGTCAGGATGGATTTGTTTTTTGTTTATACATGATTAAAATGCAACGGTTTATTGGCAAGCAAACTTCAAAATAACAGTCTACAATGAAGTCTGATGTGTTATTGACGGTATTTGATTGAAATATCATGGTTTTACTCGCTTGAATTAGCCGATGGAAATGGATTACTTTTGTTGCGTCTTTTTTATCAACTCAAAGCAACGAAAAACTCTTTCGGGGGGGGGGGGGCAGTAGGGGGAAACTGGAGTTAAAAAATAAAAATGAAAATCCACAATTATAATTAAAAGATTGTATCATTTTATTCGATCGCATTTTGGTAGAAAAGTAGGAAGTTATGAAAAACTATGATAAAAATACCTGTTTAGACAATAACTGCACTATCACTAGCGGAACTAACAAAAACTGCATTATTGTTGTTTTAGGATAGTCAAATTTCTCATTTGGTAATGTTGATGTTTTGTCTTTATTCACCCATAGCGTAAGGTCTTGCCGAGAAAACCTTTCTTGTCAAGAAAATCCGATTAATCAGGCACTAACGCTTTTATTTTCAATCGAAAAAACACAACGCCGCCATGGAAGGGTTAATACGGCGTTTTCTATATATGATGTTGCTTTGTCGCGAACGTTGAAAGTCGATGATATAATTCTGAATCGTCGGTTTTACACCAAACACGTATAGGTGTGCCTGCTCGTATTCCTATCGAAGACTGTTCCTCTTCTTTTGCTAACTCTAAGCACACATGCTCCGTAAAAATAGTGGACTGCCTTTTCTCGTTTTGAAAATTATTTTGTCCTTGGTCTTTTGTTTCTTGCGCGTACGACATTACCTCGAGTCCTCTTTGAGGTGCTTTGTTCTTCTTTGTCTTATGTCTCTTCACGACTGCTGATTGTAAGACTTCTTTCAGTTTCAGCTTTTATAACAAACGGAAACAGGAAACAGTGGGTTTATTGGGCGGACGGCGGCTGTTCACAGTTTTCCGTATCCGTACCGAAACACGCTGTTTATAAGGTCGCTAATATAATATACTCTTTATTGCGGAAGAGAAAAACCTTTGTATTATTACTCATATATTTTTCGTATATGTCACAGGGGAATTAGCTATGTTTTATTTTCTATTCAGTATTCTGACAGACTCTACCATATTGTTGATAAATTGTATATTGTTTTTATAACATTTTGGCTTATCTTTCGACTTCCTTATTACTTATTAAATCATATATTAATTTTAAGAAGAGTTATTTGAGCTATTCTTATTCTTATTCTATTTTCTAGCTTTTATTTATTTTTGGGTCATTTATACCTTTTTTCTTGAAAAAAAAAATGCATTATGAGGTAGATAAAGGAGTTTTAGAAAAAAAAAAACAAGTAGTATAGCGAGTCTGATTGGAGATCCTACTAAGAGCTAATGCTGGTCACCTACCACTTTGTTAGACACATTAGCCATGTGTCAATTTATTCGGCTGTTTCAAAACTAGCTACGCAGGTCAATTAGTGATTCTCTAGTTTACAGTCTTCAAAAATATTGTTATCTTTTAACCGCAGAGGTTTATCTATTGAATGCTCCTCGCAAATAATCTTAAGAGAAAAACAATCCGTCTTCCTCTTGATCGGGTTTGGTTTGCAATAATAACATCTTTTCAGATTCTTCCGCCAGCCAACCGAAAGACAGACGAAATCCTAACGAGTTAAAGTACTACAAGCTATTATACTAAGGCCATCATAATCAGTGCTACTTGATCTCAAAAGCACCCTTGCGTTAGGCGTCCAGCATAACAACTCTCAAGATCACTTAACGTAATTATTTTCCCTGCATTGCTGACTGTTTTGTTTACTGAGTAGTGGGCGATCAGTTAAATCAACAAGAACGCAGTGTGGAGAGAGTCTAGGACACATAACATTTTCCATCCACCTCTATCCGTGATGGCGAAGCACAAACGTTGCGGGTTGGGGGTGGGGTGGGGCAAAAACGTATTGGTGTTGGAGGGGGGGGGGCGGGAGGCAAAGTTCAAAATTTCTCTGAGTCTGAGGACACAAGTATATTGGGATTTTGGGACTGAATACGCGGTATGTATTATGTGGGAGGAGGGCGGGGTTGGGACATACTTCCCGGAAGAACTTTCTAAAACACTGTTACACAGTGGAACCTCATTTGATCTAATAATCACAATTTCTAGCCAATAATAAGATTGCATTAGAAAATTTATCGATTTAACGATACTTCTTTAAATATATGGCGGGCAAGGAAATCCGCACTCCCTCTTAAAATATATGGCAGGCAAGGAATCCACACTCCCTCTTTAATAGAGTGCGGGCAGGGAAATCCACGCTCCATCTTTAAATAGAGTGCGGGCAAGGAAATCCACACTCC
This sequence comes from Nematostella vectensis, assembly GCF_932526225.1. Taxonomy (NCBI): domain Eukaryota; kingdom Metazoa; phylum Cnidaria; class Anthozoa; order Actiniaria; family Edwardsiidae; genus Nematostella; species Nematostella vectensis. The sequence goes on along the minus strand of NC_064047.1, from coordinate 6,959,571 downwards.
CTCTTTAAATAGATGGCGGGCAAGGAAATCCAAACTCCCTCTTTAAATAGATGGCGAGCAGGGAAATCCACACTCCGTCTTTAAATAGAGTGCGGGCAAGGAAATCCACACTCCCTCTTTAAATAGAGTGCGGGCAAGGAAATCCACACTCCCTCTTTAAATAGATGGCGGGCAAGGAAATCCACACTCCCTCTTCAAAACCAGAACCTAAACCAGAACCTACTCAGGCGAAACTTCCTAGCAGAACTTCGCTCTGAAACATAGACGATTGTTCCGACAAAGTATGAGGACAACGCTGTCCAATCAGATACACCCCACATCTTCCCACAACTCTTTGCGAGTGGTGCGGGAAACCGACGTCAGGCGAAAACATTGTAAACGAGATGACAAAGCTGGTTTTTATCCTCGCACGCGCGTGTCACGAAGAGTTGTGGGAAGATGTGAGGAAGGTGATTGCGCGCAATTTCGTTTTCTCACTTCAAGATTTGAATTATTTAATGGTTTTTATACTGTTTGAGAATCCTTTCACGAGAAAACGAATAGTAATCGAGCAACTAACGGTTAATAAGCAAAGTGAACTGTTGATAACAAAACAGTAAACGGATGATAACAAAACAGTGAACGGATGATAACAGAACAGTGAAGGGTTCTATTATAGGGGACGGATAATAATAGAACAGTGAACGGTTGATAGTAAACAGTGAATTGTTCTATTATAGGGAACAGATGATAACGGAACAGTTTAGGGTTGATAAGATAACAGTGAACGGTTGATAATATAGCGTATTTTTAAACAACAAACCAAAACACAGTCTAGACAAGCCAAAAAATGGTTTAATAATCCTCGTTATGTTATGAAGTGTTTAGTGGTTATCGCATTTTATTGTCCCATTTAATGTATTGGCTAAAATTAGTAGTCGAAATCTGTTTAACACAAAACTATTGCAATCGTTAACTTATAAGAACGGGAATGATTTAAGATTCGCATTCAACTATTCAACAAATAGTGCATTACTATAATAAAAAATACTTATGCTTACGATAAGCCGATCAAAATATTGTAGTCGTTTTGATACAAGATGGAAAGTGGTACCTTTATTAAACCGCCAACATGTAAAATGAGCACGCGCTATCTACAGCTATTTAAACATCATCTTTACAAGCGTACTCTACTGTCTACATTAAGAATCCACAATAGCGGTCTATCACAAATCATGCATTCTAACTGTGAATAAACTTGCGCATACCATCTATATATGAGCGCACATCATCTACATATGATCGCACACCATCTATATATGAGCGCACATCATCCATATATGAATGCACACTATCTATATATATGAGCGCACACCATCTCTATATGAGCGCACACCATCTATATATGAGCGCACATCATCTATATATGAGCACACATCATCTATATATGAGCGCACTTCATCTTTATATGAGCGCGCACCATCTATATATGAGCGCATGCCATCTATATATGAGCGCATATATAAGCACACACCATCTATATATGAGCGCACACCATCTATATATGAGCGCACGCCATCTATATATGAGCGCACGCCATCTATATATGAGCGCACACCATCCATATATGAGCGCACACCATCTTTTTATGAGCGCACACCATCTATATATGAGCGCACATCATCTTTATATGAGCGCACACCATCTATATATGAGCGCACACCATCCATATATGAATGCACACTATCTATATATATGAGCGCACACCATCTCTATATGAGCGCACATCATCTATATATGAGCGCACACCATGAATGCACACTATCTATATATATGAGCGCACACCATCTCTATATGAGCGCACATCATCTATATATGAGCGCACATCATCTATATATGAGCGCACACCATCTATATATGAGCGCACATCATCTATATATGAGCGCACATCATCTTTATATGAGCGCGCACCATCTATATATGAGCGCATATATGAGCACACACCATCTATATATGAGCGCACACCATCTATATATTAGCGCACGCCATCTATATATGAGCGCACACCATCTATATATGAGCGCACACCATCTTTTTATGAGCGCACACCATCTATATATGAGCGTACATCATCTATATATGAGCGCACGCCATCTATATATGAGCGCACACCATCCATATATGAGCGCACACCATCTATATATGAGCGCACACCATCTTTTTATGAGCGCACACCATCTATATATGAGCGCACGCCATCTATATATGAGCGCACACCATCCATATATGAGCGCACACCATCTATATATGAGCGCACACCATCTTTTTATGAGCGCACACCATCTATATATGAGCGCACATCATCTTTATATGAGCGCACGCCATCTATATATGAGCGCACACCATCCATATATGAATGCACACTATCTATATATATGAGCGCACAACATCTCTATATGAGCGCACATCATCTATATATGAGCGCACACCATGAATGCACACTATCTATATATATGAGCGCACACCATCTCTATATGAGCGCACATCATCTATATATGAGCGCACATCATCTATATATGAGCGCACACCATCTATATATGAGCGCACATCATCTATATATGAGCGCACATTATCTTTATATGAGCGCGCACCATCTATATATGAGCGCATATATGAGCACACACCATCTATATATGAGCGCACACCATCTATATATTAGCGCACGCCATCTATATATGAGCGCACGCCATCTATATATGAGCGTACATCATCTATATGTGAGCGCACACCATCTTTTTATGAGCGCACATCATCTATATATGAGCGCACATCATCTTTATATGAGCGCGCACCATCTATATATGAGCGCATATATGAGCACACACCATCTATATATGAGCGCACACCATCTATATATTAGCGCATGCCATCTATATATGAGCGCACACCATCTATATATGAGCGCACACCATCTTTTTATGAGCGCACACCATCTATATATGAGCGTACATCATCTATATATGAGCGCACGCCATCTATATATGAGCGCACACCATCCATATATGAGCGCACACCATCTATATATGAGCGCACACCATCTTTTTATGAGCGCACACCATCTATATATGAGCGCACGCCATCTATATATGAGCGCACACCATCCATATATGAGCGCACACCATCTATATATGAGCGCACACCATCTTTTTATGAGCGCACACCATCTATATATGAGCGCACATCATCTTTATATGAGCGCACGCCATCTATATATGAGCGCACACCATCCATATATGAATGCACACTATCTATATATATGAGCGCACAACATCTCTATATGAGCGCACATCATCTATATATGAGCGCACACCATGAATGCACACTATCTATATATATGAGCGCACACCATCTCTATATGAGCGCACATCATCTATATATGAGCGCACATCATCTATATATGAGCGCACACCATCTATATATGAGCGCACATCATCTATATATGAGCGCACATCATCTTTATATGAGCGCGCACCATCTATATATGAGCGCATATATGAGCACACACCATCTATATATGAGCGCACACCATCTATATATTAGCGCACGCCATCTATATATGAGCGCACGCCATCTATATATGAGCGTACATCATCTATATGTGAGCGCACACCATCTTTTTATGAGCGCACATCATCTTTATATGAGCGCACGCCATCTATATATGAGCGCACATCATCTATATATGAGCGCACATCATCTATATATGAGCGCACACCATCTATATATGAGCGCACATCATCTTTATATGAGCGCACGCCATCTATATATGAGCGCACACCATCTATATATGAGCGCTCGCTATCTATATATGAGCGCACTCCATCTATATTGAGCGCACATCATCTATATATGAGCGCACACCATCTATGTATGAGCGCACACCATGAATGCACACTATCTATATATATGAGCGCACACCATCTCTATATGAGCGCACACCATCTATATATGAGCGCACATCATCTTTATATGAGCGCACGCCATCTATATATGAGCGCACACCATCTATATATGAGCGCACATCATCTATATATGAGCGCACATCATCTATATATGAGCGCACACCATCTATGTATGAGCGCACACCATCTATACCGTGATAATTAGAATTCAATTTTTGGGGTCTTATGGTGGGGCCGTCTATTCTCGAGCGAAGCATTCTCGACGTCCTGGCCTGTGATTTTTTTTCTGGGTGGGGGGAAGGGGGGGGGGGGGCGCTTATTCGCGGCTTCGATTTTCTTTCTGTTATTGTTTTCGACAAATAATGCAGCCAGGCACACAACACGTTTTATATTCTATAAAAATATTTATTAAATATCGATCAGTAAAATTTATACTTGCGAGCTAAAATAGGCTAAAAGTAAATTTCAAGATCTTTAGATCCTTAGCAGCGTCCAGACTATACACTAGCGCGTTTACATGTATTCTTGCTTATCTACAAACTAACGATAGACAGGTCTAAAAAGTAAAATATATTTTTATCACAAAATATGGATCTTTGTAGGATTTTACAACTGACCAAAAACGAAAATGCAGTGCATCCTGGGAATATTTGATGCAGTGCATCCTGGGAATATTTGATGCAGTGCATCCTGGGAATATTTGATGCAGCCCAATTAACTCCTGGCTTGAAAACTCATTGAAATTTTTTGTCTGGTTTCTAAGGCAACGTGAAGCAACACAAGAAAAAAAAAAGAGAAAAAAAAGTGACTCAATATTTCCCTAAAATTGTAAACACAATATACAGTTGACCCCGATAACATTATTTATGTTTGAAAATCGAAATCCGTTTTTGATTTCTAGGAGTTATCGGTAACCAAATCAACTGTACTCCTAAAGACCAATTGAGACAGTACGTTTCAGTCGTATGTGACCTGCCTAAGACATGTCTTAGACTTGAATTACCCACAATTAGACACAACTTCCGAAGTCGAGCATCGTAGTAGAGTCGTACGCTGATTTACACTCAACGACTCGAGTTTTAGAGGTGGTGCGGGCAAGCCGCATACGATAAACCGTGCTGTCTTAACCAGCCTTAAAGACCCGTGCAAACAGCTCCAACGTCAAGCAGCATTGCTGGTTTTGCTCGGTTGAGCCCAAAGAAAATGCCGGCGAACCACTTCATAGCACCTCCCAACATAGTTTCATAGCCGTAGCAGGCCTCGACTTATTGGGAGGGCACGATACAGAACTATTAAGATAACAATGGGGGCACAGCCACGCCCATACCTTATACCCTATACCCCAGTGCCCCACCCCCTGCTACGGCCCAGGATGGGCATACAGCGCCGGCTTTGCTGGGTCAGCAACGCTAGCACTGCTTGCACGGGGATTTAAATTTAATAAGAATAAATGTTCAAAAATTTCCGCTGCTTTTTCTTGGGATGGTGGCTTAAGCAAAGTGGATACCCTTGCCCGCTCGAAGTTTATCTTCGTCAAACGATCTCGGGTTGGCTTCAGCTTCTTTGGGTCCCAGTTGAGGGCAGTTCAGGCCTTTTGCTCGCGCCTAAAATGACAAAAATGAACGCTCTGTAAAACTGGCATCTGTACAGTTTTACTCTAAGACAAGTTCATATAGTACTTTGAAACTTTGAAGAAAAGATAGATACCTTTCTCCCGAGTGCGTGAACGCCTAAAACGACCTAAAAAAGGGAAAAAAATCAATCAATAAAGCTCTTAAAGAAGCAGAATGAAAAAAAAAAACTCAAAATAGGTCCATATTTTTAGAGTATTCACTATAAATAGATAGATATATTTTATTTTCGCCACAAAGAGATTCTACATTTAAAAACAAAAGAATGGATAACTAATAATTTGAATAGTGTGTGGAAAGGAGCCCCAAGACCTAAGAACGGTCACGTGATCACGCACGGTACACTTGACCTAAGGATGGACACGTGACCATTCACCACGATGCAATTGGCCTTAAAACGGTCACGTGACCATCTATGGTGCAATTGACCTACAGAGGTCACGTTATCACACACGGTACAATTGACCTAAAATGGTCACATGACCATGCACCCTACAATTAGCCTGAAGAGGTCACGTGACCACGCATGGTACAATTGACCTATGGATGTTCACGTGATCACTTACCGCGGCCATGTTTTGTTTCTCGTATAGATCCACGGTCTGGAATAAGTCCACTTTCGATACGCCCAAAGATTCGCAGAACAGTAGGAAGTTTCCGATATTTTCCATCTGGAATAAATAAAAGGTAACACAATGGCGGTGAGGATTGAGAAGGGTTACCTGTTCCTTCAGCTGTCGATGATTATGACGTTTTGACAATAACCATCATCATTCCCTCTCCTCCCTTTCTTTAAACGCTTGCTTCGCCCCCACCTACCCCACCCCCAGAACCCCTGGATCCGCCTCTGTAAGGTGTACCTGTTTAAAAGCCATTTTCGAGTCGTTGATCTTAATGTTGCCGCCAAGAGCATTTGCACACCTAAAAAAAAAATAATATAATTCCAAGTTCAATAAATCGGTGTTAGAGAAATATTATGAAAGCACACTGTCGAGGGCAGGAAGGACAGAGTTTGTTGGGCTAAATTATAAACCACGAAATCCCCTTTATAATGGGTGAAATGGGCGCGCATTGTTTTGAGATGCGCTCTCCGTATTTACCTAAAAAATCGGTCAAGTTACGTTGATCTGCGTTACTTAACCCCGTGGCGCACTATCAGTCCCCGAGTGTTTAGTGAATTAGTTAATTGTTTATTAGTCGGGTACTCTAGAGGTCAGGTAGGGGGGGTGGGGAAGGGGGTAGTCAGGATGGGAGGGGGGAGAGTTCCCTGCTCATGTGACGGGATGAGTTTGACTCCGGTTGACCTCTTTGTTGGTAGAAGTAGGCTGTTCATTTTATGTGGGTATTTGGATAGAAAAAAGGGCTAAAGGGCTAAGGTTGCCGCTGATTTGAACTTATTGATAAGTGGTCTGTGTATCACTACACTGGGTCCCTTCCTGTGTTCTTCTCTAGAAACGCCCCTGAAGAAAATCATACTTAATATACTCAGGAAACAGGATACCGTTGCTAGAGGTCATAGCGTGACAAAGATCTCGCATGGTCCTGCATTACTAAAAGGCCATTTCATGACAAATGGAACATCAAAGCGTGACAAGAGCACGCCATTCATTCCCCTTTCTCTTCGGCTGTTCATATGTAACGCTTGCTTTGATAGACTTATGACGTCACTATTAGGCCATTGCGTCCCACAGAAGTCGTTATTACGTGACAGGTGGTCACGCTACTCAGAATTACTTTTATTCGTGATGTATGACATTCATCTCAATAGAGCAATGATTCTGTCACAAAAACGTAATTGCACGACAAGTAGGCCACTATTGCGTGACAAATATGTCACGCCATCCCAGTCATATTCGTGTGTGACTCACCTCAGAAGCACCACGCCGCTCCGTAAGATGTCGTGGACGCCATCGATGCCGGTTTTCCCGCCAAAAACGCTCTCGCCCAACAGAGCCTCGATCCAGTCCCTCATCTCCTCCTCTTGCTCGTGGTCGTATTTTGATTCGATCTAATGCGCATGACAGAATATACCATTATAATTAGTACAAGAGGTGAACCCGTCACCATGTGACGTGAACATAAATGTGCTAAAATATAAGTGTAAGATATCCAAAAACTTGTTATGCTGACAGCAGAACTAAGGCCAAGGACATTAATCAATACAAAAATTAATACTATAAAGGTGGCGTGGTGGTTGTGAGGATTCCTTGGCAGGATCTCAAATGCAATGATCGAATGCACAGTGTGTATGGACGTTGTGCGTGAAATCTCGGCCGAGTAGGTCGAAGTATTGTGATGATGATTATGATGATGATTATGACGAACAGTCACACCCATAACATATTTTATTATTAATAAATGCAATATATGATATTATTCTTCGATAAAACAGAGTAATGGCCGTTTTTAAACTAAAGCCGTATAATGCGTCCAGACGAATAATGCGTCTCATCTGGTATAAAAGCGAGACGAACTACATGTCTTCCACTGTTCCAGACGACGCTTTATGTTGGTTGTTCAGTCGAACTATGTCATTTAGCCCTCCCAAGGTCGATCTTAATTCAAGACGGAGTTAATGGACGCAATAAAAAGCCCCAAGTCGTCTGGAGACGTAATACAACGCATATGTCTATTTTTTATGCTTTTGGACCATGTTCTCTTAAAGGCTGGTCCTATCCAGCTCAACTTTTAGACACTATCTACTTTTTGCTGATGCACTGCTTGCTGGAGGCTCCTCCAATGCACGCTCTGCGTTAAGCCTTGAGTCTTTTTTCAGACGTTCGAATAATCCGCGAAGGAATGTCACTAATGCAAAAGACGGGTCACGGTAGCCGGATGGGTCGAGTTTACGTATTGTGTTACATCCCGGCAAAAAAATCTATGAAACAAGCATTTTCCTTCCGACAGCTTGACGAGAAAATATTCGCACTTTCGATTATTGCTTCGGGGGATTTTAATCCAGCACATTTTGGCCCGTTAACATATAGTGAGATTACTAGAGATGTGTTAAGAGATGGAAATTAATCGTCTTCACGATTGCCCGCGGTACAGAGCTCGTGGGATGGTTATCAAGTATATAAAATCTTTGTTCTGTTGTTTGGAATCTGAAAACTGGAGATTAAAATCATTGCTTTGCCGCCGCTGTGTACAATATGTGTCTCGATTACAGAGCTTAAGTAATTTCTTTAGGAAAATTTATGCGGCAATACTGCGAATTAGGAAGCAGTCATTTTCAAGTGTTTTTATTGGTAGATTTGTTTGTCTGTAAAGATTGCACTGCTGTCTATAATGTGCAATATTATATGCAATTAAATGCAAGCAAATATCACACCTTCACGGAAGATCGTCTATAACATAAAGATAAAATTCTTAAGTAGTTGTCCCTTCAAAAGATCGGTTAAGACAACACCCGTTTGAGACCAGCATGCGGAATGCCTTCATACTAACTAACGGTGCTACCCAATAAACAATTTAACGAAACTTTAGCAAATTTTCAACACACATGGACATACCTTTCGTTTTGCCTCTAGCGAGAAACCATAGCCTTTGGGACGAGCTGCCATCTTTGTAAAATTTAAAATAATATTAAAGAAAGAGTATTTGATGGTGTGCGGTGACTACAGCAAACGAGTAGTGACGTAGCCGAGAGACAAGACTGCTGGCAAAATGCCTGCGCTTGACTGTCACATAATACGGTCACGCGTGACACGAAATATAACGCTCATCATTCGTAAAGCGGTAGACTAAGAATCTAAGAAACTAAAAGAGTTCTTGTTTAATAGAAAAGCCCATGTTGGCGATCTTTTCAAGTATGGTAAAAGTCTAATATTATTTTTTTTTCAGTAATGTCAATGTGTTTTGTGTGCATATTTTTGGCGCCAAAAGTGACCCTTAGCGAAAGGCATGTCCAAATATGGACTGCGTAGGCGCGCGCGACTAATTACTAAAGCGCTTTTATCTCATGTACATGCACTCGACAATAAACTCTTTGACCAGTGTTATTTAAACAACTTGTACGCTATTCCGCAAGTATGAACATTCTTGGGGGTTATTATCAAGTGGTTTGAAAACGCAATTACCGGTTGGGGGTTCGATTATGAAAAAATCGTAACTCGAACTTTTCTCATGATTACTTTATAACTTCTATGCTTGACAGAAGAGACGTTTGAAAAAGCAGCGAACGTGACCGTTCATTTATCTCTTAAGGGTACAGTGTCTTGCCAACTGCGAAGATCTCTCGTGATATTGTAACTCCTGCTACTACTTCTGCTTAAAGGATAACAATCAGCCTATCTATTGTTATTTTGTTGAAATTTGAAAAAAAAAATATGCAAAACTTGCGTGAAAACTTGATCACTATCCGTGATCTGTCTGATCGGTCTGTCTTAATTCACGATATTTAAGTGAATCCCGATTACTTGCTTAAATAAGACGATGTATGCATTGTGTGACCATTGCATGCGTAACCCAGGGCAGGGGCGTAAAATGGCGGCGTCGTGGCGTGAGATGAAGGAGAGTCGACACGAGTTTTGAGCTGTGAGAAAAATCACAATCGTTGAAGAAGTTTTGATTGCTGATTTTGATTTTATCGCCATATGGACTTGGTAGCCACACTGGAATGTAGGTAAGCGCCATAATGCTCCAGATTTTTCTAGTGCATTCTAAGAGCATCAACTTATTCTGTATGAAATGCCTTCGGACAAGCTTTCAGCTCACTTGGGCTAAAGTGGCGCTGATAACTAAACAAAACAATTCTTTACTTTCCGTGACGTTTTAATCATGGCTTGTTTATTTTGTACAAGAACTGAACAAAGTTATTTAGCTACGCAACGCAATTTTATTCATTGGTGATGATCCCGTCACCGCTTAAGCTTGTTCTAGAACCCCCTTAAAAAAGCGACCTCTCTACGGGGTAGAGTAATAAACTCCACCTTCCAAAAGCACCCCCCTCCCCCTCCGTCCCCTCTCCAGAAAATGCGGCTCATCTGATAATGATACTTGAGTATATAGTGACACAGAAATTAGGCCCTCAGGCAGGGTGCGCCCAAAAAGCTGGTCATTTCTTATTTAAGAATATTCCAATACTATGCTTTTTCTTCCTTATAATACCCATGACTGCGCACCCCCTCAGCCAATTCTGGGTATGCGCCTGGTAATCGAAGATATAATCGAGAAGGAGAAGAAGAAATCGAAAAAACCTATATAAAGTAACATGCTGGATCACTAGCGGTAACTAACGAAAAAATATTCTTGCGATTCTCAAGATTTTCTGTTCAAAGTATAATATAACAGTTATATTGCATATAGTATATATATAACTGTGAAAGACTTACTAGAGCGCTAATGGGGGCGCTCACTAGAGCGCCCTCAACACCCATTAAGCAACAAAGTGTGGATGCGGGTGTGTGTGTGTGTGTGTGTGTGGGGGGGGGGGGGGGGCACGGGTTGCGCTTTGGTACTGTGTTACTCTGTACGGCTTGCGCCTCTGGCCATTGTGTCCGCAGGTTCGATTGTCCAGATTCAGGCATTTGTTACATGGTACCGGTCGATAAGTCAAAACTGATATCCAGAGTATCATATTTGTACTAAGAATGTAGTATGCTACTAACAGCGAACGGAGGGACGACGACGGAGTACACGTTGTATTTCTCCGCGCGCTAAAAGAAAAATGTGGTAACGCGCGCTGACTTTCACTCTCCGCCTTTGTAAATCTTAAGGTCTCACAAGGGACGGAGTATTGCCGGTGGGGACGATAATAGCGATAATAAGGTCTGGTGAACTTCGGTAAGTTTGAATGTTTGCATTATGTAAACCAACATATCAAAAAGTGTTTTTTTTTCTAATGGATTCGTCTTCAAGAAATGAGGCCTGAAGTGCAATTTTTAAATGTTGAAAGTATGAATTCTCCTGGTCTTTAAAATAAAGAAATTTAGCCAAATTTGATCGCTAATATCTATATTTCATATCTTTATTCTTTAAAATTTGGAATTATGCTTTTTGTTAGAGGAACTCTTTGTATGCGGAATCTTGAGCTTATATATTGAGAAATGGAAAAATTTCATGCTCTTTTTTTTGCTCTGTCGGCGGGAACTTCATATCAACCTCGCTTTGATGCCTATTTGGACGCGCACTTTGCATCGCGACACCGGCAATAAAGCGCCGAACCAGCTGGATCATAGCTAGTGACTGAACGGACCGAATATAAGCGGATCGTTGCGTGAGCTTTATGGTATGCTGACAGTTCAATGCTAATTGAGGGCTATGCTATACGCCCCTATGTATGTAATTAGCCGTCTAATAGGCTTAGTATTTCAAGATGTCGAAATGTGCTAATTTGACGACTGCGTTTTGTGCAAGATAGTGACGGAGTCTCATGTCAGTGGTAAACACATACGTGAACGATCAGCTTTGCCTAGTTTTCAAACGTCTTCCTTTGTATGACCATTTGGATTTTGCTTAAACAAGAGATGGGAGAATGACAAATGTATAGAGAAATGGCTCAGGTAGGTATGGTAGGTATTTGACTGGGTGTGCTCATATATGGTTTGCGCTTATAGATGGCGTGCGTTCATGATGTGCGCTCATATATAGATGGCGTGCGCTCATATATAGATGATGTGCGCTCATATATAGATGGTGTGCGCTCATATATAGATGGTGTGCGCTCATATATAGATGATGTGCGCTCATAAATAGATGGTGTGCGCTCATGTATAGATGATGTGCGCTCATATATAGATGGTGTGCGCTCATGTATAGATGATGTGCGCTCATATATAGATGGTGTGCGCTCATATATACATGATGTGAGCTCATATATATAGATGGTGTGCGCTCATATATAGATGATGTGCGCTCATATATAGATGATGTGAGCTCATGTATATAGATGATGTGCGCTCATATATAGATGGTGTGCGCTCATATATAGATGGCGTGCGCTCATATATAGATGATGTGCGCTCATAAATAGATGGTGTGCGCTCATGTATAGATGATGTGCGCTCATGTATAGATGGTGTGTGCTCATGTATAGATGATGTGAGCTCATATATATAGATGATGTGCGCTCATATATAGATGATGTGCGCTCATATATAGATGATGTGCGCTCATATATAGATGGTGTACGCTCATATATAGATGATGTGCGCTCATATATAGATGATGTGAGCTCATATATATAGATAATGTGCGCTCATATATAGATGGTGTACGCTCATATATAGATGATGTGCGCTCATATATAGATGATGTGCGTTCATATATAGATGGCGTGCGCTCATATATAGATGGCGTGCGCTCATATATAGATGATGTGCGTTCATATATAGATGGTATACGCTCATATATAGATGGTGTGCACTCATATATAGATGGTGTGTGCTCATATATAGATGATGTGCGCTCATATATAGATGGTGTACGCTCATATATAGATGATGTGCGCTCATATATAGATGATGTGCGCTCATATATATATAGATGATGTGCGCTCATATATAGATGATGTGCGCTCATATATAGATGGCGTGCGCTCATATATAGATGGTGTGCGCTCATATATAGATGATGTGCGCTCATAAATAGATGGTGTGCGCTTATGTATAGATGATGTGTGCTCATATATAGATGATGTGCGCTCATATATAGATGATGTGCGCTCATATATAGATGGTGTACGCTCATATATAGATGATGTGCGCTCATATATAGATGGCGTGCGCTCATATATAGATGGCGTGCGCTCATATATAGATGATGTGCGCTCATATATAGATGATGTGCGCTCATAAATAGATGGTGTGCGCTCATATATAGATGATGTGCGCTCATATATAGATGATGTGCGCTCATAAATAGATGGTGTGCGCTCATGTATAGATGATGTGCGCTCATATATAGATGATGTGAGCTCATATATATAGATGATGTGCGCTCATATATAGATGATGTGCGCTCATAAATAGATGGTGTGCGCTCATGTATAGATGATGTGCGTTTACATGTATAGTGTGTGGATACTGACGTGCGCTTATATAAAGATGGTGTGTAGGTATAAAAATGGATACCACAAGGGAAGTTTTCATTAATATTTTATATGTGATAGTATAACACAGGTTATGTCGTTATGTCACTAATCTGCACCAGGCATTAGATCAAGCAAGGTTCGAAGCTCTGGAGCCTGGGAAAGACATCAGCAATTACTTGCAAGCACAGAAGGTGAATACACATTGCTTATTGTTTTTACAGTTATTTTGGCAAAATTCATTAGTTTTTCCTTGATTCATTCCGTGTGAGTTGACAGTGCAGGCGACGGTTGAGCTGTACGTGGGCATCATCACACCACGAATGTTACAAGTGCAAGAGTCGAGATGACATGTGTTCCATCCAGAATGATCACACTGCCCTTGACACCATGTATCTATTACGCCATAGAGACCAAGTTTTGCTTTGCATTCGATTGTATCGCTTGTCGACACAGGAGACGATGCCTGAGTATGCAAGCTAGTACTGGAAGGTTCTATGGATGATATATCAGGTGATGGCATATCGAGTGATGTCGGGATCGGAACAGAAGGCACGATTGTCGTCGATGAGATTTCCCCTTTATTCAATTCTGTCGCAGGAATATCAGTCGTACTGGAAACCTCCTCGATCCCCCTCCAACCGTAGAAATGAAATTCGTTCTTCCCGGTGTAGAAATCTGTCCCTGGGAAATCTTTGTCCTCGGTGCAAAAGCAGTATTGCGAGATGGAGTCGCCGTTGTTTCTCTGCCCAATGTAGGGGCAATAGAAAGTCTTACATTGACCGCTGCACAAAATCTTCAGAGCTCCCGTCTTAATTTTCTCGCATTGGACTAAGCGCTCATCAGATGTAGCAGCAGAGAAAAAAAGAAAGTTAAATCCAATAATGTGATAGCAAGACCAAATATTCATTGGTTCCATGTTATTCATGGAGTGACTTAACAAAAATGGGCAGATGTTAGTCTGTTTTCTTTAGTTTTATGACAAACTTTATCGACTTAAGAATCTCCTTTTTCATTATAATTTAATTAACCAACACCGACAAAGTTTGCTTTTCGAGATGTATTCTCATTCTCGCGATAACGGTTTAATGTTACATGTATTTACTGAGGGCAATTTAAAGACCAGGTTCTACCGGCAGCCTTCTTATCCGTTCAATTTGTATTTTCAGTTTTAAAGTAATTTGAAAGAAAGAAAGAAACATCTTTTATTTGCACACAAAATTAAGTGTTACATAGGTTGTTTTTTTGTGTTTTTTGTTTTCATTAGAGATATAATATTACTCTTCTTTTTCTTTTCTTTTTATATTCATATATATATTGAGAGGGAGAGGAGAAAAAAAAAACAACCTAGAGTTGCATACCAAGGGGGGACAATGCTTCGGTGCGGGCACCCTAGGATGACAGATAACTGTGCATATAACGCTGTATGGAAAACTGACCCCAAAACCTGATAGCCACTCTCTAATATACACTTATATCTTGTATATGAAAGCCATGTGAATTTCCATAAGAATGAAAACAAGAATTCTAAAGATTTTAAAACGTGGATTTGTATTTAATTTACGCTTATTTGCTTATTTACTTGATACCCATGAAGCACTGCGGGTTACGCAGCCTTATTTGGAATAGGTGTTTATCTTTCATTGTAACAATACACCAAAAACTGGAATTCGATTCTGCCAAATTTTTGTCATTAATGAGACTTCTTCAGGGCAGACTCATTGAGTCTGCCAAATTTTTGTCTTTAATAAGACTGAGTCTGCCCTGAAGAAGTCTCATTAAAGACGAAAATTTGGCAGAATCGAATTCCAGTTTTTGGTGTATTGTATTCATTGTTCTGGTACGAGATCGCGACAGTTTGGGCTTTTTGATTCTTTCATTGTAACAATACACCAAAAATTGGAATTCGACTTTGCCAAATTTTCGTCTTTAATAAGACTTCTTCAGTCGAATTCCAACTTTTGGTGTATTGTAATTATTCTTCTGGTTGACGAACACGACTATTTGGGCTTTTTGTATTTTTTCATCGTAACACCGTATAGCTAGATTTTCTGAGGAGGGAAGTACTCAAAACATATGTTATTCAAAAATTATAAAACTATTGTTAGATGAAAGATTATTTCTTTTCGGCTAAGGGGGATTTTTTTCCTACCAAATGTATATTTATATTTCATGTGTTTGAGATAAGTTTATATCACACTCAAGGCATTTGTTTCTCCAGCTTGATTTTACGAACTGTTCTTTGTAGAAAACAGAGGTTGAATTTTTCCTCAGTGGAATATCAGTATTGATTAACAGCAGCGACGAATACGACGAAAGCAACAACAATTTTATCAATATCAACAAGAATAGCAGCAGTGGCAAACATTACAATAACAGAGCCCCAAAAACAACAACACCGCAACCACCATTACCACCAACAACACAACCACTTAACTATCAACGAAAACAGCAGTCAAAAAATCATTATCATCCACGGCAACATCATCACCAACAAAAACAAACGCAGTGCCAATAACAACGTAAGAAACAACAACAACAGAAAAAACCGTCAATAACAAAGACAGCAAGCACGGAAAAAAGATTCAATATTATGTGTGTTCTTTATTCAATATATTTTTTTGTCTAATGTACTAAGTGATTCGACCACCCATCCCAATGATACTTAAAATTTCTTATTACTGGGAAACATCAGATTTCCAAGCCTACGGTTTGATCTTTGTTTGACACAATTTTTAACAAGTAAACAAGTAAAATAACAAAATATATCAACTCCTCTGTTGCTCTACGTTTTCCATTTTGTTGGTGCTCGTGTTAATTTATGCTACTCAGCGTGTTCACTAATGCTGCTTCACGTGTTCATCGGTGCTGCTTCACGTGTTCATCGGTGCTGCATCACGTGTTCACTTATGCTGGTCAGTGATCTGTCGACCCCGCCCGTAATGATCCCCGGATTGAGAGGCGACCTGGTCCTGTGTCGGACCGGCTTGCATACCTAGGATAGACTCGCCCGCGCGGAGCTGCTCCTCTGTGAACTCGCGAACGTTTGCTTCTGCCTCTTTTGGTCCCAGTGTGGGGATATCAAGGTCCTTGATAAGCTGGCACTAAAAAGAAGAGGGACAGGAGAGTCAGGTACTATATAGAGGAGTGTAAATGGAGAAAGGGACTATATAAAATAAAGAGCAAGGGAGTAAACCACTTTATAAAAGAGAGCTACTCTTGAGAAGTGATGTAAGTATTAGGAGTAAGCTACTATATATACAAGAGAGTTACTCTTGAGAAGTGATGTAAGTTATTAGGAGAGACTCAAGTGATTGAAGGGGGGCAAAGAAAGTACAGACTTTTTAGCGAGAACGGATATAAGAGGGTGAAGGACTTTAGAAACTATATAGGAAGTGACATGAGGCTTTATATAAGAGAGGTTCAAGGTATCCGAGGGGGCAAATAATGTACAAACTATTTAGGGAGAACGGGCTATATAGAAGAGGGTCAAGGAGTATAGGGACTATATGGGCGAAGGCCCACGTAATGATGTGGTACCATATAAAAGAAAGAAAGACTGATAACAGTTATTGTACATCACAAACAATGTCGTAAAATGGTATAGCATGTAGACTTAAAATCGGAATATAGTTTCGACTATTTCATGCAGTCCTGAATGCCCAACCGTGTCAAAGACGAGCTGAAAATGGCACATAGCGGTTTCATAGACTCATCGTACAATCGGATAAAGATACATACAAACAGAATGTGTCAGCCTACGTATCCCCTTAAAAGAAGCAATCATCGCGATAGCTGTGATAGAACTGTCACCCTGTAGGTTGCAAAGCTAGTCGCTTTAGTGACGGACCATTTGATATTGACTTTGGGAGTGACTAAAAGTTGGCTCCATTTTTATCCCGGACAGTTTTACCCGAAGAATGTGGCAATTTTTCTTCCAGACTTTGCTTGATCGATGAGCAGCCTTGATCGAATGTTTTTGGACTCAACCACTCCCCCCCTCCCCCCGTCAAATATCAAATGGTCTGTCCCTAAGCGCCCTCTTAGTCCGCACAAGACAATGTCACGTGGTTATACCCTTTATAGCAAGGATAAGAGCAATAAAATGACATTTTATTCTGTAGTTACCTTCTATAGCAAGGATAGAAGCAATATGATGACATATTTTTCTGTAGTTCCTTTTATAGCAAGGACAGAAGCAAATATAATGACATTTTTTTTCTGTAGTTACCTTTCTTCCAACTGCATGAATACATGAAATCACCTGAAAAATCAATGCAAATCTGTTAGGCACTGGTAATCGTTTTAATACAGACTTCTTGGTTTGGGGGGGGGGGGGGTGGTGGTTCGGGGAGCACTTAATAGGCATATTTATTAACATACTATTTTTGGGAGTAACTTCTACCCTTTTTTTTTTCGGGCTTCGCTTTTGTCTTTTGTCGAGAATCATTCGGCGCAAACTTTCAGAATTCTTTTACAGAATTCTGACTGCCATTTTGAAAAGAGACCTGGAGGCTCACGTTACAAATCAAATGTTTGAGAGACCTGGAGGCTCACGTAACAGATCAAATGTTTGAGAGCCCCAGGCTGTATAAGAGCATTTAGAAAAACGACAACTATTGATTGGAATGTTGCTCTCTCAGATGTCTTGGTACCTACCGATGTCATATTAGCGTTATCGTACAGGTCAGCGGTCTGGAACTGGTCGCCAGAAGCAACACCAAGATGGCCGCAATGTGACAGAAAGTTACCGATATTTTCCATCTAAAACCCAGAACGGAAATGTTAGTCTGTCTCTGTCTTAGACTGCTTCTCAGGAGTCTCGAGTGTTTTGGGTCTTTTATTGGGAAAAGGCTTTTTTTTTGATTTCGGGCTTTCTGTGGCGTGATCAAGAATTAGCGGCTTCCGGTTCCGGTTGAACTGTTCCTCAGTCCGCTCTTCCAAAGGATGCTCATAAAAATAATGAAAAAAAAGAAAAACACTCTAGATGCCTGTGGATATGTCTTTCTGTTCTCTGTCTGTCCGTTTGTCCGTCGCTCTGTCTACCTGTGTTTCTCTCACCTGCTTGAAAGGCATATTCTGCTCGTTGACTTTGATTTTTGCTCCAAGCTTGATGGCCAATCTGCCAATAATGAATCAATGTTAGCCCCATCTGAAAATGATTAAGCCAATGGATGCTTTCATGCTATACCAAATTGTGTCAATCTCTTCCTCAGTATGTATATAGATCTTTTTATTCGTTTTCAGAAATTACACGCTCGAGCCCAAAAGCGGGAAAAAATAGGAACTAAAACAGGAGGAACCTTATATATCCTGTCGTGGAAATTTGCAGTGATGTACATTGTCTATAAAGACGTGTTTGTATTAAACCCTGTAAAAAGCAGCCTTAACCCTATTAAGACTGTGGGGGTGGGGGGTGGGGGCTTTAGAGGCCCCCAGCACCATTGACCTGTAATAATTTTTGAACTAGTATGGCTAGAGCATTAAAATTTGATGAATTTTCCTAAAATCTAATTTCCTAAGATTTGGGATCAGTTTGGTGTAAACAAAATTTAGATATGTGTACCCTAGTAACCATAGCAACAAAGTTTTGAGTCATAGGTTTAATGAAAATTAGTTAAAACGCTTTCACTTGTTAAGATCAAGTATTAATACGACGTGCTCAACGTAAATCCTTTTCATATAAAAGTTTTATACCTAGTTTTGAAAAAACACAAAAATATTCGCATCCCTATTTTAGGGGGAGGGGTGGTGTGCATTTTTTGTTGATTTTTGACCTTCTCGAAAAAGTGCTTGTAAAAATAGCGAAAAAAACATTCATATCCACCTGAAATCATTAATACAACATAAAACGAAGATTAAATATTGCCAAAAGCTTTAGATTTTGCCACCCAGTTTTTTATCGATTAAAATCAATAACTTTCATTAAATCCAAGATGGCGGATACATCTTGCCATTTTGAATTTAATTGGTCACACTATACGCTAGCGTGACAGAGGTCAAAGCATTTGCATAGGAGACTAACTCGGGCCCTTCTTCAAAACAAGCACAAATTGCTTCAAACTCAGTCGCGCTGAGTTTGATCCAAGATGGTGGATCCAAGATGGCGGATCCAAGATGGCGGATCCAAGATTGCGGATGCTGATCGCTGTTTTTTTTTTTAACTAACATCTTAACTTGGCAAAATCCTTTTTATATTCCTCTATTGTAAATAAAAAAAAAATAAAAAAAAACATTTTTGGAAAAGATATTTCAATTATTACTTTAATTAAGAGTCCATTCGCAAGCTTATTGTAATGCCAATTAATGAGGTCACAGATGTCACATACTATGGTCATAGAAACAGTGTCACTAATAATATATGTCTACTGCAAGATAATAAGATTATCGAAAAAAGACATACAGAAATAAATATCTAAAAAACAGAAATATTGCCCGTTTCTGCTCACTAAAGACGTCACAAAGACAATTTTTTTGAAGAATATTGGTTTTTTAATACGAACTGGTTATGATAACTTGTTTAGATTTTGGATGCTCTATGCAAAGGTTTCGAAAGATAGGCTATTAATAACCATATGTTCTTAAATGGCGTCATATTGTGTTAAAGAATGCCAATCACGCCGCCATTTGATGCTCCCGCTCAATTGCGAGTTACACAAAGCATCCATTTCCATCGGCTAACTCAAGAAAGTTAACTGAGAAACTTTCATTAAAATAGTTAATGAACTATCTGACTAAACCGTTGTATTTTCAATTATAAACAATAACAAACGAGAAGTTGATCGACATTCCTTAAAAACCTTCCGCCTTTAGGAATTTCAAATTCCTTCTGTGCTCCTGCACATTTTTCTCGAATCACATATTGCTAACCTTGCCAAGATCTTGCCGTCTTTCAAGACCTTCTGAACGTCATCTGGGCCTTCAGCTCCTCCGAACACTTTCTCACCGAGAACAGCCTCGATCCAGATTCTAGCTTCCTCCTCTTGCTGGGGATCATACTTCTCCAGGATCTAGTGGTAAATGACTGTCACGTTCAATGCTACTTAGCAACAAAGAACGAGTGATCATAGTGCGCTTCATACCAACGCATAGAACATGTGATCATATAGTGCGCTTAATAGCATCCTCGGGGACCCAGGGCGTTGCGGGGATCGGACACACATGGAGCGCGGCGCGAGAAAGAAACAGGCTGTTTCTTTCGTTAAATTTTTAGTTGACGATGTGCTGTACATATTTTTGGAGCATTTGAATGCTGAAATAATGGATATGTTCTTATATTTTAGCAAGGGCTATTGGATAATCTGACTCCGAAATGAAGTCTAAGTCTTGTTACATTTGTTAGTGTTGAATAAAGCATGTAACGACGTTATATTGGGAAGAAAAAAAAAAACGTGCCGCTGGGGGTCGTGTTACTCATTTACCAGGCGGCGGCGGTTACATAGCGCGTTTTTTGAAAGGTCAAAAGCGCGTTGGGTCAGGGCTTGCTGCAGGAGCGAAACCAAGGCGATACGGCCAGTTGAGGAGGAATACGTACTTTTTTCAACATTAACAAGTCATTAGACTTCATTTCGGAGTCAGATAGCCCGTGATTTCGGCGTATAGAAAAACATTTTTCCCAATAAAGTATTGGAAGAGAATTACACAACCAATCACCAATAATGTAATATTTGAGGTTGTTATTATGAACACAATTTGATTTGCATTTTTTAACCCATCACACTTGCAAAAAACACTTTTGCTGAGCCTCTCCTCGACGTTTACTTAGTATGTTCTAAGAGTTTGGGAAAATCTCAGGCTGGACGTACTTTTAGTGTAACACCTGAAACATTATCCGACAATTCTTGCTGTCTTTATCTGTAAATGTTTTTTTTTTCCGATGGGCCTTGTCTATATTGTTTTTTTTTTTTTCATGAACACTCGGGGAATGTCATTGTTTTGTGGTATGATATCAGGCGCTTACTCAGGGGGTAAACAGCGTGCGCGCGTACCTTCCATGGCGGCCAAAAAGTGGGTCATTTCTGGAAGTCTTCAAATACTATGCTCCCTCTTCGGCCCATCCTGGGAACTCGCCTGGATATTATTTGCGCAAACATCCCTCGCGTGCTTATGATAGAGAATCACTTAAATCATAAATATAAGATTTTTTTGCTGGAATAGATGGACAGGCTATTCCTGCTATAATTTCTGATATCACTTACAACGGTTTACAAAACCCATCAAAGCTTTCAAGAGCTTAGCGGCGAAAGGTTCCAGAAAGGTCACCAGAATGATACAAATGGTGAAATAAGATCCCTATAAAAGTGCAACATTAACTCATCGGTGCTAAATGGTCCTTAAAATCTTAAACCATACCATCTTCACTATTTTCGGTCTGATAAATAGTAGCTAGAACGTCGAAAAATAGAATTCGTATATCAAAAGTTCACAAGTTTTTGCTTATTATTTCACCAACTAGTCTCAACAAATCTTGCGGTCATTATAACAGTCATACTCAAACTAGATAGAGGCATTCATGTTTCTTATTCCACGCTAAAACACGCAATATTTTGTACAGGAAATCTATATTCTATCTTACTGTGCCAAGTCTTAACACAGGGACGTAATTTTTGCTGCAAAAAGATTAAGTAAGTGTGCTGTATAAGTCACAGATTTTTTTTTTGCATTTTATCTCTAATTCCGTCAAAAGAACACCAGGCGGGAGTGGCGGGCCCACACTACGCTTTTAATTTATGAATCCTTTTTAGTTTGATGAAACCAAGTAAGAACCAAGGCTAATTAGGATGATACAAGTTACCTGAATACAAGTAAGACGTTTAGTTGCAAAATTTAACATCGAATGGGGCTAATATTTGAAACTAAGCATTAAATAATTTTTTCACTTAATCTTTTCATCTCGGGTAATTTAACACTACAAAGCAAACCAAAATCCTGAACTTGAATTCATCAAATCACGGCTGAAACTCCATATTCTTCACCACACCCAGATCAATACTCTAGGAGAGTATAGGGCGAAGGAGACGTAAAAATAGTCCACCTTTGGGTAGCAAACGAGAATTCTTGATGCGATTTTATGAGGTAAACATTCGAGCTTACCTTTCTGTTGGCAGCAGCAGACATGCCATATCCACGAGGACGTGAAGCCATTTTTGGTATAAAATAAAAACTAAATCAACAGCAGTCGTCGGTTTATGCTCAAAAGTAAAACAGTCTTTATATGCGAGAGCTTTTATGAACCCACCCAGACCACCAGCCTGGGGTAATGACGTCACAAGTGTTGTGGGATGAGCTGGTAATTACGGTGAATACGGCTAGTGATTGGTGGACTAATAGTCACGTGGCAAATGATACGTTATCTCTGACAATGGCTTTTTTTCAAGATCGACATTGTGCAGCAATGCAGGTAGTTCTAAGTCAAAACTGAGAGAAATAAAAAGCATAATTATAGATCAAATCATAAAGGTAATTTGAATAAGTCATAACTGACTACATGTAAATAAATTTAATTTAAACGATCACGAAAACTCTTAATCAAATAGAAGTATTTTACAGTTTAGCAATTATATTATGTAAAGTCGAAGAATGTAAAGATGAACAGAATTTATCAATATGACTGATTGTTGCGGCTGATTAGGTAAAAACGGATAGACGGATCTAATTATTTTAAGAATTGAATATATTGGTGCAATGAGTTCAGGGAAACTTGTTTCTTTATTCAATCCTTTTTGTCTTAGTTAAAAAGCGTTTTCTGGAGCAAAAAGGAGCAACAGACTTTGATTTGGGGATCAAATATTTCCTAAGAGACGACGCCCCTGCTTCAGACAAGTACCTTTTTGTCATTAATCACAGATTGGGGTTAATGTACTCGTCACAATAGATTAAAGCTTCGATAAGGAATACGCCTAGAAGAAGGATCGAACAAAAGTTAAAGTCTTATAGACCCCTTTCTTTTCTTTGACGGAATGAGTCATAGTTAAAGAAAAGAATGTCGATCAACCACTAATTTGGTATTGTTTATGATTAAAAATACAACGGTTAATTTGCAATAAAGTACAAAATATAAATTACGAATTAAGTCTGATATGTTATTGACAAATTTGTTAGGAAATATTTTGGTTACTTCGCTTGAATAAGCCAATGGAAATGAATGCTTTGTGTGGCTCGGCATTGAGTGGGAGCATAAAATGGCGGCGTGATTGGCTTTCTTTAATTCTGTTTCTCAGTAACAAATAATCTAAAATAGAGCTTTCCTCTCCTCCCCCTTCCCTCCTTCTACCATACATTTACCTCCCCTCCCCCCCCCCCCCCAGCGCCTCTCTGTTGTCCCTCCACTTCACCTCCCCCCTCTTTTATCCTCTTTCTTGTTTCCCAAAATAGACTGAATACCTTGCGTAGTGTGACTCGTCATAAACAAATAGATGAGGTGTTGTGGAAAGGGGCGTTTGAAATGCCCGAAATTACTAGAGAAACTCGCATAATTTGAAAGGTTTTTGCTTTCGTAAATCCTGACCCAGGTCCTACTCATCTGTCAGTCGCTATGACAACCTCTAACGCCATGCATAAACTATCACATGCAGCACGAGATATTCTTTTGGCAAAAAAAAAAAAAAAAAATCCCACAAATATAGAGCTAAAATACCATGGAATTATAAAAGATGGAGGTGAACCTTAATTCAAGCTCAGCTTTTTCTAAGAAGAAATCATCTAAATCTAGGATTACATCAAAAGGAGATATCAATAACAATTCCAACGTACTCGTCGGTCCAAACGAGTTTCGGAAGATCAAGACAGCCAGCATCAAACCGTACGCAAGCAGTGAGAAAGATGGCTTTCATACTGATAAATTCAAGACAAAAAACAGTGCTTGGACCCCTGTTTTAAACCCATACAACAATAACAAGGTACTGTGTTCGGATAATGCATTTAGAGTGACGCTATGAGCATCTATTTGTGGGACAATTAGCGTGTCGATATTAACTCGAATAAACTGTGTGATTTTCTTCTCGTTCACGCAGCTTTATCAAGAGAGAGTGGATCTTATTGGACATTGGGTAAGTCTGATGAAAACTTTATGGTCTATGGAGCTCTGTGGTGCGTTTAATTGAGTACAAGGGCATATCTTGCTGTGTTTATAACGATCACTCACCCAGGCGTAATGTCAACAAACGGGGCAGACTCGGACAGACTGCTAAACGGTCCTTTTGTCAAGTCCGTAGCATTTATTATATATTAAACCCCTCCAAAAGAATATTATCATATACTATTAGTACCTTCAACTTAGTTTATCATATGAGTTTATCTATGGTTTCAAGTTATGGTTCAATCAAGTAAGCATTCTTGACACAATGAAAACCGGCCGTATGTTTATCTTTGATTATTTTATATCGCAAAGACCCCATCATGCAGTTTCTGGAGAGAGTTCGACTTACTTATTTATGTGCAAAGCAGAAGTTCTGACCCAATAAATAAACGTGAAAGATGCTTTAATTCCCTTTAGTTACTAAAAGTACTAAGCTTTTTGAGCCTGGTGATAAAAAGATGAATTCAAATAAACTAACATTGTCACGCACTCCACCACATGTCACGAAAGTAACGCCAAGTGAAAAATTAACTTTTCTAATCAGACAGGGTTTAAAGTTTTAAATGAGATAACCCAAATAATGAAATCATTTTATTTTTCAGATCCAGGGGGACTGTAAAAAAATTAAGAAATGTATGGCTTTAAAAAAAACAAATTTCCTCTTGCCATATTTTTCCCTTATATTGGTCCCTCCCCTTTAGAATTTGTGACCCCCTTTTGAAGAATCAAGAACTGTCTTTATTTTTTTTTGTCCTTTTTTAACAGTTTTCCATGTGGACTGATGCACAATGCAAAAAATTCCTGAGCTTCATTCTTCAGCGATGTACCAAGTCTCAGATGAAATATCTAAAACTTGGATACTTCAATCATCCATTACCAATCTACCACCAAGATTTTACAACCGTCCTTCCACGCTTTATTTCTATGTACATTTTCTCTTTCCTGGATCCTCGAAGCTTGTCCAGAGCTGCTATGGTGTCCTGGCATTGGAAGTTTTTGTGTGAGCAGGATGAAATCTGGATGCCTAAGTGTCAACGCTTTGGTTGGTTCTTGCCGTATAAGCCAGACGTGAATAAATATGGTGCATGGAAGAACCATTACATCATGTGTTACAGTACTTTGGATGTTGAAGGGCCATCAGAAGTGAAAATGGTAATGAAAATGTTATTTTAAGATCTTTTGCATAGCTGTCAACCAAACTTAGACAGAAATAATATGTGAAAAAAACCCAAGAGAGCCAATGAGGGTGAATACAGAGAATGTATGACTCACAAAAATTAGGCTTGTGATGAGGTCCAAAATCTTATGACACCTGCCTAAAGTGGGTGAGTTGACAGCTGTGCTTTTGATACTGTATAGAATAAAACCATAAGTATTAGTTAGTCACAATGTAATCTGATAATTGTCAGGGAAACCACAAAAAGGTTTCACCTTTAGACCTTATCATGGTCCAAGTTTGCTGCTTGGATAGCATGGGACATTTTCCTAAAATTATTTCATTTCTAAAAATAGAAAGACCTTCTCCTCCTCTCTTAACAAATGTCAGAGGATTATGATAATAAGGATAATAATAATGAAAATAATAGCTATTATTATAATAGTAAAGTAGCTAAAGCAACAACAACAATAACAAATGATTTATTTTGAAAGAAAAATGTATTGTGTAATCAGTGAGATATGATTAAATTTTAAGTGCATACCTGTCAACTCTCCCGCATATATACATGTATAAGGCGGGAGTCTGAAGATTTTGGACCTCTTCTCCCGCTCTCCCACATTGAGCACCAAATCTCCCGCTTTTTAGCAATTTTTATCGCTTAAGAAAAATCCTTAATAGAAAATCCTAATAGAAAATCGACATTTTGCATATATTTTTTTTTTTGTAGCCCCACTTATCAAACATGCATGTGTGATTAATATTGTGTGCAAAAGCTTTCTGAACGGCAGACGTCTGCTGATTGGCTCAATAATGGCATGAAAGCCATTTATCTGCTTTAGCTTACAAGCCCCTTTGAAAGTATACCCCACACCTTCCCCCCAAAAAGTTAATACACCCCACCCCTCCCCCCCAAAAAATCTCAAGCCTTGAGGTTTTCTGATGTTGACAGGTATGTAAGTGCCTCTCAATATTCATTTTTTTCTGCTGCCCCTTTACATTTTTTGGTTTAACCAATGTTACAAAAAAACAAAAAACAGAAATCATCTGTGCTTCCTTGGTTTGGTTTATCATCTACCCTTCCCTAACTTATAACAATGCTTGAGCTAAAAATGTGGTGGAACCATGTGGTGTTTAAAAGTCAGGTTATGTTAAGAGTTATATGGAATAAAGGGAAGTGGAAGACCATTTTGATTTTAGTGGATTCATCAATATTAAAAAAAAAAACAACAGAAATCAACTGTGCTTCCTTGGTTTGGTTTATTATCTACCCTCCCCTAACTTATAGCAATGTTTGAACTAAATTCATTACTAAATAAAATTTGTGTTTAAGGCCGAAATGTATGGCCAGTTTGGGGTCGTACCACCAGATAAGAGAAGCAGCAAGAGGAAGTCTAAAGGGAAGGAGAAATCTGCAAGGAAATCAAAAGAAATTTTATATTACAGACAAGGTATGTATATTATGTATATTATATTATGTATATATGTTATGTATATATATTATGTATATTATATTATGTATATATATTATGTATATATATTATGTATATATATTATGTATATATATTATGTATATATATTATGTATATTATATTATGTATATATATTATGTATATTATATTATGTATATATATTATGTATATATATTATGTATATATATTATGTATATATATTATGTATATATATTATGTATATATATTATGTATATTATATTATGTATATATATTATGTATATATATTATGTATATATATTATGTATATATATTATGTATATATATTATGTATATATATTATGTATATATATTATGTATGTATATTATGTATATTATATTATGTATATTATATTAAGTATATTATATTATGTATATATATTATGTATATATATTATGTATATATATTATGTATATATATTATGTATATTATATTATGTATATATATTATGTATATATATCATGTGTATATATCATGTATATATATTATGTATATTATATTATGTATATATATTATGTATATTATATTATGTATATATATTGTGTATATATATTATGTATATATATTATGTATATATATTATGTATATTATATTATGTATATATATTATGTATATTATATTATGTATATATATTATGTATATATATTATGTATATATATTATGTATATATATTATGTATATATATTATGTATATATATTATGTATATATATTATGTATATTATATTATGTATATATATTATGTATATATATTATGTATATATATTATGTATATATATTATGTATATATATTATGTATATTATATTATGTATATTATATTATGTATATTATATTATGTATATATATCATGTGTATATATTATGTATATTATATTATGTATATATATTATGTATATATATTATGTGTATATATCATGTGTATATATCATGTATATATGTTATGTATATTATATTATGTATATATATTATGTATATATATTATGTAAATATATTATGTATATATATTATGTATATATATTATGTATATTATATTATGTATATTATATTATGTATATATATATTATGTATATATATATTATGTATATATATTATGTATATATATTATGTATATATATTATGTATATTATATTATGTATATATATTATGTATATTATATTATGTATATTATATTATGTATATGTATTATGTATATGTATTATGTATATGTATTATGTATATGTATTATGTATATTATATTATGTATATTATATTATGTATATTATATTATGTATATTATATTATGTACATAATATGTATATATAATATGTATATATATTATGTATATATATTATGTGTATATATTATGTATATATATTATGTATATATATTATGTATATATATATATATTATGTATATATATTATGTATATTATATTATGTATATTATATTATGTATATATATTATGTATATTATATTATGTATATATATTATGTATATTATATTATGTATATTATATTATGTATATGTATTATGTATATGTATTATGTATATGTATTATGTATATATATTATGTATATTATATTATGTATATTATATTATGTATATATATTATGTATATATAATATGTATATATATTATGTATATATATTATGTGTATATATTATGTATATATCTTATGTATATATATTATGTATATATATTATGTATATTATATTATGTATATATATTATGTATATTATATTATGTATATATATTATGTATATATATTATGTATATATATTATGTATATATATTATGTATATATATATTATGTATATATATATTATGTATATATATATTATGTATATATATTATGTATATATATTATGTATATTATATTATGTATATATATTATGTATATTATATTATGTATATATATATTATGTATATATATTATGTATATTATATTATGTATATATATTATGTATATTATATTATGTATATATATTATAAATATATATATTATGTATATTAAATTATGTATATATATTATGTATATATATTATGTATATATATTATGTATATATATTATGTATATATATTATGTATATATATTATGTATATATATTATGTATATTATATTATGTATATATATTATGTATATATATTATCTATATTATATTATGTATATATATTATGTATATATATTATGTATATATATTATGTACATATATTATGTATATTATATTATGTATATATATTATGTATAGAGTCTTTGTAGCTGGCATTTTACATCAAAAAAGAATACAAATTTGCGAGAAAGCATCCAATTCCATCAGTTTTTTTTATAAAACTCAGTTTTTAGATGTATTATCAGATTTATTTCATATTATGGGGGTCCAAATTCCTAAGCTCCTCCCTCCCAATCCACCCCTAGACCCAGCCCTCTGCTGAATTGATGTAGGTTGGTGTAGGTTCCAAAAAATAATAATAATGAAAATATCTATTTTAAGAGGTATGTGGAATTGTTGGTTTGGGTATTTTGAAAGACCATTTCGATTTAGTGGACCAACCATCTTAAGTTGATTTTTATTTCAAATTTCAGATAATCATCGTCCACCATGGATCTATACTGACCAGAATCCTAAAGACCTCGACGACGCCCGAAAAGCTTTACTAGACGGCTACGATCCGAATCACAGTACTGCACTGGATTCCTTACGCAGAAAGAGACTGGGTCTGAATACCAGACCCCATCAGCGGTCACAGACAGCACCGGTGGGCGGCAGCACTAGAAAAACAGAGAGAGCACGAAGTGCATCCGTGAGTATTGGCCTTGCGCGCGGAACGCTTAATTTCAATTTTCAAATTCAGTGACATTCAGTGCCATCAGAATTCCAGCTATGAAAAGCTTCCATCGCCTTTAAGCAGGCTACGGGTTTTTGGCTCATAGAATGGCTCATAGAATAGCTCATAGAATACTACAGTCATGGAACCTTCCTACGTAACAAACACTTTCAAAACTTCCGAATTGAAATTCAATAGTTTATCAGTTGAACCCCATTTAAAGTGCCCTTGTCAGCCACACCTTTGTTATTGTTTTCTTTTAAAATTAGAAAGCGCATCATGTGTTAAAATCTCGAAATAACCATCCAAAAACAAAGTTTAAATACTTTATTTACCAAATTTAGTCGAAAATATCGCTTGCATTGGCTTTTAAGTCAGCCGATTGAAATGGATTACTTTCACACTTTCCTTTCACATGTACCTTGCTAGGATGACAAAATGACGGCTGACAGAGGTCTAGAAGGTGTCCATTATATAGCGTATTTTTTACTGTGTTTGCCTGTGCGCTTATGGCTGATATCATTTTAGGCAGGGTTTTCGGTGGAAGAGACTCAGCGCTTTGATCTGGATGATAAAGAGCCTTTGAGCTCAACACGAATGACACTGAGTGAAGCTCTGTCAATAGAGGCTTGTGTAGACCCCTCTGTAGTCGAACAGGCGTGGCCCAACACAATTCCTACTTCGCCGGTCCGCAGGTACTGTTTCGTACAAGTAGAGTAGAGCAATCGAAATAAGTTCACCTTAACGGGAACAACAAATGCACTGTTCTTTAGTAAAGTTGTAAAGTAACATTTGTAAAAGGTTA
Source organism: Nematostella vectensis (assembly GCF_932526225.1). NCBI lineage: Eukaryota > Metazoa > Cnidaria > Anthozoa > Actiniaria > Edwardsiidae > Nematostella > Nematostella vectensis. The sequence goes on along the minus strand of NC_064047.1, from coordinate 6,928,638 downwards.
GATATTACAAAAACATAGTCTCCTTTTCAGCCGCTCGTGTCGGAGTAACGTCAAGCTCGGAGACGGGGAGCGTTGCGTGACTAAAACACGAGCGGCTAAAAAGAGATTTCCTTTCGGTGTCTGGTAAAAAGAGCTAGAAAGCCGTTTTTGACGGTTGCGCGCACTAGTTTTTGCAGAGTTCTTAGAATGCGCTCTAGTGTTCGCAGAGTTCTAAGAATACGCACTAGTGTTAACAGAATTCTTAGAATGTGCACTAGTGTTCGTAGAGTTCTTAGAATGTGCACTAGTGTTCGTAGAGTTCTTAGAATGCGCACATTTTTATCTGGATGAACTGAGTCGTTAATTTCTAAACTAAATAAGTTCCTACAAAGTCGAGCACTGTCTACTCACATCTACTGGAATATCTTCAAACATAGGTATATTTTTTATCCTGTAGGAAAGATCTCACAAGAGGAATTCATCCCAGCGCCCACGACTCGGTCACGGGGACAAGACGATCCACACAGGTAAGGTTACTAATTCTGGGTAAACCCTTTAACCATTCATTCAAAAATGTTTATTTTCGTTTTTCTCGCACGCAGTCTTGTCCAGCGGTCGTGTTTATCTCGTCAGAGGTCCCTGCTCGAGAGGTGAGTAGCGTGACATTATGTAACGTGCTGTTGTGTGACATTGCGTTATGTGCTTTGTATTTCATTACGCAACGTGCTGTTTCCCGACATTTTTCAACATGCTGTTTACGTGACATTGTTCCAACAAGACTGAGTCACGTCTTATCATGCAATGTGCTATTTGCGTTGTATTTTCCCACATGCAGTTGCGTAGTCTAGTAGTGTGCAATAGTTTGAATAATCTAATCATAATTATGCGTACTATCTTATCATCAACATCGCTATCGTTGTCATCACCATCATAAAAGTCTATGCCAATCGTCATCATCATCCGATTATTTACCACCATCTTCTTCATTATCAGCATCATGAACATTTTACATAATTCACAGTGGTTTTTGTCTTACGTTTGGCAGGTTCTGTTGTCGTCCGTGTTGTTTGAAACTGTAGCTATTCCCTACGAGTACGAGAGTACAACTCTAGAAGCATTACTCGAGAGACTCAAGCTTGTACTGGACGGGCGAGAGGCCAAGTAAGAATATTTCTGAATTGGGGATGAATTGGAAACAACGATCCAAAAATTAAACGCCGGCTGAAGACTTTTTAAATAGCTTATTCATATTTATAATTTATTGATAAACTTCTTTCTAATTTGTAATTTTTCAAGTAATAATTTTGTTTATTTTAATAAAGATAACATTTTGGGTATCGTATTTTAATATTAAGTTTATTTCTAAAAATAAAAAGCAAATTTGGAAAATGTGCTATCATCATCATCATCATCTGATATTTCCTATTTTTTAGATGTGTGGCGTTCTTTGCTGTGGGAGATTGCGGCACAATTCGTCTTGTCAGAGGTAAATAATTCACAAATCGTATACATGCTTAAAAAAAATCATCGAAAAACAGTGTCAATTGAGGTATGGCAGATACGACCGAAACAGTGCCATGAGTCTAATCGTATCTCAGGTGCGTACGCATCTCTCTTATTTTAATAAGATACTTTAAAACGTATCGTCGAATACTGTCGTCTTTACATTACGCGCCTTTATGCTACGAAAAAATACCATTATATGCTATCGTCATTCAAAGGTTATCAATGTAAGGTTCTAAATATAAGTTTGGTTCGCCTTAATACCTTTCATCTCCCGAATAGTACACATCATCATCTTTCGGCTTTAGAATTGCAATTTGGAAATTCATCGTTTTTACTGATAAAGAAATGAGAATCATTATCGATCGAGATCGCGTTTGGAACACAAATTTTCTTAATTAATTTTAGGTGGACACGTGACTAGTGCTAGTCTCCATGAACCGGAAATGAAGTTCTTCTGGGAGTCTGTGACGACAAGTGTCGTGCACAAGTCACGTGGAGGTCACGTGGACATCTTTATACCGCTGACCGAAACAGGTACGGGTTAAAATTATCCACGTTCCAAGGGTCTTATGGGTAGTTTTTTTTGTCTTTGTTTGAGACCTCCTCTAATCTTCATCTCTTTTAGAGCCCGGTATGGACTTACTTGTGCAGCTAGGCCTGTTGACAGACATGCAGATATCCTGTCCGACCGGTATGACCGGATCCTACGCTGGAGGTATGCATGTTGGTGGAGGGTCTATGTGAGAGATGCGTTTTCTATGTTTAGTCCTGTTGCTGCTGTGTTGGGATGCGCAGCTTTGTTGTAGTACAGTAATGAATATGCAGGGGAGGGGGGGGGGGGAGCTACCAGATTAATTAACAAAAAATATAGGGGGAGGGTGCTTTTACAAAAAAATTGATGCTTTAGAAAATTGATTGAATTAATATATTAATTGAATTTTACCGTAATTGAAGAGGAATTTACAATCAATATCTCATTCGCGCAGAGTTCCGTAATCTTCAAAATCATGTGTCACGCAAGTTAAAAACTATGTGTCACGCAAGTTAAAAAGATGTTTCACGAAAGTTAAAAACTATGTGTCACGCACGTTGACACGAAGTTACAAACTCTGTAAGAAACATTTTTGCTCGTTTGATTTTTCTTTAGTTGAAAGTGAGTGGTTGTATGAGCCAGAAGGAGTGAGACCTTCCAGACTCTATTTCAACACGGAAAAGCTTGGGGCCTGGTCAAATTTACTCGACTATCTAGAGGTAAAGCTTTATAAATATTTCAAGGAATCGAGGAGAATAATCGCCCCTAACAATCTCCCCTATATTGAGAGAAACTACAGTTCCTTTCATACCAAAAGGCTCTACCAGAATCCTTTTGTGTCCTTTATATTTTGTTTTGATTGAAAGATATAGTGAGAAGACGACAATAGTACAGTATTTGATTAAAAGAACGAATGGACGGTGTGAAATGTCATGAAAGCATATTTTTAGAGAGAACCACAAGCTGTGTATTTTCCCAACTTCTCCCTAACCTGCGTAGCGGCGTTTGTTTCATGGTTTTATTTTTTTTCGTTGCATGTTGTATGTTTTTTTTGCGCCCACAAACGCCTGTAACCATGGGCCCGACTCGGTCCAAACGCCCTCTGCTTTCGCAATGTCAAATTTATTGAAGCTGCTGTCAGATAGTGACAAATGGGTGACAGCCGACATCATTCAAAATGGCGTGAAATTTACACATTGGCGGGCGGGAACGTCTATTTGGCGCTCTTTTTGTTGCCGAAATGGCGAAGGGATATGTCGCAAAAAAGCTCTTGTTGACTTTGTAAAGTTTTGAACCCTTTGCAAATCAAACTGAGAAAATCGGATATTCCCGAACCCCGTCGGGAGAACCGCCAATACATCACTCCCTCTTATCAACTATCGAACAGTCTTCCTTCTGCTCACTTTTCAAAATTCTTGAGAATCCGAGATCCTCGGGGTCTTCCAAAGCCTTCGCCAGATGATCGCTAAATATATCTTCCATGCCAAGTTACTCGCCGCAAACAACGCGCCCGAAATATACTAGAGGCGGACTAGACACTAGACGCCGACTAGACGGCTATGAGTCTTTGATTGATAGTACAAACGGAGCCGAGCCAATCAGGATCCTTGATTTTCTAGTTCGCCAGCGAACTAGATTTTCGAATTTTGTCTGGGCTCTTTTGCAGGCGGTTGATCAGAGAGATCCTAGAACCAGACTTCGCGCGACCTAAATTCCGCAGCCGTAGTTGCGCTGCTTAAAACACAAACAAACCGCCGCTACGCAGGCTAACTTCTCCCTTTTCTTCCTTTCTCTTGAATCCTCATCCACCCCCTCACAGTCCCAATTGCTATTTTAGGAGTGCTCTTCTCTTGTGCGGGACAAACTTGAGCCGTGCTTTTCCGAGGAGCATAAGCGACTGTGCCAGCGAGTCATAGGTACGTACAGCAGCGGATAAACAATTAGTCTGTCATGCCCAAGCCTTGTCTCCAGATTTGTGAAATGGGCCAACCTCTTCGTCGTCTAGACGCCATATTGAAAGTTACCCACAAAACCCTGGGGACGAGATTGGCTATGTACAAACAAAAGATATATGTCATAATATCGCGCGTCTTTTATTGCGACAAAGGGCTAACGCTCGAATCGTCAGTGAAATTACTCTTTTTCGCAGAGGCGTATTCATATCATTTCAACTTTGTGTGGATTATTTAAGGGACGGATCTAGCTTTTCGCTTAAAAGGGGGGGGGGGGGGTTGGCTCAGTGACAAGGGGGAGAGGAGGTAAATGTTTTTGTTATATATAAGGCTTACTGCCAGCCCAAAGGGGGTTCTAACATCGTTAGTTACTCTATTGTTTTTCTCTTAGTCCCAAACGTGTAGATTTTTCAAGACATATCATAATCATAATGGCATATCGAACCATGCAATACGAAAAATAGCCAATCCTCCGAAGAAAATCTTGAGTTTTAATGTTTCAGTTACAAATAGCAGAATGATTGTTTTCGCGCAATTATCACGAAATGAGTATGAAAAAGTAGTTAATTCATGGTACAATTAGACCATCCCAGCCTTGTATAAGCCCTATGGGACTCCTTTTTTTTCTAATGCTTTTTTGCATCCTTTAGGTGAAAGTGTCTTCAAGTTCTTTGGCTTGTCGTATGTCGATCATTTGTCGGGTGTCGCAAACCTGATTGTCGAAGCGACAAATAAGCTTCGCAAAGAAACCACAGAATACGGGAAGGTTTGTATTAGAAGTTTATTTAATTGCAGGCGCGTGTAGGTGCAAATTCATAACGAACGTCAATTTAAAGCCGCGTTGTCTCCAGTTTACTTCCAGAGGTCCGACGGAAACCTCAACCGTTAAAAGACAAAAGAATCTATTAAAATCCGAGATATAAAACAGGCCATCCGCTCTAAATTATCAATCACATCCTTAAAGAATCGTCCAATAAACACACTGCTTTCAATATTTTGAAATATTTTTCGCGTTTTCCGTTAAAAATCATGGGAGATTGTTAAGGACCGGAAATAAACTGGTAACAATGCGGCTTTAAACAAAGTATCTCGCTTTATTCTTACAGAACGAACTGTTAGAACAAATTATAGAGCAACTGCAAGCGGCGAAAGAAGGGCGAGCGTCTCCGAAAAAAAGTAGAAAAACTACCCAGGTACGGATACTTCCAAGATAATATTATTTCTTATGAATCAGAATAGTTTTTATAGTAATTATAGTTAAAGTGTATACGTGTGAGGGGATCGGACATTAGATAACAGTATTTTCTAGACTTTGGTCTAAGCCTATATATTTTTAACTCCGTCTAGTTCTCATTCTTCCTTTTAAGGAATCGCTTGAGCAAAGTGACGAGGATGAATCAGATGGAAACGACGAAGAGAAGCATAAGGTAACAACGCCGCTATTTTGGTGAATTTTACTTATCTTTTATAAAAGCAGATGGGCAAAGCCAAACAAGCCCACGCCACCAGGATCGGTAAAATCAAAAGTGGTAGTATAAATGGAAGAATTCGTGTAAAAAGAAAATAATGACCACGCTATTTTCCATAAAGTTTAAACATCTTTAGCGTTTTAGAAATTTCCCCTGGAGACCTACAATACCGCAATCTTGAAAATCAACGCCATCGTCGTCGTCGTTATTATAATCCCCCGTCATACCATCGTCTTAATCACAACCATTTAATACCATCATTGTCTATCGCCACCACCACTATCCATGCCCATAGGCAGGTTTTGAGTTGGGGGGTTCGGATCCATTCAGCGGAACCTTTTCTCGTAGGTCGTCCTAGTTCGCAGTGGTTCTCCATTTTTCTTCATTTGATTGGACCTTCCAGTCGAGTGGGGGGAAGGAGGGGGGTCGTCCGTACCCCCGAACCCCAACTATCACAATTGTGTACTTCCAACTATTAAAACGATGTCTTATCAGATGTTGAGGCTTGTTGCGTTATTTAGTTTCCCGTGGGGACTGGAAAATCAGCTGGTGAAAGGCGGACTGCCTTGGCTCAAGAAATCCTCTCTTCAGAAGTCAGCTACATGCAGACGCTAAATATACTCAAGGAAGTGTTTAAGACACCGCTACAGGCCGCACTGGCATCAAACAGGTAAGTCACGCAACTTGTCCGTCACGCAAGCAACATGTCACGCAACTAGGAGCTCAGTCATAATCACGTGATCCTTAAGTCAAAGAATTCATAGATAGGTCACGCAACAACCAGCAACTCGCGCAGCTCGCAAATCTTGCGATCCAAAACTCACATTGCCAAATGTCACGCAATCATCAAGTCACGCAATCCACCAGTCACGACAACCAAAAAGTCAGAAGCAGCAACATACTAAACGACAACTGACTCAAATGTCACGTGGCTAATAGGTCACACTGTCATCATGCAAATCATGCAAAGCCCGGCATGCACTGCACAACCTACGCAATTCGCGCCACTGTAAGTCACGCAGCCCAGATGTTACCCGTTCCAACGTCACGGTCACGCTAAATACGGCAGCGCCCAATAAATAACAAGTCACGCGACACACGAGTAGTGATACTATAGTAGTGGAACCCCGCTCTACGGACACCCGCTTAATACGGACACCCCGTTTTTCTGGACTGTATTCAAAGTCCCGACGAAATTTAACTCGCTTTATAAGGACACCCGTTAATACGGACAACGGACAATTTTATGTGACCTGAAAGACATTTTTCATACAAAATTAACCCCGGTTTTAGTGAGCAAGTGTAACGACTCTAGCGAGCTAGTTTAACGACTCTAGTAAGCTAGTGTAACGACTCTAGTAAGCTAGTGTAACGACTCTAGTGAGCAAGTGTAACGACTCTAGTAAGCTAGTGTAACGACTTTAGTGAGCAAGTGTAACGACTCTAGTGAGCAAGTGTAACGACTCTAGTAATCTATTGTGAAAAGACTCTAGTAAGCTAGTGTAACGACTCTAGTGAGCTAGTGTAACGACTCTAGTAAGATAGTGTAACGACTCTAGTGAGCTAGTGTAACGACTCTAGTGAGCAAGTGTAACGACTCTAGTGAGCTAGTGTAACGACTCTAGTGAGCTAGTTTAACGACTCTAGTAAGCTAGTGTAACGACTCTAGTAATCTATTGTGAAAAGACTCTAGTAAGCAAGTGTAACGACTCTAGTGAGCTAGTGTAACGACTCTAGTAAGTTAGTGTAACGACTCTAGTGAGCTAGTGTAACGACTCTAGTGAGCAAGTGTAACGACTCTAGTGAGCAAGTGTAACGACTCTAGTGAGCAAGTGTAACGACTCTAGTGAGCAAGTGTAACGACTCTAGTGAGCTAGTTTAACGACTCTAGTGAGCAAGTGTAACGACTCTAGTGAGCTAGTGTAACGACTTTAGTAAGCTAGTGTAACGACTCTAGTGAGCTAGTGTAACGACTCTAGTGAGCAAGTGTAACGACTCTAGTGAGCTAGTTTAACGACTCTAGTGAGCAAGTGTAACGACTCTAGTGAGCTAGTTTAACGACTCTAGTGAGCTAGTGTAACGACTCTAGTGAGCAAGTGTAACGACTCTAGTGAGCTAGTGTAACGACTCTAGTGAGCTAGTTTAACGACTCTAGTAAGCAAGTGTAACGACTCTAGTAAGCAAGTGTAACGACTCTAGTGAGCAAGTGTAACGACTCTAGTGAGCTAGTGTAACGACTCTAGTGAGCAAGTGTAACGACTCTAGTGAGCTAGTTTAACGACTCTAGTGAGCAAGTGTAACGACTCTAGTGAGCTAGTTTAACGACTCTAGTAAGCTAGTGTAACGACTCTAGTAAGCTAGTGTAACGACTCTAGTGAGCAAGTGTAACGACTCTAGTAATCTATTGTGAAAAGACTCTAGTAAGCTAGTGTAACGACTCTAGTAATCTATTGTGAAAAGACTATAGTAAGCTAGTGTAACGACTTCCGTTAGTAATAACTCGCGTAATGACGCTTGTAATATCTTACAGAGCGATCATCAGCCTGCCCAACATCAACGCGCTTTTCGCCGACACAGACACCCTCCTCGCCATCAGCAGGTGAGTGGCGTGACTTAGCACCCCTTTAAACCTCAAATAATTTATCTGCGGTGATTTTATTCAGTGTTTGAAGTGTATCGTTTTTGAGTTGTGATTGTGGCTGTAAAACTATGACTTACGATGTGTGATTATGTCTGTAGAGTTATGGTAGAAAAGTTATGCCTATGTCTGAAAAAGATATAGTAGAAAAGTTGCGATTTGTAGAGTAATGGTTGACTAGTTGTGATTATGTCTGGTAGCGATTTTGTTGACGAGTTGTGATTATGTTTGTAGAATTATGACTGACGAGTTGTGATTATGTTTCTAGAGTTATGGTTGACGAGTTAAGATGATGTTTGTAGAGTTATGGTTGACGAGTTGTGATTATGTTTGTAGAGTCATGGTTGACGGGATTTGATTATGTTTGTAGTGTTATGATTGGCGGGTTTTGATTATGTTTGTAGGGTTATGGCTGACGAGTTGTGATCATGTTTGTAGAGTTATGGCTGACGAGTTGTGATCATGTTTGTAGAGTTATGGTTGACGAGTTGTGATTTGTTTGTAGAGTTATGGTTGACGAGTCGTGAATATGTTTGTAAAGTTATGGTTGACGAGTTGTGATTTGTTTGTAGAGTTATGGTTGACGAGTCGTGATTATGTTTGTAGAGTTATGGTTGACGAGTTGTGATCATGTTTGTAGAGTTATGGTTGACGAGTTGTCCAAGAGGCTGGCAAATAACAACTGGGACTCGCATCAGGTGAGACGGATCGTGTCGCATAGCTTTTCCTCGGGAATTAATAATAGTATGCGTTTGTATAAACGTGCTCAATCAAATGTAAACTTAAAGCCGCATTGTCACCAGTTTACTTCCGATCAATTACGTAACAATCTCCGATGATTTTTAACGGAAAACGCGAAAAATATTTCAAAATATTGAAAGCAGTGTGTCTATTGCAAGTTTCTTCAAGGATGTGATTGATAATTTAGAGCGGATGGCATGTTAAATAGCTCGGACTCTTTTGTCTTTTAACGGTCGAGGTTTCCGTCGGACCTCCGGAAGTAAACTGGTGACAATGCAGCTTTAAGGTTTGTCGGGTTTTTTTTCCAGTTTTAATGGAATCAATCAAAATAACCAAATAGTCGTGTTCGTTAACCCAAGATAAGTATGGTTCACCAAAAATATTCGTCTTTAATAAGATTAAAAAAAAAAAAAATGCAACCATCATGTGACAAAAATGCACACCTTCTATCTAATGGTTGTAATGTTTTTGCGTCTCGCGCCACTAAATTGATGTAAATAAGCTTGTAGCGATTCACCTTCTTTAGCCTGCCCTGAAGAAGTTGTATTTAATACTAAAAATTTGTCAAAAGTCAACAGAAGTTTTAATAATCGGTTTTTAGGGGATGTCTTCACGAATTCCACATGGTGATTCGTCGGCTTTTCATTGTATTTTTTTATTAATCCTTGATAAATTTAAGTACATCAATAACATAGACCTACATACAAACTACGGATACAACAAAATACAGATACAACTAAAAACCTCCAGCCAAGCCTTGACAGCTTCCCATTTTTGGTCTATTTTTTTGTCTATTTTTTTTCCTCGATACGAGCTTTTAGAAGGACGAGATAGCTTTCAAAGATTAGGCGTGTGTCTCCAATAAAATATATATATATGTATAAAATTTGCCGATTGTGATAACAAAGTCTAACAGAGATCTGTAGTTATGCCATAAAGAATGTGTCTATGCTTTCCCACCAGGCTCTGAAGAAGCGGCCCCCACCAGAAAGCATGTGTTCTAAGGTGTGTCGTTGTATTGTTGTTTCAGTGTTTAGGAGATGTCTTCATGAAGTTTACCGCACAGCTGAAGGCGTACACTAACTTCCTGAATAACTATCCTGTCACGCTAGCGACCTTACAACGGGTGAGTAGCTCGTCAACGTGTCACGCTATTTTTGGAAATGAGTGTCCAGTCACGCAAATGAAAGTACTTACCCTGTCACGCTGTTGACCTTACAACGGGTGAGTAGCTCGTCAACGTGTCACGCTATTTTTGGTAATAAGCGTCTATTCATGCAACTGAAAGTACTTACCTTGTCACGCTAGCGACCTTACAACGGGTGAGTAGCTCGTCAACGTATCACGCTATTTTTGGTAATAAGCGTCTAGTCACGCAACTGAAAGTACTTACCCTGTCACGCTAGCGACCTTACAACAAGTGAGTAGCTCGTCAACGTGTCACGCTAATTTTGGTAATGAGTGTCTAGTCACGCCACTAAAAATACTTACCCTGTCACGCTAGCGACCTTACAACGGGTGAGTAGCTCGTCAACGTGTCACGCTATTTTTGGTAATGAGTGTCTAGTCACGCAACTGAAAGTACTTACTCTGTCACGCTAGCGACCTTACAACGGGTAAGTAGCTCGTCAACGTGTCACGCTATTTTTGGTAATGAGTGTCCAGTCACGCAACTGAAAGTGCTTACACTGTCACGCCCAGTCACGCAACTGAAAGTACTTACACTGTCACGCTAGCAACCTTACAGCGGGTGAGTAGCTCGTCAACGCGTCACGCTATTTTTGGTGATGAGTTTCAAGTCACGCAACTGAAAGTACTTACCCTGTCACACTAGCGACCTTGTAGAGTTACGGTTGACGAGAGCCAGATAATTTGCCCTTCAGCGTGTCATCCCTTATATGGTATTGAGTGCCCAGTCACGCAACTGGGCTTACTATGTCACGCTAGCGACATTGCTTGTAACGGTATAGCTGGTGACTAGTTATCCCGCATTATTACGCTACATAGAGTGTTGACTAATAATGTTTTCAACACTATTTGTCACCCAAATCCAAACAGCTTTGTCTTTTTTTTAGTGTAAGGAACAGAATCCCCAGTTTCGAGCTTTCCTAAGACGCCACGAAAACCAGCCCAACACAAAAATGCAGAGGTTGGTATCTTTCCTCAGAGATTATAAGCCTGATGTATATTCTACTCCACCAGCAATATATCCCTTTATATTTTTTTCTTACAGTCTCGCGGAGCTTTTTCTTGAGCCTGGAAAACGTTTGAAAAGGTAAGTTGTCTGATAAAATCACGGCGATAGTACCCTGAAAAGCAAAGGCTGAAGCTGAGGTCCATATATATGCTTCCCAGGATACGATGCTTGAGCAACAAATGCTGATTTTTAATTAGAGTTGCTAATAGCTCAGTAACACGGAACCTTTTAGAGCTAAACAGGTTCTACTCCAGGGGCGGATCTAGCTTTTAGCCAGGGGAGGGGGGTTTGGCCCCATAATTTTCGCCATTATTTTATCTTCGTAACGATTTTGGAATAAACAAACACAATGAAAACAATAAAAAAGGTAGCCCAAGGGATGGTTAAACCCTCTAACCCCTCCCCCCCGTAGATCCGTTACTGTACTCTATAGTATAAAGTGTTAGCACATCAATATTTGGGTGACCTTTATACCCACTCGGCCGACCTCTTGGAGGCCTGGGTCTAAGGGCTTTTCAAGATTAGTGAGAAAAAGATTTGACCAAGCGATCAAGTTTTTCTAACAAATTTTGGCCGCAAGTCTCAAATTGACAGGAATCAGCATTTTTTTACCATGTTTTCTGGAGATCCGGGAGCGGGAAAACTTTAGCTCTTCTAAATATGGGCATCAATGCCCATATAAGGCAATACATACGAAGGACACTATATGTGGGGAATATGTTTGATATGAATTGGTTCCTTTTGCAGTTATATCGACTTACTCCAAAAGCTGCTTCGCTACACACCAGCTGATCACGTGGACAGGAGAAACGTCACGCAAGCGATTGCTCGTATCCAGGACATCGCGGATATCTTTAAACAGGTGAGAGCGCATGCACAAAAAGACACTTGGTATTCTAGGTACTATGAAGATGTAGTTTAGATTCCGGATAAGGTTGTGTAAAGTGTAGACTGCGAGTATATGATTTGATAGCGGTATTACTACCTCGGAAAGGGAGAAAATTGACATGTGGAAGGAGAAGTGTTACAGTCCTAGTTTCCTTTATTCCCCAAGCAATAATTATCCCTTTAACTAATATATTTACACTAAATAAATGGGATGTTTTGAAAGTTCACTCATGGGAAAAGTACTGCTTAAGCCTATGGCACACTTGGCACACTCATACGCTCGTATGAGGAAATTCAGTCGCCGCGATCGCCAGCGAATTTGATCGTCCGTATCAGACGTCTAGATATTTGCGAATTCGCCTCCGCGGCAGCAGGCCGACCTGGCGATTTTGGGCCAGCGATTGGAATTCGCTCCGAAGGGCGTGCAAAATATCCTAGTGTGTCGTAGTCTTTACAGTATATGTGGAACTGCTAAGTGCAGGCATGGTTAGTAAAACAATTATTTGGACACGCTCGGTCAATCTCCTTAGGCCTCCTGGGTCTAAGGACTTTTCAAGATTAGTAAGAAAATGATTTGACCAAGCGATCAAGTTTTTCTTGACAAATTTTTTGCCTTGAGTCTCAAATTGAAAGGAATCAGCATTTTTTACCATAAGCTCTTGCAAGAGGCTTGGGTTGTCGTACGATCGGTTTCGATAATCTATACATTAAACTATTTTTTTTTTGTACAGTTTTTTAACGTTTGAGGCTGGCGGTATTCTAAAAAATATATAGACCATGAACCAATACATGTATCACTAGGTTTATTTTAGTTTTCCTTCTCTGGGTATTGTTTGCATTTTTCTATTATAATTGCAGTACAATGAAAGACTCGATCGAGAGAGATCACTGCAAGAGCTCCAGAAGACCATCTTAAACTGTCCCGTGAGTTGAATACTTATATTATCACAGGTTCTTGTCTGACATGTTTATGAGGCTCTTGCCTGACATGTTTATCAGGTTCTTGTCTGACATGTTTATCAGGTTTTTGTCTGACATGTTTATCAGGTTCTTGTCTGACATGTTTATCAGGTTTTTGTCTGACATGTTTATCATGTTCTTGTATGACATGTTTTTCAGGTTCTTGTCTGACATGTTTATCAGGTTTTTGTCTGACATGTTTATCGTGTTCTTGTCTTACATGTTTATCAGGTTCATGTCTGACATGTTTATCAGGTTCTTGCCTGACATGTTTATCAGGTTCTTGTCTGACATGTTTATCAACCTTTTTGACATGTTTATCTAGTTTTTTCTGACATGTTTATCAGGTTCTTGTCAGACATTTTTATCAGGTTTTTGTCTGACATCTTTATCAGGTTATTGTCTGACATCTTTATCAGGTTATTGTCTGACATTTTTATCAGGTTTTTGTCTGACATATTTATCAGGTTATTGTCTGACATGTTTATCAGGTTCTTGCCGAGCGTGGAAGACGACTTATTCGCGAAGAGGATTTTGCTCTCCTTACAAGTCCTACAACCGGAAATGACGTCAAACCTGAATACAGGTATTTTTTGCTGTGATAAATCTTTTCGCAATTATAGACTCCATTCTAAGGCTCATGCTCTGGTTTTCTTTCTCTTCCTATTGGAAATTTTATGCCAAAAATGCTGTTCTTCCTCCCGTAGGTTGTTTTTGCACGTGGGTGACGTCGGCATGTATCTGTTTAATGACTGCTTGGTAGCAGCCGTACTAAAGTATAATTTCGTCCCCTTTAAGCGCCTTGTCAGGAGAAGTTATAAGTAAGTGACAGAACTGCATTATTCTCTCATCGTTATCACCAGCATCGTTATTACCATCACCATCACCATCAAATTTACCAACATCGACACCATCATTATCGTCATTAACATCACCAACATCATCATAATCTTAATCAACATCATCTTCATTAGAGGCATCATTGTCGACATCTATATTCACTGCAAACATTATCACATCCATCATTTTAATGATGAAGATGACTTAAAAGTCATCTTCATCGACATTTTTATTTCAATGCAATCACTATTATATAATAATATAATCATCAACCATCACCATTATCATATAATCAATATCATAATCATTATCATCTCCAAATAGTGCACTTTTTTTCCAGGTTTCAAGCCTGTGTCAGTCTAAAAAAGCTCAAGGTTCAGAATGTCGTCGACACAAAGCGTGAGTCTAAAGTTATTTGATACACCAAATATTTTATCTCATACGGTCAAGATGCAATTAACAAGTAACCAAGAGGTATGTGCAAGGGGGGGGGACTTAATAAGGTACCATTTCCAAAGCGCCATGCTTATTTGTAGGGTTTGTTAGACAAAGAACAAACAAAACACAAGGCGAATGAGTGGAGATAAATAAATGGTTGTTAGGGTTTTTCACGTGACAGGAGACTTGAGAAATTTCTGTTTTGTCTGGAAATTCCTAGTTTAACTTAGATAAACCTGAGCTCCTTCGCCCTAAGAGATATGTAGGCGCCTACCTGGAATTTGGTGAGTGGGGCGAGAGGTAGATAAGAATTAGATTAGAATTAACCTTCTAGATACGTGCCCGATATGATAAGCAAACCTATTTATTATTGCAGACCTGAAAAATGCGTTTGTGCTCGTTTCTTCAAAGAGAATGTGGCTTTGCCAGGCTAGTTCCTGGGACCAGAAAATCCGATGGATTACAGTCCTGGAAAATACAATCGTCACCGCAATTGAAGGCAGATAGGAAAAAGTAACCGTAAATACCGTAAAAGCAGGGGGTGGGGCACTGGGGGCACGTGCCTCCCAATATTTTCAGAAATTATAAGGAAATGACCAGTAGGGGCGTGGCTGTGCCCCCCAATATTTTCTTGATGTTCCTGTGTAGTGCCGCTTCAATATTTCGAGGCCTGCTACGGTACTGAAATATTAAAGTTTGCCTTTAAAAAAAAGATATATGTGAGATCAACTTATGTGTTTGGTGCCTTAGATTATTAATTATTTTGAAGTGTTTCAGAATAATATATTTGTGAAATATTTTAATATATTTTTTTGTAATATAGACAGCAAATAAATTTATTTATGTTTTTCCGATTATCGATTGCTTAATTCGTTTATTGTAAAAAAACATATTTGCTCGTTTTTTTCTTCTTATTTTTGTCTGCTTTTTCGCTTGCGCTTTTCAATTGCAAATTTGATTCAATACCATCGTCAACACATACAAAACAAATGCATTTATTATTCATTCAACAACAATTATCATTTAGTGAAAAAGTTTGCGAACTTCTCAGGATAGCCGCCGAACATTATTCTCCTTTTAAGATATTTCATGAGACAACAGTCATCGTGCTGAGGCAGCGGTAATCCCTCTCTTCTCCTCTCCAGTCCCTCGCACGCCTCTTGGTATCTTTTGATCAAATTAGTGGTGACCAAGTGCATTGCATCATGGGAAGGCTGATCGATCTCTTCGGCAATGGCCGCCTCGAGTTGAGTAATTCTGTCAACCTTTAGGTGCTTTTCGTATCGTTGGTCGTATTTCAGCTGCATGGAAAAGAAAAACGATTATTCCTTCCTTGAGAGGAGGCGCCTTTATTTCAATGAACAGGCGAGTCAATGCTCTCCTTTTACGAGCTAGTTGTACTAAAAGGAATAGCTCGGGATTTTGTTAAAGAAGAAGATGGTGATGATGATTTTGTGTTAGCAATAATAAAGATGGTGTTAGCAATAATGATAACGTTACCATTTTTAACGATGATGTAATCCTTGAAACCGCCAGGCAGGACACATGGTGCGCAGGGTGCGCGCGCATCCCCCCTTGGCGGCAAAAAAGTCATTCCTCGGACAATCCTAGGAATGCATCTGCAGCGCACTGAATTGGATGCGAATAGCGGGGTTTGTGGCGGTTTAAAGGATTTTTTTAGGGCTTTTCAAAGGACGGAGGGTAAATTGGGATCATTTTAAAGGGTGAGAAAAGTGTAGGTTGGCTCGAGTTTAGCGGATATCAATACTTCACTAGATGCACACAAATAACGATTCTGATTGAAATTCAAATTTTCTTATCGCCCGTGATGTTATGATGATGATGATGATGGTGATGATGATGGTGGTGGTGGTGATGGTTGATGCTGCTACTCACCTCAATCTCATGTAAACACGACCTCTCCTCGTCTTTCTGTTTTCCAGTAGACTCGTTAGATTTTCTAAGAATATCCTCGACTCCACACAGCCACTCCTTGACGTTTTGTACCAAAGCAGACATTTCCAAGAACCTTTCTCGAGCACATGTTAGCTGATAAAAACAGACAAAAAGGATTGGAATAGGAATGATTGATAGGACCCATCATTTGACTTTCCTGGAATGCGATTTTGGTACTAATCCCTAGTATCCGGCTTTTCTGTTTTCTCTCCCTAGTCCCCGGCATGCTGTCGTGACCAGAGGAATTTAGCCAATCTAATAGCCTTATTTCTGGACGTTCAGAGCTCGTTCGCGGTCAACAAAAATTCTTAAAACCTTCTTGAGCCCACCACAATACTCAACAGAAACGGCTTTCTTTACCTGGGCGATGCGGCTGGTTGTGTTTTCGAGTGCTGATCGCCAGCAGTCATCAAAATCTTGCACCTCGCTCTTGATTCGCTGAGCCACTGAGTCGCTGTACTGCGCATCTGCTATGAGACGTACGCTGATGTTACGAAGTGTGTCCAACCGTCGACCACCTTGATTCAATTGGTCTACCGCGTCCTAGTGTATAAGTAAAAGTATAATGTAAAAGTCGCTCTTCAGTGAACCATATTGGTTAATGAACAGGACTATTTGTAGTAATTGGTATTTTTGGGGGGAGGAGGGGTAGTTCACATTTATGGGTGTTATTACATTTATGGGTGTTATTACATTTATGGGTGTTATTACATTTATGGGTGTTATTACATTTATGGGTGTTATTACATTTATGGGTGTTATTACATTTATGGGTGTTATTACATTTATGGCTGTTATTACATTTATGGGTGTTATTACATTTGTTTTAAAATAGTGTCAATTAGCATTCATCAGTCTTCAGAAGAGACTGACTTAGTTTATCAGTCTGCAGTTTACAATAATTACAGTGTGGGTTAGTGTGTAAGTATTTTCATTGAAGATAATACCAAAGGCATCTCAAGAGGCCCCAAACACAGGTTTATGATATGTGGTATAAAAAATGACCTCCCCGTTATAGTCCTTTATCAGGGAAATCGAGAGGCCTACAGTATACTCTATGAAAAAGTCGGGATTTGACTACCCAATACTGAGCCAATCCCAGTCTGCGTTATTAAGACAGTCATCCTATCATTTACAAACCCTTCCCCATAAAATTAACACAAAAACGGCTTAATGTGCTCAGCGAATTCATCGCATGACTTTGCTCCTCAAGACGACAAATACACAAACCAATCATATCCAACCATCGCTGAACACCCTTACCGCCAATATGCTATGCAACGTCATCGCCGACTCGTTCCCGCATTCCCCACGTCCACAAGATCACTACCCTTCATCCCCCAAAACACACAACAACTGTCTCCACACACGTGCCCCAACTACCTAAAACCGCACAACCGCCCTACCCACACAAGAAACCCGTCCCCCTACCCCTCAAACACGCACAACCGTTCCCTACCCACCCCCACAAAACACATACCCGTCCCCCTACCCCCACATAAGGAACCCGTCCCCCTACCCCCACACAAGAAACCCGTCCCCCTTTCCTTCAAGCACGCACACCCGTTCCTTACCCACCCCCACAAAACGCACACTCGTCCCCCTACCCACCCCCACAAAACGCACACCCGCCCCCCTACCCCACAGAAGAAACCCATCCCCCTACCCCTCAAACACGCACACCCGTTTCCTACCCACCCCCACAAAACGCACACCCGCCCCCCTACCCCACACAAGAAACCCGTCCCCCTACCCCTCAAACACGCACACCCGTTCCCTACCCACCCCCACAAAACGCACACTCGTCCCCCTACCCCCACACAAGAAACCCGTCCACCTACCCCTCAAACACGCACACCCGTTCCCTACCCACCCCCACAAAACGCACACCCGCCCCCCTACCCCACACAAGAAACCCGTCCCCCTACCCCTCAAACACGCACACCCGTCCCCCTACCCCACACAAGAAACCCGTCCACCTACCCCTCAAACACGCACACCCGTCCCCTACCCACCCCCACAAAACACATACCCGTCCCCCTACCCCCAAATAAGGAACCCGTCCCCCTACCCCCACACAAGAAACCCGTCCCCCTACCCCTCAAACACGCACACCCGTCCCCTACCCACCCCCACAAAACACATACCCGTCCCCCAACCCCCACATAAGGAACCCGTCCCCCTACCGCCACACAAGAAACCCGTCCCCCTACCCCTCAAACACGCACATCCGTTCCCTACCCACCCCCACTAAAAGCACACCCGCCCCTTACCCCACACAAGGGACCCGCCTCCCATCCCCTACCTGTAGAACTCGAATGTGTTCAGCAACTTCTTCGCCATTCGTTATATCAGTACTCCCCACGACCTCAAGTTCATATTCGCGCTCCCTCATCCATTCCAATATTTCCCGCTCCGAGTTTCGTAATTGCTCCCAGTCAAACAGCACTTCGTTCAGTCGCTGTTTCCTCTCCTCCGCCCAGTTAAACACCTTCGCCCACCGCTCACTCGCCGACTGTACCTCCTGTCAAACAAGGAGAAATTTTGGATTAGTTTAACTGCATGTTTGCAGTAAATAGCTTGGCACCATTCCAAATATGGTTTGCATTTCGCAAAGCAAACTTCAATATAATGGTAGGCAGGTCAGTTGGAAAATTACCAAATTTTTTACGCAATTCATAAGCAAATTTCCAAATTTTGTATGCGGTCCACAATAAGGTTACCAAATATGGTGGTTATAAGATCAAGTTGCAGGCTTTTCCAAATGTGGTATGCAGCTCATATTGATAAAATTCCAAATATGATATGTACTTGTCTAAGTACCTCACTCAGATGCTTGTCTAGAAGTAGATCTTCTACGTCGATCTCAAAAATCATATTGATCGAGGAAAAGACACCAAGATCCTTCTGGAACTCCTGAAAATAGTAAAAAAAATGCATTGAAAATTGCATCAAAATGATTTATATTACTTCGCTTTAACTGGATGATACTTATGATAGTTAAAAACCACACAACTGCTTGTCCCTGTAACAAATGAAGGGGTGATTCCATATCTGGAATACTCACGAAATGTTCTTTTTGTTGCTGTAGAACGTCGTCGTGCGTTGGACCAATACCGTCGTCCAGCGTCATCCGGGACTCCGCTCGTAAAAGCCAATCATGTATCCTGTCGATGTTCTGTCTCAGCAGGATGACGTACAGATCGTACAGCCTTTGAATTGAACGGGACGAGTGTTATTTTTGTATAAATTCAGCGTTAACACAGAAAGGAAAAGTCTAGCCTACAATCCAATCCCCAATCATCTGCTACCCAATTACTCTTAGGTTCCTTCAGGTTAATTGCCATCATCTTTCTCCCAGCATACCTGGCCTTTTTACTGCTATCCCCCCTCCCCCCCCCCTCCTCAGTATCATTTTCATCCCACTTCCTCCCAGAATACCATGCCTTCTTGCTTACCCCTAGCCTCATGTCCCACGGCATACTCCTACTAGTTTCTACTCCTAGTAGTTTCTTGACCAGCCAAAAATCATCCTTGCTACTCCCCTCTCCTTCGATTGTACTTTTAAAACCCTCCCTCCTTTCTCCAAACAAGTTCCAGACGATCTCTTTTCTTCTCCCCTCCCCCACTTCCCCCTCACTATCATCTTTACCTTTCCTCCCTAAAGTATCTACCCATCTCCTTTCTACTTCCCCTAAGCCCAGCTCCTCTCCCATCGTCCCGAAGTACACCTCGCCTCCGCCCTTCTCCCAACAGTAACCCCCCTTCCCGCCCCCACCCTTTTCTATCTTTCCTGCAGTACCTTGCCATCTCCTTGCTACTATGTGCTCTCAAATCATTCAGACGATTCTCAAGGATGTTGATTCTCCGAGTGAAACCGTGTGACGTTTTCTCGTCAAAATAACCGTCGTCAACTAATCCGCGTCCAAGTCTGATGACGTCTTGTACCCCAAACTTTAGTTTGTCTAGTGTGTACACGACGACCTGTTAACATGATTAAGACGTTTAGCTGATAAGTCGTTTAGCCTTCATGGGTCAGTCCGTGTACAGCTTAAACTATAACGTTCATGTACTGGTTGGTTGCTAATATGACTATAAAACCCAACAGCAAAACAGAAATAACTTGGTTAACAAATAGCACAAGTAACTCTTGGTTCATTCTACACGCCTTCGCTATCCATAATTTTAGAGAAAATGTGAAAAAAAAAAAACGCAATGAAAAGGGAGTTTTGCTTGGAGTTCTTGCTGCGCTTAGGTTCGAGCGATTCTCACTTGTGATGTGCTTTTCAAGTGGTATTTGCAAATATCAAGCGAGGATAGAATCGCAAGGACTTGAAGTAAAATAAATGTGAAGTAAATCCAGAATATATATCCAGAGGGGTAATAAAATTACGTCATTCTACTATGTAGATGAACGATTTCATCTTTCGGTCATTATTTCCGATATTATTAACTGAAAATAGAAGAGGGGGGCAGGAGTCGCACCTCTGGCGTTTCACCAAGATTAGAGAGCTTAACACATTGACCCCTCAACCGGCCTGTACCGGCTTTGGGAAGTACCCACAACCCAAAAAATTCATAAATGCAAACTAAACGCAACAAGATGAAGACACTCAGGCATCAGTCTAAGGGATAAATGGTCTTGAAGATATGCATTCAACCAAGGTGTTGGCAACTACTCTTAAGCCAAATAATAGCACAGGTTCTTTGACAAATTTCAAATCGAACAAGGAAAGAAAAGCAGAATCACCCCTCTCAATAAAACGCTCAAAATACCACACAAGGGGGGAGATCAGCAAACACAGCTCAAGACACAAATAGATACCTTTATTCTGATCCTCCAGGTTCATTTCCATGGCCTCAAAACACAATGTCTACTCCTTGGAGGCTTGTGAAACCACTTGGATACCGTTACGAATAGCAAAGCATTCTGGGAGATCCAGGGGAAAATTCACGAGGGGAGGGCCAGTCAACACTCCTCTCCCCAAAGTCAGATGGTTTTTTTATAAGTCTTTTTAGCCAAACAAATCAATTTCAGGTCATACAGACCCAGAATAGCAGTGTAAACAATTTTGGAATCAATTTGGTTTCAGAAAAGACAGCATTTAGGAGAGCTGTGGTGATTCATTAGAAAATTATTTTCTCATCCAGGCAAAGCCAAACAAGAAAAAAATCATCATGAATCCACCTTTGCTTGCAAATATCCATAAGCAAAGCACTCAATTATGCCCCAAAAGACTTCATGATGTCCTGAGACACTCTCCTAATATGCTCATAGCTGTATTTTTGATGAAAAATACAAGCAACTATCAACTTTTGCTGGCTTCAGCACAACGACGAGGGATTAAAAGTGGGGACCGCAAAGCACTGTTGGAAAGCTTGGATACCGCTGACTAGGTGCAGCTGTGTTTGACTTTGACGGGCTGTATAAAACTCAGAATAGGGGGGAGGTATCTGTTTCAGTCTGTTTTTTTGTAAATTCAGCTAAAAAATAGCCAGGAGTCAATGGGTTAAGCAAGTCAACACGAACGGCATCAAAATCGGCGCGCACGCACGAATAGCTGAAAAACTGCGTTGACGTTCTACGCGCGCGGTCACGGGCGTCAACGTCGTTTTTCAGCAATACGTAAGCGCGCGCGCCGTTTTTTAAGCCGTTCGTGTTGACTCGCTTAAGCTCTCTAATTACTCGGAAAAGAGGGGGGTGGGGGTGATACGCAGTCGTAGGTATCATGGAATAACACTATTTGACGACCCTTCAATAAGGAATGACCGCGCGCTCCCGGCGCATCCTCCTGGTTGGCTACTCCTAGTATGTACCTTAGTTTCGTCGAGGGTCTTCTTTGCGAAGCCAAGGTCAATGCTGTCGCTATGCGACATGGGAAGGCACTGTTCCAGATCAGTAATGGATGACTCGGCGTCTTCTAGGCGTCTGTCTAAGTATGCTTCATAGTCGATGTTAGTGTTACTGCCACTGCAAGGGAAATTACTTACAACAACAACGACATAACAACAACAACAACAACATATGGTATTTTCTAGCATTTCTCACCTTGTTCTAAAGCCTCGCTTTTTCAAATCAGCAAGCAAAACTGTTTTATTATAACTGGAATAAATACAAACAATTATAGGTCGAACTTATAAGATGAAAATACAATAATTTTTTTTCGAAGAGAGTTACATAATAACCTGAGTTTTTAAAAGTCATGTAGAAGCTATCAGAAGATTTCACCACATTGGATTGATGCACCACAAACAAAAGAATGGGAAACAAAACAATAGAACGGGAATACAATAGAACAATGAGGTAATCCAGCCAATCCTGTTAGGCCTTACGAGCGGGCTTCTACAATTCTCGTTGTTTTTAACTAATTGTAAAACAACATGACTTACGTTTTATCTTTAGGACTGTAGGGGAAATCTCGGCAAGATTCGTTCATCAAAGGGACGGATTCTGATTTTGAAGAGCTTAACAGCTTTGACCTCTGTTCTCGTGAAGCAATCGGGTCGGGTTCGCCGCGTAAACGGTGTATCGTCGTATCCGACTTTGATTTCGCTAAATTGGCTGAATAAGGAGTTTGAGGCCCTCGGGAAATGATCGTCCCCATGTCGCCGATAGCAGAATCTTGACTGAGGAGATCATCATCATTATTTTCTGGGGAAGACTGACAAAAAACGCTGTTAATTTAAAATTTACAATAATAGCATCGCACCGCGCCTCCTCCCTCTGCTCGATTGAGCGCCTCGTTTAAGGAAGGGAACATAAAAGATAAGCGCTTCCATCGAATAAGCGCCGTAAGCGAGGGGAGAATAGAGTAGTCTATGGTAAGCGAGGGTAGAGGAGGGGAAACCAGGTTATGTTGTGTGTGTGTGGGGGGGGAGCTCGGTCGATCAGGTAGGAGAGGGGAGGGTAGCATGGATCAGATTTTGTATCAGGGAGGGGGAAGAAAGTTTATGTTATGGGGAGGAGATATAGCCCTAATCTACACCTCGCCTCCTCTCACCCCATGACATAACCTCGTTTACCCTTCCCTTCAGACGAATACACATATTTCTGTTCTACTCACCTCTGAATCAGATATAGAGGAGAAGCTGTACATCTTGCTGTGATCGACTCTTCTTTCGAGAAGATCCGAGTCCTGCAGTGATCACCAAGGCGTTTATATTGAAGAGTAAGGTATAAGGTAAAATGGCAATTCCCAGGAAGGGAGGTAGGGGGGTGCTAGCTGACATAGATGAAAGATGAAATAGTTATTGAGAGAAAACATCATAAGCTAATATATGTGGCTCTTAAGGAAAAGGAAAGGTTCTACCAATAGGTGAGAACAAATACAGAAATACATTAACCCATTGACTCCTGGCTTTTTTGGAGCTGAATTTACAAAAAAACAGACTGAAAACAGATACCTCCCCCCCTATTCTGAGTTTTATACAGCCCGTCAAAGTCAAACACAGCTGCACCTAGTCAGCGGTATCCAAGCTTTCCAACAGTGCTTTGCGGTCCCCACTTTTAATCCCCCGTCGATGTGCTGAAGCCAGCACAAGTTGATGGTTGCTTGTATTTTTCATCAAAAATACAGCTATGAGCATATTAGGAGAGTGTCTCAGGACATCATGAAGTCTTTTGGGGCATAATTGAGTGCTTTGCTTATGGATATTTGCAAGCAAAGGTGGATTCATGATGATTTTTTCTTGTTTGGCTTTGCCCGGATGAGAAAATAATTTTCTAATGAATCACCACAGCTCTCCTAAATGCTGTCTTTTCTGAAACCAAATTGATTCCAAAATTGTTTACACTGCTATTCTGGGTCTGTATGGCCTGGAATTGATTCGTTTGGCTTCGGGGTGAAAAGACTTATAAAAAACCATCTGACTTTGGGGAGAGGAGTGTTGACTGGCCCTCCCCTCGTGAATTTTCCCCTGTATCTCCCAGAATGCTTTGCAATACGTAAACATATTTTCGTGGTTGTACAATCCTTCAAGGAATGGGCATTGTGTTTTGAGGCCAAGGAAATGTACCTGGAGGATCAGAATAAAGGTATCTATTTGTGTCTTGAGCTGTGTTTGCTGATCTCTCTCCCTTGTGTGGTATTTTGAGCGTTTTATTGAGAGGGGTGATTCTGCTTTTCTCTCCTTGTTCGATTTGAGATTTGTCAAAGAACCTGTGCTATTATTTGGCTTAAGAGTAGATGCCAACACCTTGGTTGGATGCATATCTGCAAGACCATTTATCCCTTAGACTGATGCCTGAGTATCTTCATCTTGTTGTGTTTATTTTGAATTTATGAATTTTTTGGGTTGTGGGTACTTCCCAAAGCCGGTACAGGCCGGTTCAGGGGTCAATGTGTTAAAAAAATGAATGCGGAAGTCTCTTCTCTAAAACCATAATTTATTAACCTGTATCGAGTGACGTAAAAGAACCGCTGCGGGGACTTTGGCTCGAGGTAGCAAACTTAGTATGGTACCATACTTATAATGCTTACACAGTAACCCACCCTATGGCCGTAATCAGGATGGAGCAGTCCGTATCTACACACTGACCACACACATGTGAAGCGCATTTGATCGTTTCGTATGTTAAAGTGCGCTATACAAATGCCACGGACGAGTAAAGTCAGTCACATGTGAAGCGCATATGATCATCAATACCGTCTCGCGATGCCAATTGTCGCACTACCAAAACGACCAACCACGATAAATAATGACTACAGTAAATATGGGTACAGAATAATCACAACAGAATCTGGTGTGGTGTCATGTTGCCATCGTTACCTCGTCTAGTGTTTGCAGCCGGCTGTACGGGTATGTTAGCGGAGTTAGTTGCTTTCTGTGGCGATTTCTTTTACGCGTCTACCAAAGCATGGCATTCATTAAGGGATTACAAGTGGTTAGTAACATTAGACATCCAAGACAAGAGAATTGCAATACAGACGGATGCCGCACGTTCATTGTTAAACGTTAATTGTCAAATGTGCTTAGTAGCATTACAGGTTTCACAGAAGTATTCACAAAGTATTTCACAGAGTATCATATATTGCAACACAGTCGGGTATCGCTTGTATATTATGACACAATTACTATCACGCGTTTGTTACTTAGCGCGTTTTTTTGTCACGTTAGATTTTACGCGGTTTTTGTCACGTGATTTCATTTTCTCATGTTTATTGTCACGCGTTCGCCTTTTGGGTTTCACGTATTTTTGCCACGCGTTTTTGTTTCACGTGCTCTTGTTTCACGCGAATTTTGTCACGCGTTAATTATTACGCGTTTTTCTATTTCACGTGTTTGTTGTCACGCCTATGTGGTCCCTAACCCTTTCCTTTAATAAGACTTTATCGTGTTTGCTCTTTAGTTCTCTTGGTCATCCGCTTGTTATTTTGGAAGAATTGCTTGGATGCCGCTTTTAGGGTCACCAAGTCGCCCACAGGAAACTTGAAAATACATGCGCGTAGCTATGCGCAGCTGGTATGACATGCTGAGTTCCTTCAATCATGTGACTAAGATCATTCGCGTAACTAAGTTACAATAGAAACATCATCACAACCTCTTACCCGATTTTTTTTGCCATCAGTAGCCTGACCGTCTAAAGAAACCTGAAAACAAATAAAGTTAAATATAATCTTAACCTATAATAGAAACAAGAGGGAAGAGTGAAGTATAACCATATAAATCAATGGCCGTCGTTTTTCTAAATGGTCTAAAAGAGCCTGGGGCAAGCGCGGGGGACCTGTGATATTCCAAAACGATAGGGACTAGGCTCCATTTCCAAGATGGCTGCCAGCAAAATCGTAGTAAACACGAATTCCTGCAAGTTTACGTGGAAATTCTCGACTAACAAAGTTCCAGAGCGATAGAAAAGCAAAAAATTGATTGAAGCGGGACTCCCAATTATGGTATGTGCATAATAAGGAAATGACCGAGCGAGCTAGAAAAACGACAGTATTTAAAACAAGATTGATTGATATGTAAAAATACTACCGACAAGTTTTAAGAAAGCAAGGCACGGTTGAGAGAGGTACTCCCTGTAAAACAAGTCTCCGTATCAGCCGTTTCGGACTCGTCGACACGGTAGGTCATTCATGTAAGGTTCACTATAGTGGCCCTAACGCTATTAGGGCCACTATAGTAAACCATAAGTGAAGGATCTAAGGGACTTTAGGCGGCGCTTGAGCCTATATTAGCCCCAGTAACACAAGCTACACCAGGCTTGACGATTCCAGGACGGCTGCGAGGGAGGCTTAGCGTTAAACAAAGTTGTTATAGCTAAAAACTACTCTGTTTTCAAAATAGGCGTATAACATACTACTTAGCCTGTGTTGGCCTTTTTCCCTAGAGCTGTAGTGTGGATAAACCATGTTTACCGATAAAGGCAACATTGCCGAAACAATCCAGTAATTCAAGTATTTCTTTTATGTATATAAGCATAAGACAATCACTGCACAGGACCAACCACAACACTATGCTTACCGAGGAAGTTGATGGCGTGCAGCTGGAGACGGAGTTTATTCTTATTGTCTTCGTCTGTTAAGACAACGCAAAGTTAGAGAACAAATAAGTTAATCAACGATGGAAGGACAGGAAGTTCAACGTTTTCATTCTTTACTAAAGCTTGCTCAAACTCAATGAAAGTGACGAATCTGCTCTACCACGCAAGCTTACATAAGAAACCCGCCAGTGCTTCGGTAGCGCCAAAAACAAACACACCCTACTTCCGGTTACCGTGCGTCGTTCAGTGACGTCTTTGCTGAAATGACCTGATATGGCTATCGATTGTACCTCGTGATCAAAGTCTCGTGCAGGAAGGTATAAGTGGAGAGAGGTGCAAGGCGCGCAAAGGAATATGGGGCCTCGTACACCGAGGACGCCTGATGCCACCAAAATCAACTCTGCATCTGTTTTTTTTTTTGTTACCGTTTCATCCTCGGGTACCAAGGGCGTCCATGTCGCGCCTGTGACCTCAACACCCTGGGATTCCGCGTGACCCAGTTTGTTAGCGCGTGTGGGGCCTCTCACCACAGGTGGCCCAGTGCGTTAGCGCGACAGCGTATGGGGCCTCTCACCTCTGCTGAAACGGGTTCGATTCCCGGTCGAGACATGGATAGTATCTTTCTGTTTCTCGGCCCTGAATTTGACTTGTTGAATGTATGTGAGCTTACTAGAAGCTTGTGATCCTCAGTTCCAAGATGGGTCATTATTGATACATTAGGATTTTAAATGTGAAACGCTTAGAACAGGGCTGGTATAATATAAGCACTATATAAATGGTAATTTACTATTATTTATTTATTATTCTATTTTATTCCCGAGGGTGCTCCTATTAATTTCCCTTTTTTCGACATTTGTGGTGATCACTTTTCTTATAAATTCGCACCAATATGGTGACAGGGCGCCAGTAAATTCTCCACACGTCTCTTGCTCAACCCACCTCTTCTATAGAAATTGGCGGAAACTGGGGCGAGCTTCTTGCGTGGGAGCTACGGGGTGTATTCTTCTTTAGATAAAACACCTTTTTCTTCACTCGAGGATTAGACCTCGTGCTTTGCGGGTTAGTGAAAGAAGGCTTGAGATAAATAAGAGTTAGTAGTTCCCTTCTAAAGTATTGTTAGTTATTATTATGTTATTTATATTAGAGGATTTGAAGGAGATTGTCTTAGGGTCTTCACGTGACACAAGAGACAGCTCCCTTTGAAGTAACAATTCCCTAAAAGGCTGCTGGCACTAAGAAATCACCTGACTTTTGTATGAATCGCTGCGGCCGTCACACCGGAGGGGGACGAAAAGATAAAACCTTTCAGTGAAAATAAGCCCTTCTGAAAAAGAAACTTCCTGGTAGATCCGTAAGTGCTAAAAAGTTGCTTCATGGTGCTGTTATTTTGCCGCTAAAAGCTGCTAAGAGCCTGAGTTCGCACTATTTTGCCACCCGTGAACTCTTAGCGCAAGTCCCCTATTCCATTATTGCATAATAACACGTGAGAAATATCGAAACAAGACCAGACTTCAAATGCACAAAGCATTAGATAATACGTGACATAGTTATCTTTGAATTGCGTGACAAAAGCGTTACTTACCACTTTGTGAGTTGTCACAGTACGTTTTGTTATTATTCGAGTTACACGTGACCCTTCAGATATTCCTTGACCGCCCGAAGTTCTGATAACTTGTACTTTTTCCTTTGTGACATGCGCACTGGAATCAGCCTTGGTAGTCGGAAGCTGATAAATGTCTTTAAAATCTGTTTTTCGATCGTTTTCAGTTACAGCTGTGGAAGTTTGTGACATAGGGCCAGCAGTACTAATTTCCAGCGGTAGTTCTTGAGTGTTATTTGCGTTTGATTTGTCATGTGCAGAAGTTTCGTTATCAGCTTTAGAATAAAGGTGGTGTGTTTCATCAACTCTATTTATGTTTTCTATATTATTCAGATTAATGTCCAACGGAGATATCTGTTCCATACGTGCAGGGGAAGCTTCTAGAACCTTCTTCGTCTTAACCGGAAGTCCTTCAATGTCGTCCGGAGCCTCTTCCTGATTGGCGGATTCCGCGTCACGTGACGGTAACGCGATGCTTTCCTCCGAGCTTGTGATTCCTTCCGGTAGGTTACCATGAGGGTTTGCTATGATCTTCTCGTACAAACAACTCAGATACATGGTGATCATCTTCTTGTCGGGCTTCTCTACATCCACATCTACAATGATAGAATACAGAGTTTAAGGAATGTAAACTCTCCCTTACCGACAGCATACGATGTATATGTCTGTATTTTAGGGATCATTCGGTAATCGTCAGTGAGTCAGCACTCGGGTCCAGTAGTTTGGGTACAGACCACACGAGATAGGATTCGGAATACTTGGGGTGGTCATTTCGGGAATACTCGTCACTCCTCGTGAGTGACTCGGTACTCACCGATCGGGTACAGTAGTTTGGGCATCGACAACCCGTGATATGTCTCGCTAAATCTCGGGAATCAATCTGTACTATTAGTGACTTCGTCATGATCACTCGACACCCGCTCGGGTCTCGGTATAATTCGGCGACCACTCGGTAATGCTCGTGAGTACTCGGTACTTACCGCTCTTGTCTAGTTTACTTGGGTACCGACCAGACTGGATGTGTCTCGGTAGAATTCGGCGACCACTCGGTAATACTCGTGAGCACTCGGTACTTACCGCTCTTGTCTAGTATACTTATTAGGTACTGACCAGACGGGATGTGTCTTGGTATAATTCGGCGACCACTCCGTAATGCTCGTGAGTACTCGGTACTTACCGCTCTTGTCTAGTATACTTATTAGGTACTGACCAGACGGGATGTGTATAATTCGGGAGCTACTCGGTTCTACTCGGAACTTTACCGCTCGGGTCTAGTATACTTGGGTACCGAAAAGACGGGATGTGTCTCGGTAGAATTCGAGAGCTGCTCGGTTCTACTCATGACTACTCGGTACTTCCCGCTCTTGTCTAGTATACTTATTAGGTACTGAACAGACGGGATGTGTCTCGGTAGAATTCGGCGACCAATCGGTAATACTCGTGAGTACTCGGTACTTACACCGCTCTTGTCTAGTATATTTATTAGGTACCGATCAGACGGAATGTGTCTCGGTAGAATTCGAGATCTGCTCGGCTCTACTCGGCTCTACACGGTACTTACCGCTCTTGTCTAGTATATTTATTACGTACCGACCAGACGGAATGTGTCTTGGTAGAATTCGAGAGCTGCTCGGCTCTACTCGGTACTTACCGCTCGGGTCTAGTAGTTTGGGCACCGACCAGACGAGGTTTGCGGTGCTGAACGCGTTATCCAGTCTTGTGAAGGTGTCCTGCTGAATGATTTTCCCGAAGTCGAACAAACTCCCGCTTAAGTATAACAGGATATTACAATCAGTGTAGGGAAAATAACAATAAAGGTAGGATTGACTTTTTATGAGGTTTTGGCGTTTTCAATCATTAAAGTCCACTTATCTTGAATAGGCCATTCCATCTATGTTTGCGCGCGCATTACCATAGAAAACTACCTAAATTTTCAGAATACAACCCGCGCATTTTAAAGCTTACACCAAACGAAGCGCGCGCTGCATCACGGTAGTTGAGGTAGGTCTCCATGGTGAGTGCGCGCGCGCATTCTTATAGCTGGAATGGCCTATTGTCATTTGCCGGTATATCAGTAAAGAGGCATCAGGGCTTATCTTTGAAAGTAAAAGAACTAGAGCCTCCAACAGAAAGCACATTACATGTTAAACATGCGCGCGAGACACAGGGCAAGCGAGAACAAGCGCGCGAGATACAGGGCAAGCGAGAACAAGCGCGCGAGACACAGGACAAGCGAGAACAAGCGCGCGAGACACAGGGCAAGCGAGAACAAGCGCGCGAGACTCAGGACAAGCGAGAACAAGCGCGCGAGACACAGGGCAAGCGAGAACAAGCGCGCGAGACACAGGGCAAGCGGTGATCTGTAGGAGCGTGGTCTCCTATGCAGTCGTTCTGATCCTGTCACGCTATACGCTTGAGCTCAAGTGCACTGCGTGACAGGGGTCAGAAAGACTTCGAAGGAGACTGTAAGGAGAGTTACGTTACTTACGGATATAAGTGCAGCATTGCGTTACTTAAACGATATGAGTGTAGTATTGCGTTACTTACGGATATAAGTGCAGTAGTGCTTTACTTACGGATATACATGCAGTATTGCGTTATTTACGGATATGAGTGCAATATTGCGTTACTTAACGATATAAGTGCAGAACAGTATTGCTTTTCTTACCAATATGAGTGCTGCATTGCGTTACTTACCGATATGAGCGAAGTATTGCGTTACATACAAATAAAAGTGCAGTTTTTGCCTTTCCTACCGATATGAGTGCAGTATTGCGTTACTTATCGATATAAGTGCAGGATTGCGTTACTTACGGATATAAGAGCAGTTTTTGCGTTACTTACCGATATCAGTGCAGCATTGCGTTACTTACCGATACGAGGGAAGCATTGCGTTAATGATATGAGTGTAGTATTGCGTTACTTACCGATATATGTGCAGTGTTGCGTTACTTACCGATACGAGTGCAGTATTGCATTAAACGCCAGGCCGTCACGCCAACTTTTGGAGAAATCCCGTATTGTGACGAGATCTTTGTACCTAAGAGACAACATTTATTATGATAGCAGTTTATTTAATTTTTTTTTTACTTACCTATAATTATAAAGTCTATTAAGGTGAGTCTAGAGGCATAACGCTTTGCCAACTCCCTCAGTTTTAATACGCTAAGATGACGTCACTCAGGTTAACCGCGCGTAGATGACGTCACCAAGGTTTACCGCGCGAGGATGACGTCAGCCAGGTTGACCGCGCGTATATGACGTCACCATGTTTTACCTCGAAAACATTTGGTCACCCAAGTTTACCGCGCGTAGATGACGTCAGCCACACTAGCTGTCATCTCGTCCAATACTGACTTGGGTAGGTTGTTAACTGTGCGAAGATGACGGTACCCAAGTTTACCGCGCGTATATGACGTCGTTCAGGTTTACCGCGCGTAGATGACGTCACCCAGGTTTACCGCGCGAGGATGACGTCCCCCAGGTTTACCGCGCGTGGATGACGTCACCAAAGCTTACCGCGTCACCCAGGTATAACGCGCGTGGATGACGTCACCAAGGTTTACTGCGCGTAGATGACGTCAACAAGGTTAACCGCGGGTGGATGGCTCACCGTTCAAGTCTTTCCTGGCACCACTCCTGAAGGGCGCGCTCTACGCTGAAGTCCTTGGAGTCGCTCTTTGTTGGGTTTTGTAGCTGGGGAAGATAACATATAAGTGATCCGTGTAGGTAAAAGTCTTTGTCATTACTTTGAATTGAAACTCATAAAATTTAGGCTATTAGTAAGTTGTAGGAAGGTTGTAGAAAGGCAATTATATAATTTTGGGTTTAAAAGTAAACTCGTCCACAACGCCATGACTTGACAAAAGAAAGGGATTGCTATTATACATTTTGACATTCTTTTCTATTGCGGCGGTTTTTAAATATTGTACAAACATTCGCCGACGATGTACAACAGCTAAAACGCTGTGTTAAAAATCATTTAAGATGCTGGAGGCGTTTCCATCAACCAACACTTAAATGGTTTCCAATCACATCACCTCTCCACAAACTGCTGTACAATCATCATTAAGCATGCGCCAAATGTTTAGTTTTAATGACATAAAGTGGTTTAGTAGTCGGACATTTTTGACGAGCTGAAAAACATTTAAGAGCGTGTTTGTGAAGTGTGTTATTCATTCGCAATACTAATGTTGCACATAAATTAGAGCAACATTTCATTAAAGAAACGCATTCTACTTTTCAGAGCTTTCTCTCTATTTTACGCTTTAAAGCTAAAATTGAATACGCTATGAATAAACCAAAAGCTGAGAGAAGGTGGAATGCCCTTGAGTCGTGGCTTGTGGCTGGAGACGGCTTTTGTTAGTAATAGAAAAAACACAAATGAAATTTAAAAGAAAAAGAAAAGAAGAAAAAATAAATAAAAAAGCAATACCAAAAAATACCAAAAAGCAAACAAATATGAACTGTAAAAGAGAAAAGCATTAAATAAAGGAATAAAAAATATTAAAAAAGCAAAAGAAATATATATGCAATATATAAAGAAGCAAATGAACTGGGAAAGAGTAAAGTAAAAAAAGAGCAAACTTGTTAAGAAATATTGTGTTGGTAATGTATCGAACCAAACGACACTCTGAATTAACGATCTCCGACTTTTCTTCTCCCTTTATTCGAATCAGCTCTCAATCTCCCTCCAATCTGTCTTACAATCTGTTTTTTTCTCCCGAGTTCACCCCGTGCCTGGTACAATGATACGCGATCCTATTACTAATTACATATTACATAATTGGTGATCATAAACTAATAACTTTAACAACTTCCGGTACACAGAAACGGAACTTCCGGAACATCATAAGTGGGAAAACCGCCTTTTGTGTAAAAACTGTAACTTGTACCTCGTAATTT
The DNA here is from genome assembly GCF_932526225.1 of Nematostella vectensis. NCBI lineage: Eukaryota > Metazoa > Cnidaria > Anthozoa > Actiniaria > Edwardsiidae > Nematostella > Nematostella vectensis. Next base: position 6,895,554 of record NC_064047.1, on the reverse strand, counting down.
GTTGTCTTGTAAATTGTAAACGTATATATGTAATAAAATTTATTTAAAAAAAGAGCAACAGGAAAGTATAAAACAGGCCTTAAATGCTTCAAGTATTTGTGCTCGAAACGAACGAAGAAAAGTGATGCGAGGAAATAATGGTCGTCAAAAGTCTCCCTGCTACCTGGAAATGGTTACCTGAAAAAGATTACATTGAAATTGTTACCTGGAAATGAAGGATGATATTCCATATCAACCCTAGCGTTGTTTTGCGAGTACCGTTGACAATATCAGACGCGCTGATACCAAACAGCTGGATCTAAAAAAAATACAAGAGGCTGATTCCTTCAGGACTCGTCGGACTAGAATATCCAGCATAAGGGTCGAACCTGGTTTTTATATACCTATTTCAAATAACGTTGCACTTGGAGATCTATGTATCGTAACCTGCAGTGCTTTATGGGTAGCTTATAAATATAATGCCCTGGTATTTGAATTCATGAGCGCGCGCGCCGTTTTTGATGCCGTATGCGTCGTCGTTGCGGAAGTGTCCTAATATATGTGGGGAAATGATACAGAGACTTATGAAAAATGGGGGGAGCACAGCTGTGCCCCTATCACCCACAGTTTTTATATCTTTTCTGTTGAAAATATAGGGCGGTGGGAGGGGGGGGGGGGGGGTAAGAATGCGACTGGGCACTAATGGCGGCCGGCCACGCTTTTCGTAAGATGCGTAGTATCCTGGCTTTTGCTGCTTTTCTCTTAAGTTTCTCAGCAACCTCCGCCTTTCAGTGTCAAGATAAACATCCATACTACACGCCGAAGCGCAGAAAAGCAGCGCTTTTAACGAGAATAAGGCGCAGTGAGCAAGCCCCAAGGTTCCCAATCGTCCGTTGGGATAAACATGGCAGTACATCCATCATCTTGCCCGAGTGCAACCAATCCTTTGGTTTGAACATCTACATCCTAACCTGCGGAGACGTTCATCCACTCCCTGGCCCTACAACTAATAATTATGGCGAAAATACTCTGCAAGTCACCTAAAAAGTTTGAGAAATGCTATGAACAATTCGGCATTTGTTAGCACAAACACTGCGTTTATTGACAAAGTGAAGCGTCTAAACATCCTTCGCACAATAAACCGGTATTCTGATAACTATTGTTTTTCGAAACCTTGCCGCCAAATCTCTGTAAGGATTAGTGCAAGAACAAGACGAAGGAAAGATGTGCGAAATTGTTTATTCAGGTCTAATGCGGAGAATCTTATTTGCATTGAAAGCCTGAGCAATAGCGTTTGAACAAATAGCTCGGAACGCAGCCACCAGAATCAAAACATCCCAGTAAGAATCACCGCACGTGCAAATCTGTCACCGGTGGAAATTTCAGCAAAAACTTTAACGTCATGCAACACCGCGCACTGCTCACGCACCGCGTGACTTCTAGGAACAACAACAACAACAATAGGGTCTCTCTTCCATGTGGCTTTGGCTTATGGGCAAGTAAGAACAAATGGTTTGATGGTCTCGATCAGATCACGTTCATTCATCGTCTGGCTGCATGTTTCACCGCCGATGTAAACGATGCCATTGGCAGGTTCTTCCCCGCAAAGTTAAGTTAGTTTCCATCCAACTGACAAACCGTGGATCACGGCTCATATTAAGCAACTGATAAAAAACGTCAGCATGCCTTCCATTATGGTGATACCCAGTCATGGCGCGAATACAGACGTTAGGTTTAGATGGAAATCAAATCTAGGAAAAGTAATTTCTACGCAAAGAAAGCCGAACACACACAACCAGGCGATGTCCGCGAATGGTGGCGCACAGTGAATACATTGTCCGGGCGCTCCAATGACCAATCCCAGTTCACCATTACCCGCGATGGATCTGTCCTCTCTGAATCTGAGCTCGGTGACTCTTAACCGGTACTTAGCGACTGTTGCTGAAGACATTGCACCACTGAACCTTTCAGCCCTCCCTTCCTACCTGCCATCTGCAGAGCCGACACCAATTGTGCAGATGCACGTAGTAAGAAAGAAACTCCTCAACGTCCAAACCACCAAGGCGATGGGTCCCGACAACATCCCAGCGAGGATAATTAAGGAATTTTCATATGAGCTGGCCCAACCTGTAACCGAAATATTCAACAGGTCTTTCTGCTCGGGTGAGTTGCCCACCATTTGGAAGGGTTCTACTATCAGGCCAATCCCTAAAGTAAAGCAGCCCAAGAGCGAGAACGATACTCGCCCCATATCCCTGTCACCTATTCTGTGTAAGACCTTAGAATATTTTGTGGTCAATTGGTTGATCGAGGATGTAGGCGAACACCTTGACACGCGACAGTTTGGAAGCCTAAAGGGATCCTCCACTACTTTCTGTCTACTTGACCTCATCCACAATTGGCTTTCACAACTTGACAATCCGGGCGTGTACCTGAGAGCTTGCTTCCTAGATTTCAGCAAAGCCTTTGATGGGATAGACCATACGATTGTGGTCAAAACGCTCATCGATCTTGGTGTCCGCCTCTCCATAGTACCGTGGATTAGCGGTTTTATTTCCAACAGGGGGCAATGCGTCAAGCTTAGTCAGCATGTGTCCCAGTGGCTTCCCGTGAATGCAGGCGTCCCCCAAGGAACAAAACTCGGGCCAATTCTCTTTGTTATCATGATAAACGACCTAAAGCTCGTATCTCCACCCTGCTCCTATTGGAAGTATGTTGATGATATGACCATCTCAGAAATTGTTCAAGCGCACGGCACCTCATCAATCATACAAACGGAGGTGGATGCGATTGCGGAATGGACATCGAGTAATAACATGAGCTTGAATCCTATAAAACGCAAGGTACTTTGTGTACAGTTCGGGAGAAAGATTGCAAACCCACCCATCGCCCTAGTCGTGAACAATTGTGATCTGGAAAATGTGGAATCTCATAAAGTACTCGGAGTTACCCTGTCTAACAACCTCAAGTGGGATCTCCATGTCGATGAAATGATATCCAAAGCAGCTAAGCGCCCCCATATTTTTCGGGTCCTTGAACGAAGTGGGGTACCGGCGAAAGATCTACTGACGGTGCACATCGCGTTAATAAAGTCGGTTCTAGAATATTGTTGCCCCTTGTGGCATTCTTCACTCACAACCCAGGGGCGTACGCAGCCTATAGGCCTGCAGTCACTGGACTGCAAAAGAATTTGGCTATCTTATTTGCATTAAGAGGGGAAATAATCAAATGCTTACTCATTCAGGGCCACGCGACGAATGAAGTCCTATTTCAGATCGAGGATGACAGAGGATCGTGTAATATTCTCAAAAGTCTGACGCATTGACGCCAATTTCAAACCCAAAAGCGGGAGTTATGAATTCTTCACGGGGATGCGGGATAAGGGGCCACGCCTTTATTCAGCTTCTGAATGCTTTGACTGCAACTTGTTAAAATCCTGCGTACGCCCCTGCAACCCATCTGTCAAACAGACTTGAGGGTGTCCAGGGTGTCCTTGAGGCGCGTTTTTAAGATAATAGAGCCAACAATGAGCTACAATGATGCTGTTAATTCTCTTGGAACAACTACGCTTTACTCCAGGCGCGTTATCCCAAAGAACTTTTGAGAAACTGATAGCGTCGCGTCTCAGCCACTTAATCCCACCCTCTAGAATAAGCGCGCACGGCCGCACCCTCAGATTCTCTAATCGCCCTACACTTTTCAAATGTAAAACTGAACGTTTCGAAAAAAGCTTTTTACCCTATATGTGTTCTAGCGCACACAAGTTTTAACTTAGATAGCCAGTTTCTTTTAGCGTAGGTAGCTAGCAATGACTTGTAAGGCCCATTTCCCACCAAATGTAAATGTAAACGTAAAAGTAAGTTTTTTTTATTAGATATATTGTAAATACTAATCGCAATTCGCTGTTTAGGCGCAATGACTTTTTTAATGAAACCAATATTGTTATCGTTATCGTTATTGTTATCGTTGTTGTTATTATTTATATTTATTATATTTATTTATGCAGGAGTTGCATAACGTTTGTTTATCATTTCCCCTCGCCGAGACGTGCTGATATTTATTCTAGATAAATGTATGTGTGTTTAGTAGCTAACTTTGGACTACCTTATTACACTTTATTGTCGCGACGTCAAAATTTTATTTTTGCGATTTTCCTTTTTTCGTAAAAAACAGATCACTTTATTTTCGCGATTTTGGGATAATAAAATCAAGCAAAACAAGTGGAATTAAAATGTGCTGTAATAATCAAAACTGAAACCATTTGTAACAAAAAGATGCGTGGGTTTCATAAAAATATGTTTTCATAAAAATCTATAGATACAAGTCCAACTCAACCCCTTACCGTACTATATGTACATTAGATGACTAAATAGACAAGGTGTTTCCATACAGCTTACTAAACGGCCAATATTCCCCCAAAGGCTTCTTTTGAACTCACTTAAATTTCGTGCATCCTAATTTTCACGACACTTAATTTTCGCTTAACTTTATTTTCGCGAATCTTTTAAAATCGCGAAAATCGCGGAATTAAAGTGACGCAAAAATTAAATGTAATAAGGCAGTCACACATTTAAAAGTTAAAAAACCGTTAGCCTCTGCGCCTATGTAACCCAAAAGCAGTTAGTGGCGTATATATATATATATATATATATATATATATATATATATATATATATATATATATATATATATATATAGTTACCCCGTGTTCGCTGCAGATCTGTAGAGCACGCTGTACATTGTTCAGCCTATGGACCCTTGTTTTTCCTGCGTCTCGTTGCTAGGTAACATAACAATAAAAGTACGAGTTAATCACCCTCTACTGAAGGCTGTCCAGCTATAGCTATGTAAGAATTTATTTAAAAAAAAATTAATTGATATAGGAGAATTACTGCAATGAATTATACTAAGCTAAGAGTATGTAAAATATGATTGCACTTTATATAAGAGGGGCCAGCTAGGAGATGTTGGAAGGCAGAGGCAGACGGATGAAAGGAACGGATGATGGAAGGACAGTCTGACATACCGTGCGAATATCGAGAAGAACTTCCAGCAAACTTAGGAGCGCTATGCCATCACAGAAATCCCGATCCAGATTCTTAATTTCGATAGGTGGATCTGCCTGGAATAGTAAAGTATGAACTGTCAATCATTTCGACTTGGAAACTTACAGCCTGTCAATCATTTCGGCATGGAATCTTACAACCTGTCAATCATTTCGACTTCGGATCCTAGTCCAGTCAGCTTATAATCCTCTCTTAGGCTTAAATTCTTATGGCATACGTCGAACCAAACTTAAACCGAATCAATTCAATATAACAGGTTCGTGTCGAGCTTATTTCAAGTGGCGGCATACGTTGGACCTTTTGTTCAGGAGAAGATACTTTTTTTAAACTAATTTATTCCATACTTTTTTTAAATTTGCACGTAATAATTCATTGGCACTGATTGTTGAGATTTCATTATTGTCTCATAACAAAAGAACCAATTCATGGCAAACGTTGTACCTACCTACATAAATCTATATCTAAAACAATAGGTTCAACTGAATTAGGTTCAAGTTTGGTTAGACATTTGGTGAAAGCCTTCTCGTGTACTTCTTACCTGTGCGAGCCTGGAGTTTACCCATTTGGTAAAGGCCTTAATGTGCACTTCTTACCTGAGCGAGCCTGGTGTTGATCCATTCGGTAAAGGCCTTTTTGTGCAATTCTTACCTGAGCGAGCCTGGAGTTTACCCATTTGGTAAAGGCCTTTTTGTGCACTTCTTACCTGAGCGAGCCTGGAGTTTACCCATTTGGTAAAGGCCTTCTTATGCAATTCTTACTTGAGCGAGCCTGGAGTTTACCCATTTGATAAAGGCCTTTTTGTGCACTTCTTACCTGACCGAGCCTGGAGTTTACCCATTTGATAAAGGCCTTCTTGTGTACTTCTTACCTGAGCGAGCCTGGAGTTTACCCATTTGGTAAAGGCCTTCTTGTGTACTTCTTACTTGAGCGAGCCTGGAGTTTACCCATTTGGTAAAGGCCTTGTTGTGCACTTCTTACCTGAGCGAGCCTGGAGTTTACCCATTTGGTAAAGGCCTTCTTGTGTACTTCTTACCTGAGCGAGCCTGGAGTTTACCCATTTGGTAAAGGCCTTCTTGTGTACTTCTTACTTGAGCGAGCCTGGAGTTTACCCATTTGGTAAAGGCCTTCTTGTGTACTTCTTACTTGAGCGAGCCTGGAGTTTACCCATTTGGTAAAGGCCTTCTTTGCACTTCTTACCTGAGCGAGCCTGGAGTTTACCCATTTGGTAAAGGCCTTCTTGTGTACTTCTTACTTGAGCGAGCCTGGAGTTTACCCATTTGGTAAAGGCCTTCTTTGTACTTCTTACCTGAGCGAGCCTGGAGTTTACCCATTTGGTAAAGGCCTTCTTTGCACTTCTTCCTTGAGCGAGCCTGAAGTTTACCCATTTGGTAAAGGCCTTCTTGTGTACTTCTTACTTGAGGAGCCTGGAGTTTACCCATTTGGTAAAGGCCTTCTTGTGAACTTCTTACCTGAGCGAGCCTGGAGTTTACCCATTTGGTAAAGGCCTTCTTGTGTACTTCTTACTTGAGCGAGCCTGGAGTTTACCCATTTGGTAAAGGCCTTCTTGTGAACTTCTTACCTGAGCGAGCCTGGAGTTTACCCATTTGGTAAAGGCCTTCTTGTGTACTTCTTACTTGAGCGAGCCTGGAGTTTACCCATTTGGTAAAGGCCTTAATGCGCACTTCTTACCTAAGCGAGCCTGGTGTTGACCCATTAGGTAAAGGCCTTTTTGTGCACTTCTTACCTGAGCGAGCCTGGAGTTTACCCATTCGGTAAAGGCCTTAATGCGCACTTCTTAGCTGAGCGTGCCTGGAGTTTACCCATTTGGTAAAGGCCTTTTTGTGCACTTCTTACCTGAGCGAGCCTGGTGTTGACCCATTCGGTAAAGGCCTTAATGCGCACTTCTTACCTGAGCGAGCCTGGTGTTGACCCATTTGGTAAAGGCCTTTTTGTGCACTTCTTACCTGAGCGAGCCTGGAGTTTACCCATTTGGTAAAGGCCTTTTTGTGTACTTCTTACCTGAGCGAGCCTGGTGTTGACCCATTTGGTAAAGGCCTTCTTGTGTACTTCTTACTTGAGCGAGCCTGGAGTTTACCCATTTGGTAAAGGCCTTCTTGTGTACTTCTTACCTGAGCGAGCCTGGAGTTTACCCATTTGGTAAAGGCCTTAATGTGCAATTCTTACTTGAGCGAGCCTGGAGTTTACCCATTTGGTAAAGGCCTTCTTGTGCACTTCTTACCTGAGCGAGCCTGGTGTTGACCCATTAGGTAAAGGCCTTCTTTGCACTTCTTACCTGAGCGAGCCTGGAGTTTACCCATTTGGTAAAGGCCTTCTTTGCACTTCTTACCTGAGCGAGCCTGGTGTTGACCCATTTGGTAAAGGCCTTCTTGTGTACTTCTTACTTGAGCGAGCCTGGAGTTTACCCATTTGGTAAAGGCCTTCTTGTGTACTTCTTACCTGAGCGAGCCTGGAGTTTACCCATTTGGTAAAGGCCTTCTTGTGTACTTCTTACCTGACCGAGCCTGGAGTTTACCCATTTGGTAAAGGCCTTCTTGTGTACTTCTTACCTGAGCGAGCCTGGAGTTTACCCATTTGGTAAAGGCCTTCTTGTGCACTTCTTACTTGAGCGAGCCTGGAGTTTACCCATTTGGTAAAGGCCTTCTTGTGCACTTCTTACCTGAGCGAGCCTGGAGTTTACCCATTTGGTAAAGGCCTTCTTTGCACTTCTTACCTGAGCGAGCCTGGTGTTGACCCATTAGGTAAAGGCCTTCTTGTGTACTTCTTACCTGAGCGAGCCTGGAGTTTACCCATTTGGTAAAGGCCTTCTTGTGTACTTCTTAACTGAGCGAGCCTGGAGTTGACCCATTTGGTAAAGGCCTTCTTGTGCACTTCTTACCTGAGCGAGCCTGGAGTTTACCCATTTGGTAAAGGCCTTAATGTGTACTTCTTACCTGAGCGAGCCTGGAGTTTACCCATTTGGTAAAGGCCTTAATGTGCAATTCTTACTTGAGCGAGCCTGGAGTTTACCCATTTGGTAAAGGCCTTCTTGTGCACTTCTTACCTGAGCGAGCCTGGAGTTTACCCATTTGGTAAAGGCCTTCTTGTGTACTTCTTACTTGAGCGAGTCTGGAGTTTACCCATTTGGTAAAGGCCTTAATGCGCAGTTCTTACCTGAGCGAGCCTGGAGTTTACCCATTTGGTAAAGGCCTTCTTGTGTACTTCTTACCTGAGCGAGTCTGGAGTTTACCCATTTGGTAAAGGCCTTAATGCGCAGTTCTTACCTGAGCGAGCCTGGAGTTTACCCATTTGGTAAAGGCCTTTTTGTGCATTTCTTACTTGAGCGAGCCTGGAGTTTACCCATTTGGTAAAGGCCTTCTTGTGTACTTCTTACTTGAGCGAGTCTGGAGTTTACCCATTTGGTAAAGGCCTTCTTGTGTACTTCTTACTTGAGCGAGTCTGGAGTTTACCCATTTGGTAAAGGCCTTAATGCGCAGTTCTTACCTGAGCGAGCCTGGAGTTTACCCATTTGGTAAAGGCCTTCTTGTGCACTTCCTCCCTCTGTGTAACTATAAGATAACGCAACACCTTATTGAGGTACAGTCAGCTTTGTGTATAATACACCTATTTCAAAATACGTTGTTTCGTGTTTGTGCAAATGGAAATTTTTAATTGCCGGATTGCATAGTGCTGCCTTCCGAAAATACGTTGTGACTCACCATTTTTCCAACTTATGCAGGAAAATGCGAATAGCTGTTTGCTTATCTCTAATCTTTAGGGCTAATTATACCTAGAAAAAGTGATTAGTTTGAGAATTACCATTTGCTATTTTTTGTCATTCGGCTTTTGCACTGACAACGTTTTTTGAAATAGCTGTACACTGCATGATAGTTACATTTTGCTTAAAATTGGTAACTTCATAAGCTTCCAGATTGATTCGATAAAATGCTTAGAAATGCCTTAAAATATGATATAAGCCAAATTTCTATATATGGAAAGGACATTTACACATAAAAGAAAATTAAAAGTACATTTAAATACATTATGAAACCAGCTTGTGTGAGAGGGGGGAAGGGTGAGAGACGTCATGGATTTTGTAAATAATTCTCTCTCTACTAACTTACCAACCGGGATAAACAATAAAATCTGTGCCTTACCAGTCCTGGTGGGTAATGATTATAAAACGGATAAAGACATCAAGTTGGAATGTGCAGAAGAATAACAACACATATTTAGGCTAACAACACATATTTGGGCTAACACATATTTTGGCTAACGACACATATTTAGGCTAACACATATTTGGGCTATCAGACAAAGATAGGGGTCATCAACTTTCATGTTGAATTTGTTAAGGTTATTAATCGAGATGGATTATACCGACCCAAACAAGTCTAGAGCTTTCGGTAGCTTCTTGTCATTTATCACATAAAAAACCGTTAAAGGCTGTGACATCCTATTTGGTGTTACTTGAGGCGATTGGGAATGCTAGACTTTTAGTGACAAATACGAAATGCAGTGTAAAGCCTTCGATTGTAACGTTTTTAAGTAGAATATTTATCTCAAAACTTTTATAAACTTCCAAAGTCGGTAATATCATTCGACTTACCATTGAGATAACGACGTGCTAGCGTCGCATTTTGCTTCGAACTCTCGACATTTTGAGCAGAATACATGAACACAGAGTCCGTTGTACGTTTGGGGGACAGCAAAATGATGTGTCACGTTTTTGTAAACGAAACGTCTTATTCGATACGGTCGATTGCCAGTAGCAATTAATTTATGCAAAAAGGAAAATAAGTGAGATGTTTACTAACTTGAGAGATGACAAATAGTGCGATAAATATTTTTGTATAGGAAATGAATAAAAGAATAAATGTACGTGTCAGGATTCCTTCCTCTATAATTCACACATTGGTGTTGCTTTTGCTTGTATTTTTATTTCTCTTGAGAATAGAAAATGATAAAAAAAAACCCGACGAATTTCAAAGGACATAAACATTAGGAGCTGTCTTCGTTGAACAACCCATTCGTTCAAAAATCGTTTATTGATTTATTTAAAATTTTGCTATTTTATTCCCTTTCTTTCAATTATTTTCTTTATTACTTTGCATGCTCTTATCGCCATCATATCTTGAGCTCTTTGGCCCTAGAAAATTCGTTTATATAGCCATATATATATTGAACAAGTACCGAGTGAGGCTTGCCGTCGCTTGAACCTCGCTGGCCACTAAATAGAGAGACGTTCGAGGCTCTGGAACCAGGGTAAGTGAGTTTTAAATTCTTTAGAGATTAGAGCTCTACTCCTTTTTTATAAGAACCTTTTTTTTATAAGAACGTTCAGCCTGAGATTTACCAAATTTTTAAAACATGCCGGTCTCAGATAGCACCAAAATATTGGATTTTATTTTTATTATGAGTTAAAAAATACAGTGTTAAATTGTGTTCATTAATAACGATCCTAAATATTATATTGCTATTGATCATTTGTATAATTCTCATCCTAATAATTCATTGGGTACTATATTTTGTAAGCACTAAAATTTTAAGAACATCGATAAGAACATTTTTAACCTCAAAATGCTTGACAAATATAAGAAAGGACAAGCCTTAACTGAAAATCAGACGTTTTTTTTTATAAAAAAAAAAGGTTTATTAAACAATCACGGTGAGCTAACCCAGAAAGCATGATAAAATTGGCTCCTTGAGGATAATTCGTGCCGGCTGTTTCGGGGGAAGCATGGTGATCAGGGTTACCATGGAGGAGGTGGAGGAGGGTTCGTCATGGCCTTGGTCTTCTTTTTTTCTTCTTCGAGGCGCCTCAGTTTCCGGGCTTTTTAATGGATTTCTTGTGCCCGGAGTTCTAACGCGATAGCACAACGTTCAAGGCCTTGCGCCTTCTCAAAACGGTCGAGTGGCTTAAAGTTGACGGACGGCACACGGGACAGCAATTTTCAGCATGAAGTAATCGTGTTGAGGGGTGTCACTCATGGTGCTCTCTCTTGTGTTTTTTCCTTTTTTTCCCGTGCTTTCTCTGGTCTGGGGTTTACCCGGCGTGTTGGTGTGCGAAGTAAAATGGAATACCTTTGAAGGTGAGTGATTTTTAACGGAGGTTAGGCGTTTTCGTGAGGTGGGCTTTCATTGGTGCTTGGGGGGACAGTTCTTTTGTGGTCGTGGTGGGGTCTATTTGGCTTGTTTTCGTCGGGGTTTTCTTTGTGGTCTGGGCACGGTGGTTTGGCGGACTTCTGACAGGGTTTTTTTTGGGAGCCTTGTGTTGTTTTCGCCTTGGCGGGTTGGGACCGTCAACACGCGGGGCAATTTCTACGGGACGTTCTTTTAAAATTTGAGCGGCTCGTTCCAGCTGGTTGCCGACATCCCAGCAGGCTAGGTAAGGTTCCCGGTACGGTTTCATGGTGCTTCCTGGTGTCGTGTTTTCTCGGAGTGTGTTCTTCCGTGGGGTGGGTTGACGGTTTTGTAATGTTCTTTGTTCTACCACGTCTTAGGTTGACAGGTTATCGTTGCACTAATTTGCATGGGTGACAGCTCCGGTCTTCGTGGGAAAAAGTGGGGGTGTGGAATGCGAACTTGAAGGTTTATCAAAGACGGTGACGAGCCAGACCGTTTCACAATCAAAACCCCAAGACTAAAAAAATAAATAGTGTATAAATTGAAAAAATAGCTACGGACATGGAATGTATCATCTGCAAAGATGATGAAAATGGGCTTGTTGAGCTTACGTCGTGCTGCAAACAGGCAGCCCACCATAAATGTCTAGACCAATGGTACAAAAACCAACGCTATAGAGGACTCCATGCCACGTGCCCACATTGCCTGAAAGAAATTTTTCCGCCACCACCACAGGCTAGAAGAAGGATTACGGTCACCATTACTGATGAAGAAGTGGGTGCGGCGACGGTCACCATAACCAGGGAGGACTTCTTCATGGAAAGAGTATCCAACTACCGAGATGGATGGGGTATCGAGAAGTGGATGGTCTCGGAACAGCCACACAAGGATACCGGAACCATTGATTTCAGTACGGGACAGAGAAGAAGATAAATAAATAAAACAGACCATGTTTTAAATAAAAGAGAACTGTATTTTATTTAACGCGTTGTGTGCTGAATTTGCATCGTTGACAGGTGGCGGGGGTCGATCGATGAAGTGACAGGACGTGACAGGAATTAGGCTAGCTTGCGAGTGTTCTGTATTGTTTTTTTTTTGTTTTTTTTTGGGGGGGGGGGTTATTTTGGGGACCTGTCTACGGGGACAGGTTTGGGGGAGGTGACAGATGATGGACAGGTTGGAATGTGTGTGCTACGGTGCAATTACCATAACGCTTTGACGGGTTTGTGGATGTTTCCTAGGCGGTGTTTTCCTCTTCTTGGCTGTCTTCCTCCCCTTCTTCCTTTTTGCCTTCTTCACTGAGGGAAACGGTCCTTGGGGCGTTTTGGTCGAGGAGCACGTCGAAGGTGCTGCAAGCGTTAAGGAAGGCTCGGCGTTGGGTTGAATTCCAGTTGAAAGGTGATGGAGTTTTTAGGAGGAGAAAATAAGAAGGGGGCGGGGGCGAGCGTGAAGACCGTCGTTGGGTCCAAAGAGGGGAGAGTACGAGGAAAACAGTGCCACGTATCTCGGAGGAGGTTGAGGGTGTCCATCAAGAAAGCGTTCTCGCTTTCGAGCCGGTAGGTCAGGGTGCACGCTCTTTGGAGACGCGTTTGGATCGATTGTCCGTCCAAAGCGGCTTGGCTAATCTCTTGGAGTAGAGCCCCGTGTTCGCTAGCGTCCGTGTGCTCGGGAGCGGCCGCCATGACGGTGTGAACGCGGGAGAATGGGGCAGCCTCATTGGGTGGTGTCGGGTCTCCTTTTAAAGCACTGCGTTGGGTCTTGGGGCATTGTTTTGCGGGATGGAGTGGCAAGACGAGTTGCAAGCGTTCCTCCAAGATCTGGAGGAACGTGAACCTCGCCACGAACCGCTAAGAACTTCTTTAGAGGCCGCTGAGTCTTGGGAAGTGACGCCTTTGGGCCTTTGGGTAACGGCACGGTGGGCCCGTTGTTTGACTCGGTGGATGGATTGTTTGGTCACTATTTGGACACGATGGCCTCGTCGGCGCCTCAGGTGGGCGGGGGTGGGGGTGCGTCGTCCTCACGGAAGTCGAAGAAAATGCGGATGTCTTGTTCGGACTATGTTGTGAAAGTGGATTTACCGGAGCGGAAGTACCTCCAAGAGGCTTTGGACGATGTGGAGGGCGTGCTAGGGCATGTTTTTGACGAGACGTTGGAGGGAATGGCGCCTCACGACTACGCCCGTTTGACGTTAGTGGGCGAAAGGCTGGAGAATCCCATTGCCCTCCCCTTCATGCGCCGTAATCCCTACAGGGTGGTGGGGGTGATGCCAGCGTGGCCCAGTCACACCGTGAGTTCGCGTTGAGTGGGCACTTCGATGTCGAATGTGGATTTGAAACGTTGGCGTAAAACTGTCGTTCGGTGGTGCGTATCATACACCGTGATGGGATGTGCGCGGGGCGAGCCATTGTGGTGAGGTGGCCCACCTGAGGGAGGATCCTTTGTTCGCGAACCTAAAGATGTACGAGCCCACACGTGGGAGCCGGAACTTCCCTATACAGACGGAGCGTGCGCGTGCGCTCCACATCGCGGCTAGGTTTCCCTACGGGCGTGCAACTTGGAAGATATCGCTCAATTCCAGGCGTACTTGGCCCCTCAAGGGATCCAACTGAACGTGGTGTCGAGGGAACACTTTAACAGTGTGGTCTACTCGGGGGAGGTCCGGGACGTGGTGCACCGTTTGTACCTATACTACGCGACCGGCAACTACGACTATGTCACAAAAGTCCACCGGGTCTTGGGGCACACATAATTCTGCAAGACGTGCGACAAGGGCTACTCGTCCCCCCAACACGCTTGTCACGGATTGTGCCGGAGTTGTGGGGTGGTGTGGTGCAACTTACCTGTGGTGGGCCCTGATGGCCAAATACAACACTGGGATTGGAGAGAAGGCCCGGGCTGCCACCGTTACTTCCGCAGCCAGACCTGCTGGGAGGCCCACTGCGTGGTCAAGTCGCGCCCCGATAGGCGTTGGGGTACCGTTCAGTGGTCGTACTGCGACGGTTCCGCCCGTGCATGGACTGTTGGAAGGTGCAGGACCTCCACAAAGCGGATTCAGACCGGCCCCATGTGTGCGGTGAATACAAGTGCGGTATCTGTACCCAAGTGGTGCCGCCGGACAATTTGTGCTTTATGCCTGTGGTGGAAGCGGTGACCCCGGAGCGCGAGGACGGTTTCCGATACATCGTCTTTGATTTCGAAGCCCAACCTTTGGCTTCAGGCCATGTGGTGAATTCTTCTTGAGTGTAAAAGATGTATGACGTTTGCTGCGATTGGGCCATGGACGCTGGAAAGTGCCCCCGTTGTGGACCTCGGAAGTACAGTTTTCTCACTCCGAGCTGGAGCCGCGAGCACCTCGATCCCACTTGCCGTCACAATTCGCACAGAACAGCGACCCCAGAGCCCCCGAGGCGCCCGCAGTCCTGCTGCGACTCAAAGCGCCTTTTTTTAAATTTATGTGCGACTCGTTTTTTTCGCCGTTGACAGCTGCCTGTCTTAGGCATTGACAGGTATGACACATTCTACAAATTCCTGTTGCCACTTTTTTCTAATTTATGTGCGACTCCTTTTCATATACATTACGTCTAACAGAGGCTTCTAGATTGCGTTTAAAAATCCGAGACTGTGGTAACAAAAAAAACGAGGCATCGAGACCCAAAAATTTTGAAAAAAACACACGAAACGTCGAGACTTGCATAAAAAACGCCGAGATTCCGAGACTCTGCGAAATTTTTGCGAGACTTTCGAAATTTAGAGGTACTTATCGCTACTCCTTAATAGCTATGAATAAAGTAAAAACAACTGCAGGCCTGGATAGCTGAAGCATTCTAGTTTTTGTGCCTGTTTAACGTTCACATGGCTTTCAGACCACAAGCTATTACGTTTCAAAGGGGGGGGGGGGGCATCCTCCTCCGCTAGAGTATCTAAATGTTAGAAAACCAAAGAGTGAATAGAAATAGCTTACGCGGGTTTCCTGTCGTGAACAGATTAAGGGGGAAAAGGGGAAGAAAATAATTGCGTCATTCGTTCCCAGCTTCCCGCGTTGAGCGCCCTCGCCTCGTCACAATATTCCCAAGTAGCCTTGTTTTTTATGCTGGTTTCTGGACAGTAGCGTTGGCTGCTGAGGAGGCTATCCCATGAACCATTGTGGGCTACGACCCATGGAGTGCCACTTTATTTGGAATAGGTTTATATATGATAAAATCACTATATATTTGTTTTCCCTTAGGGAGGATAATTACATTTCCCATTCGTTTCCTTTCATGTTTGAGCTTCTGTCACTTTAAATTTAAAATTTAATGCTAATAAGTGGTAGCTGCTCAATGTTTTGAATGAGATAAATGAGCGGTAGATTTGTATTTAATAAGAACCGATACAGCCCAAGGACCCAAGAACAAAATCTTAACGAATAAACAATACACCAAAAACTGGAATTCGACTCTGCCAAATTTTCGTCTTTAAGACTTTTCAGGCCAGAGTCTGCCCTGTTTTTGTTCAGTTTTTGGTGTATTGTATTTATTCTTCTGGTTCACTAACACGACGATTTGGGCTTTTTGTATTCAACGAATAAACACATAGCTTTGTCAAGGACCTAGGATTTATAAAAATTTCACGAATAAAGCGCTTATTCTTATCTTCCATGTCATAGACGAGCCATTTATTCGGATACGAGCTTATAGGGGGGAAAGCATATAAAAAACATTTTTAGCAATGAGAATTGAATACAAATCCTCCAAGAACCAACAACAAAGCAAGCTTTCAAAAATAAAACGACATGGCGGGAAGTAGTGTAGTTATCTTCGTTATTTCTCTTCTAACGCGCAGTCCTACTCATTATTGCAGGCCCGTATCCAGGGAAGTTGCAGGGGTTGCGTTTGCACCCCCCCTCCCACAACAGCAGAGAGTCCACTTCCGGTTCGCAATAAACGTGCTATTTGTAGACAAAACTATAAAGCATAAGCGAATAAAATAGAGAAATGCGCTCTAGATCAATATGGTATGTCATAAAATCAAACTTTTTGTAGCCAAATCAGATAATAAACGTGGCATAAAAATTACATAGAAAATCTTTTTTTTTGGGGGGGAGGGGATGGTAACATCCCCTCACCACCCCTACACCGGAAAAATTGGGCCAACTTTTTCGCGCACCCCACCCCCTTCCCGAAGAAATCCTGGGTACGGGCCTGCTTTGTGATCTATCGAGTGCCACACGTTTAGGCGAGGTGCCTTTTCCGAGGAGGCAATTCTTCATATTTTTCCTCTTAGGCGAAGTGGAGGCACTTAATCGAGCAATTACGTTCGGCTTGTCCGGCTTGTGTTACAATGTTGGTTGTTTTTGTTTCGAATATTCACAACTTAAATCATTTATCAAAATACAACTTCCCCTGTATCATTTGATACTTTTTAAAATATAACTGAGCTGTTTTAGGTATAGGATGGATTGAAATTCATCGTGATTCAAGCGGATTTAATTGACATACTGAGATGAGCCTCTCATTTGCGCAGGGTTTCACAGCCTACGAAACCACGCATCACGCAAGTCGGATCGATGGGCTTTAAGCATCAACTAGCCTTTTTACGATGTCGCTAGAACAAGACCGTGAGATCCAACACTTAGGGGAGCTTCGGGGGCGTCCAAATATACAGCATCCATGAGCCACCTGCTTTTACTGAGTTGTCTTTTGTGTATTTTGCGAGTGATGTGACCTACTCTTTGCATAAGAGTCAAAGTCCTTAGCGTGGATTATTACAGTAATCTCGTCGCCACCTCTCAAACACCGATTAATTAACGCCAACTTAATTGCGGAAGTGCTTTAGAATGAATAAACATATTAAGATTATTTCCTTGATTACTAAGGCGACATTGATCTTTATATTTTTTAAACTCAAAATATAAGGAGTATAATGACTATGGTAGAATCTAATATTTATAGCAGTTCAAACCGGATTTTTCTACCAGGTTTCTCTAAACCTTACCATACCACATTGCCGACGGCAAGTTCACCACCTCCCCTATTCACACATACACAAAAAGACATGCAACGGTGCAAAAGACGACTATAGAACACGCGGAGTCGACAGAAACTTAAAGCTATGCCCACTTTTTATATATATAATGAAGTTTTTATCCACTTACAACTCTAAACAATTCAATAGCTACTTCCCTAAATAGCTGAGCAGCACCCTCCTCCCCACTCCCCCTAAAATACTGTAATAATAGGACTCTTTTAAAGGATCGATTATTTGTCTTATTTGTAAGTATTTGTGCTCCCCAAACTCTTTTTATGGTAGCGTGATGGTAAACATGCGCAAATGCACGAAACAATAAAAGCGCACTTTATTTTAGGCTTTACCGATAGCAGAGAATTTATTTCAATAAGATTCATTCACAGCTCGTAATAGGCTCCGCAGTCTTTGTTTATTTTTATTTTTTTTGCCAATCTGCTAAAAGGGATCAATATAATCACTGCGTTTAAATCAGTTGGCTCTTGAACCTTTTTTCGTCTGAGCTTTCAGACCACAGAGGAAGTCGTTGATAATTCTCTCAAGTGGCTCTTAGAATCCTGCCAACATAAGATAGAACTCGAGTAACACTACCAGACGCGTACTTAGGATAGGGTGAGGGGGGAGGGGGGGTGCGCAGTCATAGGTATTTTATGGAAGAAGCCTAGTATTTGAAAAGATTCGTTCATAAGAAAATGTACGCCAAAATGTACGTGACTGACTAATGTACGTGCCGTACTGTACACAGGGAATAGACCTTACACTCTTTTTTTATAGAACGTCAAAAATGTGAGCGCCGGGCCATTCTTATTTTTCACTTAGAGATTTAAAGTTTGTTGCAGAAAACAATGATTTTTGAATCAATTTAAAAATTTTAAACAAGGTTCGTGCCTTAAGGGTCTTTTCTTAAAATGTTAATATCAATGGTTAACAACATTTTTCAAATGATAAGATAGCATATAACAACGGTCACACAAAGCGGCCTCAGAGTATTATTTTTTACCCATGGTTTAGTTGAAGTAATTTGATTTTTTAACGTATATAAAATGGCATTTCTATATTATGAGCATGAAAGCAAACGCGACCACCTGAACAGAAGGCCTATGCAATTTGTCAATTTGATAGTAAAGTTGAAAAGTTTCGGTTTATTGCTTTTCGCAATACTGATCAGAGGGCCAATATTAATGTGCCTTGGTCATACCAGATGGACACGATTTTGATTGAGTATGACTGCGACAGCGAGCCGAGTTATAGGATGGAATTAAAAGGGACAATTTTGGGAATAACAGGTCGTTTTTTCCATTATAAATAATACTTAGTGAAGTCTCTTAGAAACCGTACATCATTCGTAAGAGGGAGGGTGTTTCTCTTAGAAATGGTATCTTTAGGGCTTCTGGTATTTTTAGGGGTATTTTTAGAATTTCCCTACTATTATCCATATGTCTTTTACCCTGGAGAATCTCCCCCACCCCTCAAGCGTTCTTGTCAATTCGCGCGCCGCGACTACTTACATGGACAAATTTGCACACTAGATAAAACCGAAACCCCTCGACATATATGACAAATTGCGACAAATATGTGAAATACACCAAAGTCTAGTCGAACTGGCGTACCGAGTTCTTAGTGTGTCTACGCTGACATTGCTAATAACCTCGGTTGTGTCAAACACGTCAGTTTTTTTTTATGACAGAGCGTACTTTGTATGTAAATTACTATTTAAGGTGCAGTTAGTTGTAGTAGGGCTCATTATATCGGGGCAAGAGCTCTGATTAACGACACACGTGTGAGTGGATTATTCTGATTAGAAAAACAGCTTTAATGTCTAAGAGATTGAGCGGCGAGCATATGTAATGCTAGTTTAGGGTGAAGTTGACTGAATCGTATGTCGAATTGACCGGAAAGACGATAGTCCTCAATAGCATGACCCCTGTTTCTGGTATATATCGTGTTTCTTTTGGCGTCTTCGGGTCATTTCAACAAGAGCTCTGACGACAGAACCCACAAGACTCGCGTGAAGTATCTACAAAAACGCAGGAAGACTTTAACAGAACGATAAGTCACAAAATGGAAATCAAGGTCTAGAAAGCATTGTCCTTGGGGTGTATTTTTTAAAGCAAGGTCACAGAAAAGAGATTAATAGGGGCCAAAGAGGCCGAAAGAAGAAAAAGGATTGGTTTAAGTGCACTACTTTGTTGATAGCACGGAAGAGAAGTTGTTACTGGAGTAACCATGGGTTGCGGAAGCTCTGTAGTTACGCAAGGGAAAATGCCGCATCTGAGCGGACTAAAACTCGAATGCGACATGACATACGAGCAGAAATATCTTATACGAGAAACGTGGAAATTCTTGGAAGTCTCAAAAAAGGAAATTGGAGTGTCAGTCTATAAAAGGTAACTTGCATTGAAATTTGAATTTTATTTTATCAGGGTTGATGATCGCGAGTGCGTTAATGAAAAAGGCTTTCTGGCTTGGAGATATGTCTGTGAATTAGCAGCTATGTGAGATTTGAATGAGCGAGTGTTTCCATATAGAATCATAAACAGTTTTAGGCGTTTGAGTATAAAGAATTCTTCCGTGGGAAGACTACTTAACCTTATGCACGTAAAATCTTTGATAAGTGACAGCCGCTGGACCAATATTCTTTTTCTATTTTTTTTTTTCGGTAGAAGAAAACTTTTTGACAGAGATGATAAGGTTGAAGATGGACGTGCATAGGAAACAAGTTTGGATGGTTGACCTTGATTACAAATATGTATTCATAACGACATTATCTTTTTCAAATACAAATTTCATTAAATGTTTTTTTTTATTTTAGCATGCTTTTTGTAGGAAATTTAACAAAGGCAGTAAATTGACGCCTTTTGGAAAACCTTCCGTGGTGTTAATGCTGATAATTGAAGCTTTTGTTAGTTCAAATGGGAGCAGAATAGAAATAGGTTCAAAGAAAACATAGGTTCAAAGAAAACAGAACAATTAATCAAATAGCCACTGGCAAATATATTACAGTAAAAAAAAAATAAAGCGTAGAAAAACGGCCCCTAGATAGAATTCTTTTACCTTTCGTTTATTTTCTTATATACCGTTTTCCTCGTTACCCGTTTGATCGTTTTCCTCGTTACCCGTTTGATTTATTAGCTGTGAAATACAATAACAAAAAGAAGATTACAAATCGATGTTAAGAAGTTTGCATAAGAAAGTTTTGAAGACGATTCACTATCATCTAAAGGTTTTAAATTCATTCTGTTATGAAGTTTTTTTTGTTTTAACTGTGTAAAACTTTTCAGGAAATTAAGCAAACTGGCAAAATTAATAAAATGCAATTAAGATTTTCATGATAGAACGCTAACGCAGCTTTAATTGTCTTATATTATTTGTTGTACGCTTTTTTAAAATTCAGTTTCCAGCGTCCTTTTATACAGAAAAGCGAGATAAAGCGAGATAAATCATACTGACGAAAAAAAGAGTTAGTAGAATAAGGTTAAAACTGACTGTTGTGTGGCCCTAAAATCATTATTTTAAGAAATTAAAACAAAAATAAATATATATGAGAGGAAACAAATTGATGGTGACCTCCTTAAGCACAAAGCTTGTATTTGCCGACAAATACGTGAACGTAGTATAATAATAATTGTCAAAATAGACCCATTATTTTATCGCTAAGATAGATAACCCGTTACACTCCTCCGCAGTAGAAGCAATCTTTCTCACTTACATCACAAAGAGGTTCGAGATTGAAGCGTTGATTTTATCAACACGCAATAACGTGGAAGCGTTCGTTTTTCATGAAAGGCCCTACAGAAATGTGATGATGTAAGACGTGAGTGTGAACTGAGGAGTATTGGCGCCGGGTGTTAACAGAAATACAGAAGTGACATTACCATTATTTTCCTGTGCGTACATTTTAGTATAAAGGTCGCGCAAGATTGCAAGGTAGGGATATATATGTTACATTACTATTTGTACAACCTGATCCTTCGTAAAAACAAGTTCAGCGTTTAAAAGCAATGTAGTTTCACCATTTTTACCAATTTTTTCAATCATAAAACGGCAAAAAAGACTAGATGATTGAAAATGATTGAAAACCGGTAATTCCTTTGAACCAAGTTTTATCGGAAAAGGAAAATTAAAAAACTTATTTAACACCCTAGGGCTATAACATAAGGCTTATTGTTTTCTACTATATCTTGCGTAAAAAACATTGGATTCCCTCCAGTTCGCTTTATGACCGTGCGGGACTGGGACGAAAACGCATAAGTTGTTTCTGCGAGCGATAAACGTGAAGTTATCATGTCAGCGCTATTTTTAACAAAGACAGATTCTTTGTTAGTTTTTTTTTACTTGTAGCTCATATTTTAGATATCGTAAAACGTTCAAAAGAAGAGAGTTGAGGGAGCACGATCAAACGGAAGTGAGAGCTGGTGCACTTCTTATTTTTATAAGAATGTCTTATTTTCAGTTGATGGTGGGCCGTTCTTATTTTTGGAGTAGTTAAGGCTGAAAATAAGCTTAAGAGTTTTTTTTTTCAATTTTAGTGTACGAGCAATAGCAAAAACATATCAGGTTGTTATTATGAACACAATTTGATTCTGCATTAAGAACGCATCACGCGAATAAAACAATATTTTTCTGGCTATATGTTTTTCATAAACAGAAAGAGGGGGAGGCCACGCCCGTATAACTTTTATAGTTTTGGTAGCGATATAAAAACTACCAACAAATAAAAATTGTACGACTATGTTTGTATTTATGAACACGCTTAAATATTTTCTTCTATTTGTTTTTAGATTTTTGAACATGCATCCAGGTCTACAGACGTATTTCAGTGAATTCAAACACATCAAAATCGATAACATTAACGGAAGTCACGGCCACCCGAGGCGGCTGCTAATGGCGATAGATAATGCCGTTACTGCTCTAGGCGATTCAGACAGTTTCTCCGCATACCTAGTAGAACTGGGAAGGAGACACCACGGCATGAACTTCCGGCCTGGCCCGACACATGTAAGTGCATGCGTGACAGGGTGTGACACCATTTACGTGCGTGACAGGGTGTGACACCATTTACGTGCGTGAGGTGTGACACCATTAAGTACGTGCGTGACAGTGTGTGACACCATTTAGTATGTGCGCGACAGGGTGTGACACCATTAAGTACGTGCGTGACAGTGTGTGACATCATTATACGTGCGTGACAGTGTGTCACACCATTAAGTACGTGCGTGACAGTGTGTCAAACCATTGAGTACGAACGTGAGAAGGTGTGACAACATTAAGTACGCGCGTGACAGTGTGTGACGCCATTTAGTATGCGTGCGTGGGAAGGTGTGACACCATTAAGTACGTGCGTGACAGGGTGTGACACCATTAAGTACGTGCATGACATTGTGTGACACCATTTAGTATGTGCATGACAGGGTGTGACACCATGAAGAACGTGCGTGACAGTGTGTGACACAATTAAGTACGTGCGTGACAGTGTGTCACACCATTAAGTACGTGCGTGACAGTGTGTCACACCATTAAGTACGTGCGTGACAGTGTGTGACCACATGAAGTTTGTGCGTGGCAGTGTGTGACACCATTTAGTACGTGCGTGATATGGCGCGACTTCGGTGTGATAGATGTAACAGCATTATACATGCGTGACACATGTAAGTATGGCGTGACACGGTGAGTCGAGTGTTGTTTTTGACGTGTTATAAGCACATGTTAGTGATTGTGTGACACGTTTTAACGCATTCAAGTTGTGGGACACACTATGTCACGTGTCACTGTGTCACACTGATGATATGACATGGTGTCACGCAACAAATGTATAAATTTTCCTCGCAAACTGAAACCTCAAGGGAACTTGAAATCTTGGTTCGAGCTATTTGGGAGATATAAAACGACTACAGCGGGCCAAAATAGCTGTTTATTATTTTTAACAAGTATTTTTACTCTTGTGTCTTATCTATTTTCTTCTACAGTTCAACGACTTGCGCAAGTGTTTCCTGTCCGTTATTAAAGAAATCCTTGCCACGGCCTCCCTATGGGATTTCCAAGTTGAGGAGGCCTGGAACAGACTTTTCGATTCTATAACTGCCATGATGCTAAGGGGAATACAGCTGGCTAAAGTGTGACGCTGTGATTATGTGTTTTAGTGATATATTGGGCCTGTAAGATGCTTTATTTATCTATCTACTTACTCCGCACGGGGAATTTGGGATCACGTTTCAGGCGATACGTTACACCAGAAGAGAACACGATAGATACATGATAACAATGTTTCGGATCCACGACGCCGGCAAAAGGACGCTGCCTTAAGGCGTTGTTAAAGGAGACATGCAGCGTGCGATATTTGTCTTAGTTTAGCCAACTCGAAATTCATTGTAGCGCGCTACAAGTTTTTGGTTGTTGCTAAAGTAGGAGACATTTAGAAGACATGTCGCACGCTACATGATTTTAGTAGTGGCTAAAATAGGAAACATCAAGGAGACATGTCGCACGCTACATGATTTTGGTAGTGGCTAAAATAGGAAACATCAAGGAGACATGTTGCACGCTACATGATTTTAGTAGTGGCTAAAATAGGAAACATCAAGGAGACATGTCGCACGCTACATGATTTTAGTAGTGGCTAAAATAGGAAACATCAAGGAGACATGTTGCACGCTACATGATTTTAGTAGTGGCTAAAATAGGAAACATCAAGGAGACATGTTGCACGCTACATGATTTTAGTAGTGGCTAAAATAGGAAACATCAAGGAGACATGTCGCACGCTACATGATTTTAGTAGTGGCTAAAATAGGAAACATCAAGGAGACATGTTGCACGCTACATGATTTTGGTAGTGGCTAAAATAGGAAACATCAAGGAGACATGTCGCACGCTACATGATTTTAGTAGTGGCTAAAATAGGAAACATCAAGGAGACATGTTGCACGCTACATGATTTTGGTGGTGGCTAAAATAGGAAACATCAAGGAGACATGTTGCACGCTACATGATTTTAGTAGTGGCTAAAATAGGAAACATCAAGGAGACATGTTGCACGCTACATGATTTTAGTAGTGGCTAAAATAGGAAACATCAAGGAGACATGTTGCACGCTACATGATTTTGGTAGTGGCTAAAATAGGAAACATCAAGGAGACATGTCGCACGCTACATGATTTTAGTAGTGGCTAAAATAGGAAACATCAAGGAGACATGTTGCACGCTACATGATTTTGGTACTGGCTAAAATAGGAAACATCAAGGAGACATGTTGCACGCTACATGATTTTAGTAGTGGCTAAAATAGGAAACATCAAGGAGACATGTTGCACGCTACATGATTTTGGTGGTGGCTAAAATAGGAAACATCAAGGAGACATGTCGCACGCTACATGATTTTAGTAGTGGCTAAAATAGGAAACATCAAGGAGACATGTTGCACGCTACATGATTTTGGTAGTGGCTAAAATAGGAAACATCAAGGAGACATGTTGCACGCTACATGATTTTAGTAGTGGCTAAAATAGGAAACATCAAGGAGACATGTTGCACGCTACATGATTTTGGTGGTGGCTAAAATAGGAAACATCAAGGAGACATGTTGCACGCTACATGATTTTAGTAGTGGCTAAAATAGGAAACATCAAGGAGACATGTTGCACGCTACATGATTTTAGTAGTGGCTAAAATAGGAAACATCAAGGAGACATGTCGCACGCTACATGATTTTGGTAGTGGCTAAAATAGGAAACATCAAGGAGACATGTTGCACGCTACATGATTTTAGTAGTGGCTAAAATAGGAAACATCAAGGAGACATGTTGCACGCTACATGATTTTAGTAGTGGCTAAAATAGGAAACATCAAGGAGACATGTTGCACGCTACATGATTTTGGTGGTGGCTAAAATAGGAAACATCAAGGAGACATGTTGCACGCTACATGATTTTAGTAGTGGCTAAAATAGGAAACATCAAGGAGACAAGTCGTACGCTACACGATTTTGGTAGTGGCTAAAATAGGAAACATCAAGAAGACAAGTCGTACGCTACATAATTTTGGTAGTGGTTAAACTAGGAAACATTTAGGAGACATGTCGCACGCTACAAGTTTTTGGTTGTTGCTAAAATAGGAAACATCAAGGAGACATGTCGTACGCTACATGATTTTGGGGGTGGCTAAACTAGTAAACATTTATGAGACATGTTGCACGCTATATGGCGCGCTCGACATGTCGCCTAGTTTAGCCAGGCCTTAACAACGCTCGTTCTATTGCGCGCGCACGTTTATTTTTTTTTTTGCCAGCAGCGTCGCTTCCTGAAGACTTGAAAACGCACGCAATATATAGAACGTACGTTAGGCTGTGTCCTTTTGCAGGTGTCGTGGATCTATATCACTCTTATATGTAAAAAGTAGTTTGTATAATTTTTGAATAAGGATATCGATTCATGAGAATGTGGACTAGGTTGGTCAGAGAGTGCACGAACACAAGAAGCAAAACAGAATGTGTAAACGTAACACAATATTTGTAGGGCACAAACACAGAAAACAAAACAGAATGTGTCGACGCAATACTAAACTATCTGTAACCTATTTAAACTTATGAGAATTTCAGCATTAGAGTGTTTTTCATATTATAAACAAAGTGTCTTACTATACCAATACCCCGTGCAAACTGCTCCAGCCCCCGCCATCATTGTTGGCGAATTTTAGCTTGACGGACTATAGGACAAAGGAAATAGCAAGACAATGGAAATGGACTTTCTGACATTTCCTTGTGGTCGGTCCGTCGAGCAAGAATTTGCCAGCAATACTGGCAGGTGCTGGCGCAGTAGGGCTTTAGTAGTCCAATATTTAATAGTCCAGAAATCACAAAAAAGACAAACTAAAAAATATTTACGGCACATTACCAACACCTAAAATCTGTTTGGAATGTTTATTGAGACAGAATTGCTAAGAGGCGTGTTTCTGATTGACTGTTTTATTACAGTCGAATCGACAAAACATTGTCGTCAAGTGACTTCTAGACTACGCGACAGGCCCGCAAGGGTAAAAGCCACTACCCGACAAGCCCGCAAGGGTAAAAGCCACTACGCGACAGGCCCGCAAGGGTAAAAGCCACTACGCGACAGGCCCGCAAGGGTAAAAGCCATTACGCGACAGGCCCGCAAGGGTAAAAGCCACTACGCGACAGGCCCGCAAGGGTAAAAACCACTACGCGACAGGCCTACAAGGGTAAAAGCCACTACGCGACAGGCCCGCAAGGGTAAAAGCCACTACGCGACAGGCCCGCAAGGGTAAAAGCCACTACGCGACAGGCCCGCAAGGGTAAAAGCCACAACGCGACAGGCCCGCAAGGGAAAAAGCCACTACGTGACAGGCCCGCAAGGGTAAAAGCCACTACGCGACAGGCCCGCAAGGGTAAAAGCCACTACGCGACAGGCCCGCAAGGGTAAAAGCCACTACGCGACAGGCCCGCAAGGGTAAAAGCCACTACGCGACAGGCCCGCAAGGGTAAAAGCCACTACGCGACAGGCCCGCAAGGGTAAAAGCCACTACGCGACAGGCCCGCAAGGGTAAAAGCCACTACGCGACAGGCCCGCAAGGGTAAAAGCCACTACGCGACAGGCCCGCATGGGTAAAAGCCACAAAGCGCTTAGCTGCATATATTAGCCACCACCACCGCGCTTAAGTCTGAAGCTATGCGTTGATAATATCTGCAGTCTGGTGCTTCAGTGGTTTTTACCCATACTTACATGCGGGCTTGTCGCGTAGTCGCGAAGCCGGTTGACGACAACTTTTTGTCAATCGACTGTATCTCGCGAGTGATTGGTCGGAGCAAACATTGCATACATATTTCCGGATTTCCGGTGCCAATGGTTTTACGAAGAAATACTATGCCAAATTATAGATCTATTTCCATTAATGTCTCACTTAAAGAATTTATGTTCTACAGCCTGCAGTGTGTACTAGATTTAAAAAATAGGAAACCGGTGTAAACTTCTGCGTTTTTGGTTACTTCCTAGCCTCGTCCCCAGGCTCTTTTGTTAGTGACGTCACACGCCATTTTGAAAATAAAATATGACCGCGTTGCATCATGGGGCCTATGAAAAAGAGCCGACAATGGAGAGGCGTGGGGACGACGCTGGTAACGTCCCTCTAAAACATTTAGCCTCGTCCCCAGGCTACTTCCTTCCTGTCAGCTCCATGATGCCTTGCGCGCAGACTCACACTTTCAAAGATGGCGGACGCTTCATGCTGATTTAGAGTAGAAAGGGCCCATGACTTCATAGCCATGCGAAGCGTGATAGGCCCTCCGAGAAGCCTAGGGATAAGGCTATAAAACATTATCTATGAATTAAGGCACCGAGATTTTGTCATATAAGTTACCCATGACGTAACTGGGGTAACTTCTCACCAAAGGCAACATTGAAAAGGCGTAAATGAAATAAGTCACTCGTATCGAAGAAACCTTTCAATGTAGAATGCAAATACAGTATAGTCAAATCAATACACTGTTAAACTGTTAAACATACATTATATGCAGCAAACGATTGCCATTGAATTTATATCAAACAAATTTTTAAAAGTAAATTCGTTCATCGCCTTATTAGGCGATTGCATACCGTGTTTGGTATTTAGTACTTACTAAGGTACTACGGAAGAGTTGGAAAATGTATATTTTGTTTCTCTACTGCGATACTGTGCTACTACGGTAGGGGTTTGATGGAAATGTTTTTTTTTCTTCTCTACTACCACACTACAGTACATCGGTAGGGGTTAGATGGTAATTATATTCTTTTTTCCTACTATAATTCTTCTTTTAAATAGAACTATTGTTCAAACAAGCGCATTGTATAGCATATGATCTTTACATTACAAGCTACGCCGAAAGCTGCTAATTTTTCTTTATGAAACAAACGGTTAGTATTTGCATTTACATCCGCTCTCAAATGTTTGACATTGTTATCATAGACAAAAGAGCGCTAAAGACAGAGCAGGGAATTTTTGTGGATTTAAATCCCAAATTTCCCAGCCTTGACTGAAGCTATTGTGTTTATACTACCGCTTTGGACTTGCCTTGAACTGTAAGTTTAAATACCCATTTTATACCAATTCCCGATTTTCTTCTATTTTAAAATGTTAGTTCCCTTCTTAAAACGTATTTTCTACAGTATTCTAAGAAACTCGAAATAGCGGTTAGGCCAAAGTAAGTCAAAGGGCATCGGAGTAAACACACTAGTCACGGGGCATTCGATGAAACAGTTATATTAAATTTTCTTTTGTCAAAAAGAAAATCACCTTACCAATATCTGGTGTTTATTTGCTAATAATGACTTGATTTTTTTTTCTTTTTTTTTTCTCGAAGAACAGGCCCAGCATGATATATTCATCATTATGTCATGGATTCGCCATTTGGTAGCACAGTTAAATGGGATTTAAGAGGTAAAGTATTTAAGTATTTATTACGATGGGGTGGTTTTTCCAGTTTTTTACTTCGTATGTCAAAATATAATATTGCAAGGAAATAAAAAAAAAGCTTAGGTCAAGGCGAGGTTGTAATTCAAAAGGTGAAAGACAGGTGTTACTGCCATCCTTCAAAAAAGCGTTTGTTACAGAACATACGCACCTATTTCAAAAAACGTTGTCAGAGTGTAAATGGTGATTGACAAATGGCAGTTCTCAAATCGTCTCAGATCTCAAAATATTTGTTTCAAATGTGTATTTCCAGAAAATATCATACCCATCCATTGAGGGGGTGAAGTATGATCCCCCACTCCTCTAGTATTTCCATTTTGGGTGCAATTTTTGCCCCCCCACCCCACCCCTCCAGATTTTCCAAATACAGTACTAGGAACCCTCCACCCCCTCTGGAAATTTTGATTTCACAAAAATGTTATGCAAATTCATGACAGACTTGATCAGAAAAGCCAATAATTAACCCGTCTTATTGATAGTTTCAGTGAGATTATTTGATATACAAAAAATGTGTGCATTTGTATAGCGCTTATTCGTATAGCTCTAAGCGCTTTACATGCTATGGTATCTCTTGTCTCTCCCCTCAATAACAAACCCCCAGATTTTCCAATCCCCTCAATGGGAGGCGGGGGGGAGGGGGGGGGGGGTATGGATGGATATTTTCTGGAACTACGCATAATTCATAAAAAAATTGTAAATGAAAGATAGGGCTCTCCCTTATATCCATTATATAATTTATAAATGGTTCTGCCATCGCTCACATCCATAGGCGCCTTTCGGTCGTAGAAAAGCCATTTGGCAATTGCAATTGCCATCCGCCGTCCACATTGACATATTTCATTGAAAATAGGTATATAATGTAACAAACGCTTTTTTGAAGGATGGTGGTAACACGTGTGGTAGCACGTGCCTTCATGCATGACAGAAAAAAAAAACTAGAAGTACATAAAATTAAGCGTATATAAAAAGATTAAAGTAGAAGGCCTGAATTGGGGTAACCAGGTGATGTGACTAGGGCTATAGGATGGCGGACATGTCGATCAATCTTGTTTTAAAATATAGAACGCCCAAATATATAGTAAAAAATCCTTATAATAGTAAGGAATAATAGTTAGGAAGATTTGGAATGGCAAAGTATATTAAAAACTGTATATTTTTTAAAGTTTGCGGAAAATCAAAATAAGCTGCTCAAAATTGAAAAAGATGCCCGAGTTAGAAAATTTTGCCCAAAAGTTGCTGAAGCGCCAAACACTGTCACCTCAATAAATAATAAAGACCGAAGACCCGTAAAACATGTGCTTTTGATTTATACGACGTTCCTGACATTTGCTAAAATGTAGATATCTATCTCCTCAATCGCCAAGTCAACGAAACAATAAAACTATTGTTTATAAACGCAGGAAGCTTAAGATTTTGGTATAATGGAGGAAGAAACTTTCATTTGTCTCAAATCCCTGTTACACGCAAGCTTTTCGAAATTGATTAAACTTCCTTCGTGGCCTCATGACGAGAATATGGTGTTTTAGATCTATTGATTTTTCATTCTCTTTCCTGCTTGCTAGCATTATTTTTCGCCGGCGTGTCGAGTCTTGAAGATGATATGAAGGAACCACGAAATGACGTTTGAACACGATGCGACGTCGGCAAGAGATTCGTGTCGCGGAAAGTTGTTTTGTGTGTTCCAATGCTCTGCTTTTTATGCGACTTTGAGAAAAAATTGTATTTAACTTTTTCTTAAATTTAAAGCGAAACAAGTTTGAAAGAAAAAGAAAGTATGCTATTAAAAAATAAAAACAATTTCCAAAGAATTTTTATTGCTTGATAGAAAGAGTTTATTTTTTTGACGAATCGATTTGTATAAATTGTTGAATCAATATTATATAAATATGTTGTTAAATTGTAATAACTTATCAATGATGAATACATCAATTTCGGGTTTTTGTCGGGTTTTTATCAGACGGCACGTTATCGTTCGTTTCACCTAGGCTAGGCTAGTTTTTTTGTACTTGTACAAATTTGCACGTGGATATTATTTAAGGGGGTATTCTATATTGCCGTGCGGCTTGCATGATTTTTTGAAAGACAAAACCAAACTAAAGCTGTACATGTGACAAAGCCTTAAGTGACAACAATTACTGACAATGAATTCAGACCTTTCTTATCTTACTCCAACCTTATAAATTTGTGGTTTTATAGGGCTGTTAGAAGCTACAAGACACAAGAGGGCAAGAAAGATAACAAAGCGAAAATACCATCTCTGCGTTTACACAACCATTTATAAAAAAAAGTGTAAATCAAGCATCACAAAAACCAAAGAAAGATAAACAAGTTAAAAAGAAGGACGTTTCTGTGGTATCGGATCGCTAGTCGTAGCCACAGTTTATTATAATGGGATGCGCAGGATCTGTTATCAATTCGACTAACATGTCAAATATGTATGGTATAAAGATAGACAGCGAGATGACAGCGAGATGCATTCGCTCCTTAAAGAGCCCTTGTCAGCAAAACTTTGGTGTTGTTATAATCATTCCATATTGGAAGAAAAATTATGATAAGAAACCTCAAAATAGCCAAAAAAATAAACTCTAATAAAGCCCCAAGGAAGGCTGTGGGGGGGGTTACGTGCCCAACCAAACCCAGCCACCCTTCGTTGGGGAGCTTGGCAAGGCGGTAAGCAGGCGTGCAGACAGGTAGACGAAAAACAGCTAGAAAATATGAAAAATTGATGAAAAATTGTGGACTTTTTTATACTAAGATTATTCAGCATGTACCCTAACCTCAAAGATCACTTCGGTGAGTTCAAAAATATCAAAATTGATGAAATCGATGAAAGCCAAAGTCACCTCAGACGAGTGTTGACTGCAATGGATAACTGCGTCGCCGCTCTTGGAGACTCTGTGTCTTTTTCCGCGTACGCAGAAGAGCTGGGAAGGAGGCATAACCGACGCAACTTCCGGCCACGCCTGATGCACGTGAGTCATTTATGCCCGACCATTCATTGTTGATAAACATTCAACAAAAATCAAATATAGTATTCTAATAAATGTATTTTTTGCGTGCGTTCAGCGGGCAGGTGACGGGCGTGCGGCGAAGCGGCAGCAAGCATGCAACAAATCGGCAGCAAACATTAACAAACCAACAGCAATTAATGTTATGAACTAATGCAACAAGCCAGCAACAAATCATTGTAACGAGGCTTATGTAACAAATCGGCAACAAACTTACAAAAACCGGCAACAAACTTACAACAAACTTACAACAAACCGGCAACAAACTTACAACAAACCGGCAATAAACTTACAATAAACCGGCAACAAACTTACAACAAACCGGTAACAAACTTACAACAAACCGGTAACAAACTTACAACAAACCGGCAACAAACTTACAACAAACCGGTAACAAACTTACAACAAACCGGCAACAAACTTACAACAAACTGACAACAAACCGGCAACAAACTTACAACAAACCAGCAACAAACCGGCAATAAACTTACAATAAACCGACAACAAACTAACAACAAACCGGTAAAAACATGCAACAAACTTAAAACAAATTAGAGGGAAAAACACATAACAAAAACAGGCTCTACTTGAATCTGCAGGGAGTCCGTGCTTACTTAGTTTTTATTGGAAGCCATCTCGAAAAAGACTTACGTTTTAGAAAATCATGACGGGCTTCCCGTGCTCATTGAGAAAAAACGACAGTTATTGATTGATTTGTATCTAGGAAAAAGCTCCGTGATATATATTTGGCACCAATTATAATTGTTTTTTCACCGATATGACATATGATAATGATGCTTCCCCTTTACATAGTCTTGTTTAAATCACTAGTGGTGAAGATAATGTTTATTTGATCTCTTTTCAGTTGAACGCTTTTCGCTCGTGCTTCATTTCTGTCGTCCATGAAATCCTAGCGATGGCCTACCTGTGGGATCCAGAAGTCGAGCAGGCCTGGAACCGACTTTTCGACTATATAACTATCTTAATGTTACGAGGCATTCAACTCGCTGAAGAGTGACTTAAAAATGCCTTCGATAACAATGTATTGTATTCATCGGGAAAGAACACACAACGCCGTCGGTCGATCCCATTAGCGTAGTAAACAAGAGTTTAATAGTTTATTGCAAAAGTCATATGTTAAAAATATACATTTATCAAAATCTTCAATTTACGAGCGATCAGCTTTTTAGCCGATTGTTACGTTCTTTGCTCGCGGCTTCCCAACGGAAGGCTCGCACCGGTTTTGTTATGGCACTGAGTTTAACGCATAGGAGCTTTTTGTAGAACATTAGCCACTGAAGGTATTAATAATGCTTTTATTTTTTTAAGGCTTCTATCTTAAACAAAGACATAATTTTTAATCAACTATCTATTTAAGGTAATTCCCTTGAAATAGTTCTACAGCCCAGAATTTTTTTAAACTTGGCATAAACAATATTGAAGTTAAGGGCTTTCAAAAAATGTAATAAAAAATGGGGGTACCGACCTCGTTTATACAACAGAGGGGCGTAGAGTTGACGCGTTTTTACTGATCGCGCAAGGAAAAATCCCAATTCTTAGTTTTCAAAAAGAATGCCTATAGTCTTTAGAAAATTAAGTTCTTTTTGTCGAGCTGCCAAAATCCGATCTCCTAAACAATAACCCGTAGTAGCTAATGTTCAAAACTAATCACATTTTAAGAGATCGCACTAAAAGACATTGTTTTCGCCACTATTCATACGGTAAAAAGCGCCATTTTGAAGTATTTTTACGAGAAAGAGAAATAACAAAACTTCTACAACCCAACTTTTCTTTTTCTTTCAGTATATCATTTTCCCGTATATACTTAACTATTTGAGCAAATAAAAAATGGGGGTAACCGACTTCGTTTTTCTGTCAAAGCGATTTTAAGTAAAAAACGCGCGCCTTTTGCTGTGTTTTCTTGTACAACTGTGGCGCGCGCGCGCACTTAATACCGGTAAATTCGAACAAACAGCGCGCGCCACTATGCACAGAAGGGGTGCGCAGTGCAATTCAAGGGGATTACCTTAACCTGTTAACGTGTCAACTTTCTTCACGAACAACCCTTTCTTCACTATCAACTTTATTACAAATGATTTTTACCAGGTGCTGTTCTCTGTTTTATTTTTCCACCTGGTCATCACCTTATATCACCAGATTTGGTCACTAAACCCAGTCAAAGTTTTAGAATTTGAGGCAAACTTTGTACAGAAAATCTTATTTCCAGTGACAGCCATTTTGAATAGGCCTCTTGCTCTTTCTAAAAACATTTCAGTACCGTAGCATACCTAGAAATATTGGAGGGGCACAATACAGAAACATTAAGAAAATATTAGGACACAGCGACGCCCCTACTGGTCATTTCCTTATGACTTTTTAAAATATTGGGGGGTGGGGGGGAAGGGACGTGCCCCCAGTGACCCACCTCTTGCCACGGCCCTGCAACTAGGCCTGCAACTGCAGCTTGTAGGATAGGCTCCACCACTTTTGTTGTAATAAATTGATGTTATTCATACCTAGGTATGGATTGTAAATAAAGTATACTGCAATAAAAAAAAGATGTCTCATTGATGATGTGTCGAAGCGAAGGAGCATTCATTATATTGCCACCTGTCGAAATCGGCGAATAAGCAATTACGGCAAGGTACTTATTATTTACTTACTTACTTAACCTCTTCATCCCCGGTGGGACATAAGGCCGCTACAAAACGCTTCCACTTTCGCCGATCGCGCGCCATGTGCTGAGCTTCTGTGAGTGTTAGCTGGTGTTCCGATAACTCAGACAGGATGGTTCTTCTCCAGGTGGTTTTGGGTCTTCCGGGCTTTCTCCTTCCTGGTGGTGTCCACCTTAAAGCAACCTTTGGAATGCGTCGCTGGTCAATTCTTAGAACATGCCCAAGCCATCTCATGCTATTGTTAATGTTATTTAATGTCCCAGGCAAGGCTCTCACACGGGAAAGGCGCTTATTTGGTTACTTCTCACAGGCACATACACAACGGTGGATAGTCTACTTCCGGTTCGCAATACACGTGCTATGTAGACAAAACTAGGTTTAAAAGCATAAGCGAATCAGATAAAAAGGCATTTTAGATCACTCTGGTATGTCATAAGTCTAGTCAAGTCAAAACTTTGTTTAACCAAACCCAATAATAAACGTCCATTGAAGATAAACTGCGATGGCATAAAAGATCCCTTTTTGTTTTTCTCGGGGGAGTTGGTCAGATTTTAATCAGAAAACTCCCCCCTCCCCCGCAACACCACACCACAAAAAATGGGTTTCGGATTCCGTATCCCTCCCCCATAGCCCCAAGAAAGGTTTATAAAAAGTGTAAGTCGTTCAGGCGAGACGCTTGGAGCACAAGGCATTTCAAAAATCGATGTCGGTCGAATGGCAAATGGTACATGGCAGTTACAAGGAAAGGTGCTTAGAACTCCTAACTAATTAGAATTATAACAATCTTGTCCTTAGGGGCGGGCAAAGGAATTCCAAAAAAGGGGGCGAAGCAAGGGTTTTGGTAAGGGGGGGGGGGGGGGGGCAAAGCAAGGGTTTCGGTGGGGGGGGGGCGAAGCAAGGGTTTCTGTAGGGGGGGGGGGGGGGGGGCGGAGCAAGGGTTTCTGTAGGGGGGGGGGGCGGAGCAAGGGTTTCTGTAGGGGGGGGCGGAGCAAGGGTTTCGGTAAGGGGGGGGGCGGAGCAAGGGTTTCGGTAAGGGGGGGGGGCGAAGCAAGGGTTTCGCTAAGGGGGGGGGGGGGCGGAGCAAGGGTTTTGCTA
The DNA here is from genome assembly GCF_932526225.1 of Nematostella vectensis. Lineage (NCBI taxonomy): Eukaryota > Metazoa > Cnidaria > Anthozoa > Actiniaria > Edwardsiidae > Nematostella > Nematostella vectensis. Next base: position 6,860,148 of record NC_064047.1, on the reverse strand, counting down.
AGGGGGGGGGGGGGCGGATTCAATGTTCTTCCCTGTATTTTCTTTTATTACCAGGCCCGTACCCAGGGTTTTTCTTGGGGGGGGGGGGGGGTGCAAAATCCAAAAACCTGGACCTAATTTTTCCGGGGGTGAGGGAGCTTTCTAATAAAAAACACTTCTATTGCGAACCGAAAGTGGACTTTCGGCCGTTGGGGGGTGGGGTTCGAACGTACCCACTGCCCGGGGCCTTGGTTACTAGGTTTTGTTATGGTTACATAACACATATCAAGATATTTGAGTTGACTAAGTGTATATATCTGGATACCTGTGTCAGAATATGTGACTCGTTTCTAGTCTTCCTGAATGATAGACAAATATGATGAAAGAGTCGTAGACTGATTCTCTAAGCAATTTACAAGATTTAATGATAATCCGCCTGTTTTGGCGTTTTTGGAGGGGACAATATTATATGCCTATTTTCCAAATATGACCTAAGTTCGCTTCCAACGATATTTCGGAGTCTGCTTCAAGCATTATTTTGTTAGAACTGTGCAGGGGAAAAAAATCGAGAACTTGTAAAAAATTCGTGTTTACTACGATTTTACTGGCTGCCATCTTAAAAAAATAGGCCCGGGGGTCCACACACTAAATGCAATAACTAAGTTGGTAGTATGTGCACAAGAAATTAAACCTTGCGACGATCTTTTTCCAGATGTAATAAGGCTACATTATGTAAATAACATTAGTCTATATTGATTCTCTTTCATAAATTAATTTTGTGAACTTACATGGTGTGCGCATTTTGATCTAGTTGTTCAGTTTTCTATTTATAACAACAAAAGCAACGTCAGCAAAATCAATACGTGATCAAAAAAGCGTTGATTTTCGTTTGAAAACAAGAAGATCTTAATTATAAGTAAAATACCACCGGTGTTTCGTAACAAAACACAGATTACCGCCAAAGACCGGGTTTACAGCTCGGAAAGGGGTGAACGTTGATGATCTAATTGTCATGGTCAAGTCACAGCGCATCTATCGGGTTTTCGAACTGTTATTAGGCTGGATCGATTATCCATGGTAAGAGTAAACGAAAGTTTTGCATTTTTTATTAGTTTTAGAATCAATCTTGTGATACAAAAGCATTGTCTAAACTATAGAAACGACAAAGTAGTTATTTAACATTCGGCAAATGAAAAAACCTCTATTCTTTTAAAGACCGGCCATTATCTGACGGACGGGAGGTTTTTTTGTGGCCAGGTGTCTTTCTTGATTCTGTGTTATTTTCTCTGAAGGTGACTATGACATTAATCCAAGGATTGCTTCACCTTCGATGTTTAAAGATTTTGTTCGGTTCGATTGTTATTATAGTTATTATTATTATTTTTATTTTATATATATATTTTGTTGGTGGTGGTGGGGGAGGGGAGTTTCATTAACTAATTCATTAGAAATCAAATGATGCCCTTTCATTGGGTTTCCTACAGTAGTCTTTTTCCTCTTATCAGAAAAAAGATTATAACCTTTTATTGAGTCCGTGGGACTTAAAGTTCCCCCAACATCCGCAATTTTATTTTTGACGTGTAGGTCAGAGCAAAACATTATAAAAGCTGTCCGTGAAATGCAATTAAAAAGCATTTTCGTTCACAATAATACTATTTTAAACCAGAAATCTTTAAAGTAATTTTGCATTACCAGTCATCACTAGAACCTTTGTAAATACTATGGAATATTTATTTTTAAAAGCTCAATTCCGCCCCTTCAATTTGATCGGAAGGACTTATCGGAAGGCTCTTTATATGAATTCTCTCCTAATGGGAGATTCTAATAACGTGATCACGATTGTACCGATTTTAATGGCTGTATTCCCTAAATCGCACCTGCATGGGTGTTATTGCTCCGCAGCAGTATTCATAACTAGTCCTGGAGAGGAAGTGGTACATTTTTTCATCTAGCATAGCCTTCTAAGGAATCTACAATACACAACAGGTCAGTCCCACAAGCACTGGGTCTTTAACGTTTTCTATTTGTAATCATTAAAAATTATCGTTTTGGAAGAGCCTGTGTAGGCGGGAAGAAAAGTGGAGGAGAATGGGAACTCAAGGATTTTATCGAGCTTGATTAATGTTTCCTTACTTCTAGGGTTTGGGGAGATCAGTGAAAACATGTTATAAAAACGAACTATGAACTTTTTTCTATTAAATGGGATACTCAAAATGCCAGAACAGCCGTGATTTGCTAATACTGGGTGAACTCGAAACCTCAGGACACTCATATCGCATTCTTGTGGATTTAAGTTTGGAGTAGAAATAAGAAATATCAGGATGACATAATAAAGCAACTTATTGTAAAGACTGCATATGTCATACAAAGCAACCTCGATTCCGTATGTCTGAGGGTAAGTTACGTAACGTGTATCATTTTGCTTTCAATCTACTTCAATAATCATGTGGTTTAGATGAAAAGCCACATCCTTAGGCGCTTTATTATAACATCAAAATATCTTTAAAAAAACTGTACACATGTGAATTTATTTTTGATATAATCATTTATTCTGTTATTGAAACTGATATACATTCAACTTCATTTTAATTTGCCTAGTTATTCTTATGCAATTATATATTTTATTTTTTTTATACAAGACAGTGAATACAGTGAGAAAGCTTCCTTTTCGTCATTATTGATATTATGTTTATTGCTATTTTACCTTATTCGTCATTCTATTTTTGTTTCAGTTCTAGGAATAACAAAGTCAACTCAAGTTCGGTTGCTATGGAGACACGGTTGAGTGACAGCGGTTATCAATGTATCGTGGGCTACCTGTCAATCCTTTTCGTATTTGGCTTAGTAGCCAATAGCACTGCCTCGAAGTCTTTACAAAACACTACCGATGTTCTATTGATTAGTCTAAGCATTTCTGATTGGCTTCAAGCGGTACTCGGAAAGCCGGTGGTGATTTACGGAAATGTGGTTGGCTGGTGGAATGCCGACAGAGCGCTGTGCGTGTTTTACGGACTATCTACGGCGGCTCTTGGGTTTGTTAGCCTGCTTCATCTCGCTGCGCTCGCCTTTCAGCGATGGCTGGCGATCACTAAACCAATGACGTACAAGGTAAGAATCATGTAAAAGTTTCACATTTGGGAAGGGAAAAAGGTAGGCTTGGCTAAACATGAATAAATTTTACAAAAGGAAGTGAAAAGAAATCTGCGAGTCGCCGTATAAACAAAACATAGCCTGCTAGCCGGCTCTCCAGTGGGTTAATTCGGAAATTACTGTTTTGGGGGTGTCAGGATTCCTGTTGCGACCAACGAAAACACACAGGAAGAGACGGCTCGCAGGGTCAAGCAAGTATTTTGATCGGCCGTTGTTGCACGTTGGCCATTTTGTTTACTTTTCGAACGGATTGGTTCGATTTGACGCTCCTGACACTTTCATTTGACACGGAAGGTCAAGCGTGAAGCGTGACATGCAAAAACAGAGGGTCTTGCTGCCGGCTCTCTTTTCTCCTTTCCACCTTTCACAGGAATCCCGAATCTCTGGAGAGCCGGCTAGCAGGCTTAACAAAACACCGCATCCCGTTTCCCTTCACCTAGTTCCCCAACCCTACCCTGGGTACCAGAGCCACCAGACTTCTCTAGTCCAGTGACGCGCAGCCAAAATGCCGCGACGAGCGAAGCGTCACTGGACGAGAGAAGTCTTGTGGCTCTGGTACCCAGGGTACCCCAACCCCTGCTACGAGAAACTCAGAAAGTGACCAGAGTTCGAATTAAGAGAAAAATGACTTGGCACTAAAATACATCATGATTATAATTATAATAATAGTGCGATTTTGTTCTTTAGACCATCTGCGATAAGCGCATTTACCCGCTTGTGGGCACCCTGTGGGCATGGGGTATGCTCTGGGCCGTATTTCCGGTACTGGGGTGGTCTGGGTACGAGTTGGAGCCTGGGGAGACTGGATGTGCGATCACGTGGAATGACCAAAGCACCACAAACAAGTCGTATATTTTTATCATCTTCGTGATTTTTTTCCTTCTCCCTATGACGCTTGTGATTGGCTGTTACGCATGGGTGGCGAAGTTAGCCCGTAACATGTCAACGGATGCACTTGCAAGGTATGCGCCGCAGGGGTCTAGGGTTGGGTTTAGCGCCCCCCCCTATTTTTAGATCGCATAAGAATAACAAGAAACATAAGAAAATTCATGGAAGAACGTACAATGAATCCGGCTTTCCTTTCGTGAAACCCTCTTGCTTTGGCCACGGGTCATGCTAACCTCGTCCCCAGGGTCTTCTGGGTAATTTTCAATATAGCGTGTCAGCCAGTCGCCATTTTGAAATTACCTAGAAGACCATGGGGACGAGGTTGGGGTCATGTAGAAGCTATCCGAAGATTTCACTACATTGGACTGATGCACCACCTAACCACAGACAATACAACGGGAAACAAAACAATAGAACGGAAAAAGAATAATGATGTTATCCGGTCAATCCTGTTAGGGCTTAAGAGCGGGCTTCTACACTTCTCTCGGCCACCCCTTTTGGGAACACCTGGATCCGTCCCTGAGCGGTGGAGATTGAGATCTGGTTTGAGGCGCTTGGTTCATACGATGTCGTTCTCATAACATAAATAAGACGCAAGGTTGAAAGATATGCATGCGTAGTAAAAACCTATCCAACAAAACGCAAACGCAGGCCCGTAATCAGAAAACATCCGATATTGAGGCGGGGCGATACAGACCTTTTTGTTTGGCTCTTATTTTTACTTTTATTTTTATTTTTATTTATTATTTTTATTTTTATTGCCACTGTATTTTCTTATATTTTGCACTACTTCCACCAGTTATACTAGTGCGTTATACTAGTGCGGAAGGCACAATAGAGCTAGGCTCCACATCAAGTACCACTGCCAAAGGGTGACTTTGGATTGCCAACTAGCGCGCGCTCAGTATTTTCCAGCAAAAAGCAACTTATTCCACGCTTACTAATAAGCAAGAAAATCAGAAGAATCAAGAATTTTGACAGAAAGGGGATTATTTCATTTTAATTTAGATTTTTGTCAATCTCTGGTTTAAAGGTCACAGCCATCTCTGCGCTTTCTTTATGCGCGCGGGAATTTGCCATACAAAAAGTCACATGTTTTCTTATTGCAAGTCGCCTATTGGTCGCTCATCTTGTTATTGTTCCAGATGGGGAAGAGATGCCGCCGCGTCTCAAGCAACTCTAAGGTCTGAGAAGGAAAATGCCTGGACATCATTTGTGATGTTCCTGGGTTTCCTGATTGCATGGTCACCATACGCCATAGTTTCGCTATACTCAGCCATCACGGGTGAACGAGTGTCACCAGAGGCCGCCACGATTCCAGGAATGCTAGCCAAATCTGCAAGCTGTTACAACCCCCTCATCTACGTCTTTCTTTACTCCCGGTAAGACGCCTGTCTGCCTATGTTTTTATTCGTATGTCTATCTTTTTCTCCGTCTGTCTGACTGATCTCTCCGTGTGTATTTCTCCCCGTCTGTCTATCTTTCCATCTCCTCATTTCCAAATTTCGCAGGTCTGACTGATCTCTCCATCTCTATCAGGGCCGTAGCAGGGGGTGGGGCACTGGGACCACGTGCCTTCCCCTAATATTTTCAAAAATTATAAGGAAATAACCCGTAGGGGCGTGGCTGTGCCCCAATGTTTTCTTAATGTTCCTGTATCGTGCCCCCATCCCTTTAAAGTCGAGCCTGCTACGGCTATGTCTATGGTTTTCTCTCGGTATATCTGTCTTCCTCTCTCCTCATTTCCAAATTTTGCTGGTCTGTCATATCTTATTTGTCTTTCTCTCCTGTCTGTGATCTATCCGTTTCTATGTCTTTCTCTTCTGTCTGTGATCTCTCCGTCTCTTCGCCTTTCTCTCCTGTCTGTGATCTCTCCGTCTCTATGTCTTTCTCTCATGTCTGTGATCTCTCCGTCTCTGTCTTTCTTTCCCGCCTGTGATTTGTCCGTCTCTATGTCTTTCTCTCCTGTCTATGATCTCTTCGTCTGTGTCTTTCTCTCCTGCCTGTGATCTCTCCGTCTCTATGTCTTTCTTTCCTGTCTGTGATCTCTACGTCTATGTCGTTCTCTCCTGTCCGTGATCTCTTCGTCTCTATCTCTTTCTCTCCTGGGTGTGATCTTTCCGTCTCTATATCTTTCTCTCCTGTCTGTGATCTATCCGTCTCCATGTCTTTCTCTCCTGTCTGTGATCTCTCCGTCTCTATGTCTTTTTATCCTGTCTGTGATCTCTCCGTCTCTATGTCTTTCACTCCTGTTTGTGATCTCTCCGTCTCTAAGTCTTTCTCTCCTGTCTGTGATCTCTCCCCTGTCTGTGATCTCTCCGTCTCTATGTCTTTCTCTCCTGCCTGTGATCTATCCGTCTTTGTATCTTTCTCTCCTGTCTGTGATCTCTCCGTCTCTATGTCTTTCTCTCCTGTCTGTGATCTCTTCGTCTCTATGTCTCTCTCTCCTGTCTGTGATCTATTCATCTCCGTATGCCTGAATACCTTGTTTGTCAAATTGTCTGTCTCAGCCTCTGAGCCTCCAAATACTGGGAGGAGGGAGTGGGAAGGGGGAAGGGGGAAGGGGGAAGGGGGTAGGGGGTAGGGGGTAGGGGGAAGGGGGTAGGGGGAATGGGGAGCACTATACAGAGACATTAGGAAAATGTGAGGAGCAATCTCTCTGCCTACCTTTTTTTCTAACCTGTCTGTCAACATATCCATCTGTCATCATTCTTTCTTTCATGATTATCTTCTTTATATTCAACTGCAATCTATGTTGTTTTATTCCTGTCTATGTCTAGTCACTTTTCTACTCTGTTTGTCGTCCCGTCAATATTGACTCTAACATTTCTGCCGATGGAATGTAATGATAGAGGCAGAAATGTTTATTTTGACGGAATGTGAATAACACGTGGGCTTGTGTATTTTTTTAATGTCATTCAGCAGTGATTACTGCTCGCTGGTTACATATCCAAAATAAACAGGAGTTCTTCTGAGCTGTGTTTGTTGTATATTGTTATAAAATGGAGGCAAAATACACCTTTCCTGCTGTTTAACTTAAGGTTCCGACGAGCTCTGAGCAAACTGACGAGGCGTGGCTTAGTACAACCTGTCGATCAGACCTTTCATGGAACCGCAAACGCTACGATTCGAAGCGTCCACAACAGAACAACCACTTCTTCCAGGACGGTGACTTCTACAAAACACTCACTAGAGGTCATCAAGGCTTGAATCCACGTGTTCATGTTTATGTTTTTAATTTAAAGAGCTGTTATCAGCAGCACCTGTACTTTTATCCCATATTGTAAGACAAATCTCGAAATATCCATCGAGAAGCAAATGTTTATGCTTCAGTCACAAAATTCAAACAAAAATATCCCCAATGCTTCTATTTAAACAGCCATTGCAAATGGATGTTTTTTTTCACACCGTGCCATTTTCTTATGATGACAACGGCAGCTGAAGGGACTATTTTTTTTATCTTTGTCAGAGAGAAGGGACATGTTTTATTTTTTATTGGTACAAAAGTCGGATGGAGGATCTAATTTTCCACCTCTCCCCCAGTCAACAATCGAAGGTCGCCATCAAGCCAACCCGCCCCTTCACGGCTATACATTTTATTCACAACTATAATAGTGGACGGAGAAGTGAAAACTTTCAATGACATCTCGGGATCCGATTTGAGAATATGTTTCAAAGAATAGGAAAAACTGACAAAACAGTAAAGTCCGAAACAGTTGGAATCATTCGACTTCTGTTTTGTCTGTTTTCCCATACTTTTATTCACAATTGAGAATATAACATATAAATAGGTACGTACATTGTCAAATGTTGTCTATTTAAAAAGGTTGCGCCGTGTGTAAAAACGCAAAATGGCAAATAGCGTGCTTGCAGCGTTTACCTTGTGTTTACCTTCGCCATGTTTATAATATAATATGACATTCCATGTTGGACCAAAATCATAGCATGTACAAAGAAAAAATCCTTTGTGTTATCAATGTCACACCTCTAAAAGCGGTCACCCTTGGAAACGTGCTAAGTGACCGTTTAAAAGAGGTCGGCCATTAAATTTGAATCCAATGAAACCGAAAATAAGATAGAAGATGCGCACTGCAAGGGGCCCTTTTACGGTGTTGAGCTCAAAAACCGTCAAAAAACATTCGCATCTTTGCAATAGCATAGACACTCTTATCCTTTTTTTTAATTAACGTAGATATTCTAGTCTTATGCTGAATCAAAGTTTAACCCTTTGAAATACCGTAGACATTCTAACCCGGGGGGGGGGGGGGGGGGGGGACTCCGATAAAAACAGACAGGGATAATCGTCTCGGCAAAATCGATTTTATCCCTAAGGGATGGCGATTTGGGGGTGGTCGAAAGAATTTTTAACCCTAAGAGATAGCAGAATCGAAAAAAAAACGTTAAATACCCACTTAGGACTAGCAATTGGTCGTATTTTATACTCTAAGAGATAACAGAATCGAGAAAAAAAAAGTTAAACACCCCCTACAGAAATAGAAGTTGGTCGAATTTTATACCCTAAGAGATAACGAAATCGGAAGAATCCTTCAACATCCCCTAAGGGATGGCAGTTGGTCGAAATTGTATACTCTAAAAGATGTGACGATCCCCCCGTCTATTTTTCTCCGTCTACTCCCCCCCCCCCCTGCATTCTAACCCTATGTTGAATCGAGGTTGGAATCTAACCCTATGTTGAATCGAGGTTGGAATCTAACCCTATGTTGAATCGAGGTTGGAATCTAACCCTATGTTGAATCGAGGTTGGAATCTAACCCTATGTTGAATCGAGGTTGGAATCTAACCCTATGTTGAATCGAGGTTGTAATCTAACCCTATGCTGAATCGAGGTTGGAATCTAACCCTATGTTGAATCGAGGTTGGAATCTAACCCTATGCTGAATCGAGGTTGGAATCTAACCCTATGCTGAATCGAGGTTGGAATCTAACCCTATGCTGAATCGAGGTTGGAATCTAACCCTATGTTGAATCGAGTTTGGAATCTAACCCTATGCTGAATCGAGGTTGGAATCTAACCCTATGCTGAATCGAGGTTGGAATCTAACCCTATGCTGAATCGAGGTTGGAATCTAACCCTATGCTGAATCGAGGTTGGAATCTTTGGATAACGATAATCCCTTGGGCCCCTTCCTCATCGAAAAGATCCTCTTGACGTCAGAATGGGTTGACTGTAAATAACTTTTACCTGTAAATAAAACATATCAATATTCAACAGGATGTAAGGAGAATAATAATTATAATAAAGCATTGTATGCAGCTCAAATTTTTTTTTTGCATAGAGGAAAAAATATCCTCATCTCAACAAAACATTAGGGGCTGCATAAATAGAGGGGTGGTTAGCCTTGAGAATGTTAAAGAGTGGTAGTCAGCCGCACGTTGTTTTTGATTTAATTAATAGAGAACGACAAATTATGTGATGAGATCTCAAAATAACATTCTCAAAACAAAATTTAATACTATTAAATTAAATAAAAAAATTCGCAAAAGCTTCCCAAAATCAGCGGATGCGAAGAAAATGGAAGCCACAATCACCCTCGTAAGAACCCGAGAGCGCAGATCCAACACAGTCGAGTCGAAGGCATAGAAGACGCCTCAGACATTCGACACACAACTCATGTCAGACCACGAAACACAGGTTTTGGTATGAAATTTTCTTTTTTTGTAGAGGGAGGAAAATCAGAGAGCCCGGAAAAAAAACTCGGAGCTATCGCGATAACCAGCTAACTCAACTTACGTCGGAAACGGGAATCAAACCCAGAACCCAGTGGTGAGAGGCACAGGTACTACAGAGCGACCGGGAAACCTGTGGTGAGAGGCACAGACACTACAGAGCGACCGGGAAACCTGTGGTGAGAGGCACAGGCACTACTGAGCGACCGGGAAACCTGTGGTGAGAGGCACAGGCACTACAGAGCGACCGGAAAACCTGTGTTGAGAGGCACAGGCGCTATAGAGCGACCAGGAAACCTGTGGTGAGAGGCACAGGCACTACAGAGTGACCAGGAAACCTGTGTTGAGAGGCACAGGCACTACAGAGCAACCGGGAAACCTGTGGTTAGAGCCACAGGCACTACAGATCGACCGGGAAACCTGTGGTGAGAGGCACAGGCGCTACAGAGCGACCGGGAAACCTGTGGTGAGAGGCACAGGCACTAAAGAGCGACCGGGAAACCTGTGGTGAGAGGCACAGGCGCTACAGAGTGACCGGGAAACCTGTGGTGAGAGGCACAGGCACTACAGAGCGACCGGGAAACCTGTGGTGAGAGGCACAGGCGCTATAGAGCGACCGGGAAACCTGTGATGAGAGGCACAGGCGCTACAGAGCGACCGGGAAACCTGTGGTGAGCGGCACAGGCACTACAGAGCGACCGGGAAACCTGTGGTGAGAGGCACAGGCACTACAGAGCGACCAGGAAACCTGTGGTGAAAGGCACAGGCGCTATAGAGCGACCGGGAAACCTGTTGTGAGAGGCACAGGCACTACAGGGCGACCATGAAACCTGTGGTGAGAGGCACAGGCACTACAGAGCGACCGGGAAACCTGTGGTGAGAGGCACAGGCGCTACAGAGCGACCGGGAAACCTGTGGTGAAACCCAAAATAAATATTTGCAAGAGTACATATATACAGTAAGGGAGGAAAACCTTGTTTTAAGGGGTGCGCCATGTCAATTCCAATCTTAGCCTACATTACCTGTAGGTGTTCAAGTTTTTTATTCAGCAAGACAACCCGGTGTTTTGGCAAGCATTTTGAATAGCGGCAAAATAATGAACTCCGGGTTTTGTTGCCGAAATAAAGCTCCAACGCCGATGGATAGGCTATTCCAACCTTCTCTATACCAAGAACTTGGTATCAAAATTAGTTGACCCCCTACCCTGTTCCCACACCAACCCACCAACATTTTTAAATGGGTTAAACCCCCTAACCCCCCCCCCCTCCCCCTGTAGATCCTCTATTGCTGCCTATGCATGCTTATAGCTCTTATAGCTTGAATGGTCAATTGAATGGGGCAAAAGCCTGTCACTCACCGCATGAAGCCGCCATTTTCTTTGCAAGCACTGAGAAAGGCTCTTGAAGACTCCGCCGTTCCCCAACACAAACTTCACATAGCCGAACTAAACAACAGATAGCAGGAGGAACTTTAAGATGGGAACAAGAACAGAGAAGATAGAAAACAATGCATAGGCGACAAAAAATCACTTGAAGCTTTGAGTTGCAAACTCATCATGGCAAAATAAACACAGAGACGGCTGCAGTCGACACCCCAGGTAGGTAGATAGGTAGGCAGATTCAGTGTCTATTCACCCCCATTCAGGTACATTCCTTGAATCCCCACCACTTATTTTCTTATTTGCCAACCCCTCTATTTTAGAGTCTGGATTCTGCAGTGTAGAGCATGGTAAAAAGGGTTGAGCACCTGTTTACCTTTTTCTGCATCAGCCCACTGTGAAGCCACTTTACAGTCACACTCCCGCTCCTCCTTTAAATCAGTCTTGGTACCAATCACAACTACTGGAAACTAGGAGAACACAAACAAATTAAACCAAAGTTAACATTCCAATCATGACAATTAATGTTTAGAGCTGAATGCATGTTTTAGGACCATAATAAAAAAAATAGACTTGATATTGATCACACACACTTTACAGAAAGTAAAATAATGCATGATTCATGGACTATTAAATAACATTATACACCTAAATTAAAAAACGTCAGTGCAAATGGCAAATAGCAGCTCCAAGACCGAAAGGTGCCTAGAAATGAATTCTAGCGATGCCATAGCTACAACATCAATAGCCTTCAAATGGTTATTGGATGATTGATCCTACATTCGGCTAAATATAATGAGGCGTGAAGTATCCTTCGGATATTGAACTACCATTGGCCCATCGCCATTTGCTGTTTGCACTGACAATGTTTTATGAAACAGGTGTATACCTACAAATTCTTGTAATTATTCATTCATTCATTCATTCATTTTTTCATTCATTTATTTATTTATTAAAATAATAACAATAATACAGTTACAGGAAAAAAACAGCCAACAAGCATAAAGACGCATAACAAATAAATTGCTGCATATTTGATTTTATTTTCCTTTGCAGTTTGAATAATAAACCACATATACTACAGTCAGAGATTGTTAATATATAACTTGCTACATGACATTTCTAAAATAAAATTTCATAAAATTGAAAAAGCATTTTGAGGTGGTAAAACCCTTTGAAGTTTTATAACTTTTCATGTATACTAAAAAAATAATATGCAATTCATGCTAAAAAGCAAAAGTGATACAAATGAGAAATAAAACAACAATTTAAATAAGTGACAGTGACAGTGACGGCGACAGTGATAGTGACAGTGACAGTGATAGTGACAGTGATAGTGACAGTGACAGTGACAGTGACAGTGACAGTGACAGTGACAGTGACAGTGATAGTGATAGTGACAGTGATGGTGATAGTGATAGTGATAGTGATAGTGACAGTGACAGTGATAGTGACAGTGATAGTGATAGTGATAGTGACAGTGACAGTGACAGTGATAGTGATAGTGACAGTGATAGTGACAGTGATAGTGATAGTGATAGTGACAGTGACAGTGACAGTGACAGTGATAGTGACAGTGATAGTGACAGTGACAGTGATGGTGATAGTGACAGTGACAGTGATAGTGATAGTGATAGTGACAGTGACAGTGATAGTGACAGTGATAGTGATAGTGAGTGACAGTGATAGTGACAGTGATATTTATAGTGATAGTGATAGTGACAGTGACAGTGATAGTTATAGTGACAGTGATAGTGACAGTGATAGTGACAGTTATATTGACAGTGATATTTATAGTGATAGTGATAGTGACAGTGATAGTAAAAGCGACAGTGATAGTGACAGTGATAGTGACAGTGATAGTTATAGTGACAGTGATTGTGACAGTGATAGTGAGTGACAGTGATAGTAAAAGCGACAGTGATAGTGATAGTGACAGTGATAGTGACAGTAACAGTGATAGTGACAGTGATAGTGACAGCGACAGTGACAGTGATAGTGACAGCGACAGTGACAGTGATGGTGATAGTGACAGTGACAGTGATAGTGACAGTTATAGTGACAGTGACAGTTATAGTGACAGTGACAGTTATAGTGATAGTTATAGTGACAGCGATAGTGACAGTGACAGCGATAGTGATAGTGACAGTGATAGTGACAGTGATAGTGACAGTGATAGTGACAGTGATAGTGATAGTGACAGTGATAGTGACAGTGATAGTGATAGTGATAGTGACAGTGACAGTGATAGTGATAGTGACAGTGACAGTGACAGTGATAGTGACAGTGATAGTGATAGTGACAGTGATAGTGACAGTGACAGTGATAGTGGTAGTGATAGTGATAGTGACAGTGATAGTGACAGTGATAGTGATAGTGATAGTGATAGTGACAGTGATAGTGACAGTGACAGTGATAGTGACAGTGATAGTGATAGTGACAGTGATAGTGACAGTGACAGTGATAGTGACAGTGACAGTGATAGTGATAGTGACAGTGATAGTGACAGTGATAGTGACAGTGATAGTGACAGTGATAGTGATAGTGACAGTGATAGTGACAGTGATAGTGATAGTGACAGTGATAGTGATAGTGACAGTGACAGTGATAGTGACAGTGATAGTGACAGTGATAGTGATAGTGACAGTGATAGTGACAGTGATAGTGATAGTGACAGTGACAGTGATAGTGATAGTGACAGCGATAGTGATAGTGATAGTGATAGTAATTGTAATACTGTAGTAATAGGGTAATTATAGTAACAGTTTTAATAATATCTCAAGTTTAGACAACAAAACCAACAAGACAACGTTTTATCACCAGTTTCACTTACATCCCTGCCTCTACTCTTTTCTATATCCCGCTTTAGGCTCTGAACTAGGAGAAAAGACCGTTTTGAGGTAGTGCTATAAACCAGAAGAAATCCCTAGAGACAAGAGACAAAATAAAATAAAATAATGAACACACATAATTTTTTTGCTATGTTTATCTGCGGCTAGAACAAAACAAGACGGTGGCCATTGCCCTACTATTTCTTAGGTTTATTTCTTGCTATGTGCCACGGGTTGGTGAATAGCAAAAAATAACTCCTGGGAGAGCATAGCTAAAAAACGCATGCAGGCAGGCTATAATTTCAGGGCTGAAAGCATTACAGCTACAGGATGTTATTATTTATATTGCAATTTCCCAACAAGAATTTAGCAGGCAGATCCTGGGGGTTTTGGAACTGGAACTGCTTGATAAAAAACATATCCATTCCCAGGCTAATGTGAGTAACCATATGGTTGTTAATACAGAATTAGATAAAAAAATCAGAGTAACATATTTTAATTACAGTACTGTACTTACATCTGCTAAGTTCATGTAGTGTTTTGAAATCTCTCCCTTGCTCTCGTCCTAGAACAATGACAAAAACTTGCATTGCATTGTGCGTCCATATCTGCACACAGGAGTGTGCATGCTGTACATGTACATAACAGAAAAGATACATAATGGTATGCTTAGAAAATAGAGAGAATCACATGAGTTATTTTGGGTTTGCGCAACAAATCCTGATCCAATTTTTATTTCAAAAAAATGTTCATATTGTTGTTCTAATATGTAACTATGAAAAACTATCAAAACATTTAAAAGAAATTTGTTAAAAAAGGTCACCCCATACCACAATTATAGGCCAGTAGTACTTTGAAATGATGTTGAAAATAAACAGAACTGTAAACTGGACAGAAAGCAATAAATTGACTTGAGTACTTCTAGCAATAAGCTGGGTTAGATACAGTATCAACCCGTAGATTTTGACAAATCAATAATTCTGATAGAATTCTTACCAGTCCCATAGTGTCATAGATGCGAAACCTTTCCTTGATTCCTCTTTCAACTTCGATAAGTACTTCATAAACATCTTCAATGGTCTTGAACATTGGCTGAAAAAAAAAAAGATGTTTACAACAACACCCGCTTGGGTAACTGGCCTGGACAACTTTTCTTAAAATGTCAGTGTATAGAAAAAAAGGGAAAATGCCGAATTTCCACAGAATAATTTTTTTGAAAGCGATAGAAATCGCTAAAAAGCGGGACGATGGTGCTCCACGTGGGAGAGCAGGAGATGTCTTCAGACTCCCGCCTAGTGCAGCAGAGTTGACATGTATGGTATATCCTCTTAGAACACACTGGGCTGTTCACTGGGCTGAGAGCATGAACTTAAACTTTAGTGTACATAAAAATATAACTACCCAATAAAACAAGCACAATAATAAAATGACCAATAACAATTATATTTATGTTTGATATCATGAACACAATTTGATTTTGCATTTTAGAATGCATCACACTAACACAACTCAATATTTTGCTGCTATCTGAGCCTCGGCATGTTCTTAGCATGTTCTTAAAATTTGTTGGCATTCTTATAAAATATGTTCTTACAAACGAAAAAGAGTGTATAATAAAAGTAGTGGATCTACCGTAGACATTCAAAACGGGGTTGACTTGGATACAAGACAAAAAGAAATTGAACAAAACCAGGCAAGAATACAAAGAGTGTACAGCGATTGAACAAAGACAGTCAAGGATAAAAAGAGTGTACCAGAATTGTATTTTTCCAAAAAGAGGAGAAGGGGGTTAAAAGCATCCAGAGAGCTTATGGGAACATCTGAATCACGGGGGATCACACATGACAGACGCATATGTCATGACATACGCATATATCATATCAAGAATCGTATCGGACACAAAGCCGTACTTATAAGATAAGAAATCCTCCAAAAAGTGTAGCCTTTTACGAGGGAAGACAAATAAACATTTCTTCCAAATTACGAATCACTCACATGAAAAGACCACTATGAAGCTTACTAATTACATACCCTTCCTGTGACATGATTTTTATAAACTGCTTGATGAATGAGCGCTGTTTTACCCACTGAATTCCCTCCGACAACGACTAAACGTAGCCATTTTGGCATCTTGGTGTGTATCCAAGAGAGTTACAATCACCAAATTTATTGTTATTCCCAATCCTCCTCGCCTACTAAATGCACAGGGAAACCAAACAAAGTGAAAGATATCATCGCAACCAGCGCTAGCGTGAATTTTAAGCTGGCCGCCATCTTGAAGGGCACAAAAAAAAAGTTGTCCTCAACCAGTGACCATGCCCGTACCCAGGATTTTTCTTGGGGGGGGGGGGGGGGGGGGGGGGGGGGGGGGGGGGGGGGGGTACGAAATCCGAAAAAGTGGACCTAATTTTCGGAGGGGAGGGGGTTCTCTTATAAAAATCTTCAATCCCCAAAAAAACAAAAAGGGATTTTTTTTATGTCTTTGCAGTATCTCCACGGGACGTTTATTGTCGGATTTGGCTACAAAAAAATGTCTGACTTATGCTTTATAGTTTTGTCTACAAATAGCACGGATATGAAGAAAACGTTTGTCGGAATCTTAGTTTCTTTCCAGATACTTTCTCTATAGACTAAAGATGGTCACAGTCACTGTTTGTATCTTCTGATTACGAGGCATAAAGTTTACGAAGCACCTGCGGTACGGCAGCCCTAATAATGTCAAGAATCGCCAATCACGCCGCCATTTTATGCTCCCGCTCAATGCCGAGCCACACAAAGCATCCATTTCAATCGGCTAATTCAAGCAAGTAATTGAGAAACTTTCGAAAAGATATCATTAATATGACACTTCAATCGTGGGTTGTTACTTTGAAGTTCTAATTTTAAATTTCAAGTTTGCCTAAATTGCAAGAAATCAAGCATCCGACAATTACAATTGATAAGAAAAGAGCAAACAAGAAAAAAAAAAGTACAGACATGATTAGAGTTCTCACAGTATCTCATGGGAATAAAGATTTAATTGGGCTAGATAATAGGGGACTTGAGCTAAGATATCACGTGACTGTTTTGGTGGCAAACTAGCGCCGTGATGTTGGCTCTGGAATAACAACATTAGAAGGTTTTTTCCCTCTCAGAATAGTGGTTCGCGCTAGCTGCTTACTTCAGAGCTGTTTTGACTCAAAGATGCAGCCAGCACTACTAGCAATGATGGAACAATTTATTTCAACGAGAAAAAACTGGTCAACCAAAGACAAAAAGGCGCTGGTCATTTATTGATCGAAAATATCTCAAGTGGTTGTTTTAACATATATTTTTTGTATTAAAATTCCGTGATATTGGCTCTGTAGCTGAAGGGTAAAAGCAAAATGTCTAGAATGAAAAAACATTGCAGGCCCCTGGCGGCCAAAAACTGGGTCATTTCTTATTAAGGAATCTATAAATACTATAGTTTTTCTATCTGATACCTGACTGCGCAACCACCCCCCCCCCCCCCTCCCCCAACTCCGCCAATCCTCGGGAACGCGCTGCATTGTGGGATGCTTTTTTTTTATTTTGCTTGGATTTAAACCTTATAAGTTCTGCAAAACTCATAAATTGGTATATATATGACGTGGTGAAGCTATTGTTTAGGAGAAAAAAAAAAACGCAAAAAATTAAAACGGAATGAAATGGAATAATTCATAACAACGGCTGATAAAGGTCTCGTCTCGGAACTTTAGCATCCGGGAGGCCTTAGACCCGGGAAGGGGGGGACGATAAAAACAGACTGGGGTGATCGTCAGCAAAATCAATTTTAAGCCTATAGGAGGGCACTTTGGGTGTGGTCAAATTTTTTTCCATATATCGCATTCTAAGACGGCTAAAATGGGCCTTTGTTGTTTCCCGTAACCTGTTGACCGTGAATTAACGCCAGATCTTTGACTTTTCTAGCGTATTATTTTAATTCGAGAACTCGAGCTTGTCAGGCGTAACCTCGCGACGGGTTTTAAGATATCGCTTTCAAATTTTCGGTATCTGATAGATAATTATGCCATGTCAAAGTGTGTGAGGAATTTTCGATTTTCGACTGAAGATCGCTTTTATAGCACTTTTCGTGTCCAAATTTTGCCAGAAATGAGAGTTCCAACTTTGATTCGTGATATTTTGTTGACAGTGTCAAATAACAAAAAGTCCTCACACGCTTTGGTAGATCATCTATCTGTCATTGAGACGCAATTACGTGCAAGTGCATGCGCAATAACGCGAAGGTGCATACGCACTAGAATGGACTCCGTACTTTTGAGTTTAAGGCGTCAAAACTTAAACACGGGATTAGCTATTGCAAAAATAAAAACTTGCAGGAGATTATTCAATCTTTTTTCTTTTATTAGATGTATAGTTTGTACATGTAGTGAAAATTTCGGCGCGACAATATTTTTTTCCGCGGACACGTCGTTTACCTTTACCGAGACATTAATATGTATCCTGGATTCCTGTATTGTGCATGACAAATAACTGCCCACAAACCTGCGACTCCTTGAACCAAGAAGTCTGATTTGACACACCCAAAGAAATTAGTGACCCCTCTTTCTAACAGTATCCTCACGCCCCCCCACCCCCCCCCCCCCCCCCCCCCCCCCCCCCCCTCGAGATAATAAATCTCAGGCTTAGCCGATCATACATCAAGCCACATACCTTCGTATCATATTTCTCAGAAAGACGTATGGAACCCACCACCAATGCCGGGCCGATGAAGCAAGGATTCGTGTTAACGATTGGAGAAACTTTATTGCACTTGACTTGAATGTAGATGTGCGAGCTCGCATGAATTTCCCGCCAAACACTCTGAACATAGGGCATAATGAAGGAAATATTTTGGGTGCGTTTTTTTTTATAGCGTAGCATATTAAATTTATTGGTTTAATATATTGGTTTATTTCCAATATAAAAGATCCTATATCCACTCTGTATGTGTGTAGATTGTCTTGATCCTCTTTTTATTGGAAACTCTATCATGTTGACAAGTGCAAATATGAACATTTAGCAATAAATATTGTGCCAAGTGCAAGTTGCAGCTCATTCCTTGTTCTCTGAATGGTCGATACGATGTGAGAGGGAATACGAATAGGCAAAGAAGCATGTCTCTTGGCTCTGTGTCTTCTCGGTGTTTAAGTGACTCACATAATGGGATGCATCTTGTTTTGAAAGGAGGGTACCGTGCTGAGATGGTTCAATTATCCTTTGGGGAAACAAAATGGGGAGGAGCATGATAATTGTGATCGCAAATTGCATCTCCCTTCAAAGAATGGTATACCTTGCTGGGAGATGATGCAGTTATCATTTTATGAGATGACTTTTTAGTTAATTAAAGTAGATGATTAGAATAATAATAGTTTGCTAATTTGTCTGCAAAATGCACGTTTTTTTTGCGGAAATAATTATTTTCACACTTTTATAAAATATCATACTTTATCAAATCTCAAATCATACTTTTTAAGAATTCCCCAATGATAAACTTTTTATACCAATAACACCCTTCAAGTATCTATCAACCCTTCTATGTAGCTACGCCATCTGGAAATCGCACAATGTAACATCCTCTGGGACTTTTCAAAGTATCTTTAGAATTTTTAATATTTTCAAATATTATGTTAATACGTTTCATTCAGCATTTATTATTTTGTCCATTTTTTTTTTCTTTTTAACTCTTCTACTTTTTTTCGAGTCGCATTTTAAAAAGGCTTTATCTCTTGGTTAAGTTATTTTTGAGTTTTACTGAAGCCGCAAAGTTACCCGAAAATTTCGTGAAGACATAGGAAATATTTCGTAGTAACTTTTAGTAATATTCGAGCCCTAGAAACTCCTTACCATGGATATCTTTCTTTTTTTTTTAAATGTCATTCACTACTATAAATATTGGCATGTTCTCCTCTTATGCAAACTGTCCGCTACCGGGGGTCGTTAGCGTTTGCGGTATTACGATATTTGGTAAAATTTCTCCCGGTATTTCGGGAAAATTAATTTCACGTCGCGTCTTCTATCAGTGTGAAGTAAGGTACACTTTCTATTTTAGTTTGTTGAAAGTAGAATCATGCGACCTTTTCGGAATAGAAAGAAAAGTATTGTCGTATGCAGTAGATACAAGTGTTTTTTTTTCGAATTTTGGACGCGATACTACGGTATGTGAGTGATATTTGGACGTGTTATTATGGTATTTTATTACGGCGACTTTTCGGACGCGACATTACGGTATTTGCGATTTTTGGAAGCAAAATTACTGTATTTGAGGGTCCCCAACGCCCCCGAACCGTAAACTATCCACTTTGATGAAAAATGTTTTGATTTTATCAAGAAAAAGTTCAAGCGCGCTTTGCTTGAATTGAACGCAAATTTCTCGCATACATCTAAAGATAGCTAGCTGGTTTGAATGGTGTCAACTTTTAACATAAATAACCCTTGTAAAACAGAATGCCTAAAGTCACACTAATACAATACATTTCTTTTACCCTTTGCATCCATAAAAATAATACTGTTAATACATAATTACATTACATAGTTACATAATACATTACAAAATACATTTCTTTAACCCTTTGCATCCATAAAAATAATACTGTTAATAGATAATTACATTACATAGTTACATAATTATGGTATACTTATTATGTTGTATTAAGAAAAAAAGATTTATAGACACCTTTTGACAACAGATTAACTTTCCAGCGTCTTAGGATCTTTTAAGGTAAGGTGATGTTACACGCGACGTTTTGCACCATCGTTTTTTCGCGCAACATGCTGCACGAAAAAACGATTTTGCCGTGTAACATGGTCTTCCGTCTCGTTTTTTACGCAACATTTTGTTTTGCAACATGTTGCAGGATTTTGAATCAGGATCAAAATCTTGCAACAAAAAATGACGAATTATGAAAAAATTGTGTAACATCACGTCGCCCTTTTTTTGCAACAAATCCCACAATCCATTGTTTTCCAAGACGATTGTCCAAGAAATATACCCGGTTCACGTCATGCGGACCAATGTGTATTATGGTGAAGTTTTGTAAAACGATCTGTGTAACATGTACCCCGAAAAGGGTGGCGTTATTTGTTGCGCGAAAAAAACGATGTTGCAAACGACCCGTGTAACATCAGAGGCAAGAATTTCTTTTAGGAAAATAAATAAGCTGCTTTTTTCAGGTAGATTCAGAAACAAATTTATGTTATTACAATTCATTGCGCTTTTTATTCCTTTTTGTGTCAAAATTTTCAATTTTTCCGAGTTTTATTTTTTTTTTTAATAGAGCAAGTTATCTAACGCGAATTAAAGTTTAGCGATGTTTTGGTTTGACTCGATAATAGCTAATCGGAATTTGTTAAATTTCCACAAATCATTAAAAAACCTTAGAAATGGCAATCAGCATTTTTTCTCAGCTTTTTTTCTCAATGGAAGCAAATACTAAATTAGCTCTCTAGAAAATACTCGAGCATTTAATATGCGGGTAAATTAAACAGTGATGGAATTTCAGCCTTGCTTTACAACCCTATTCAGAAAACTAATTATGGTTTAATGATGTACATTAAACCACGACCTTTTTGTGACATTTGGTATCATAATTTTCATCCTCAAATTATTACCCCTACTGCCACTGTTAATCCGGTATAATCGTGATTGTTAAGCGATCTAATTTGTGTGGCAGAGGAAAATCAAAATGGTCTTACACGCTTCCTAGCCTCCTTCGCAGGCGTCTTGAGTGCTTTCGTTCCTGTTATTGGGATTTTTAGGGCCATGTAGAAGCTATCGGAAGATTTCACCACATTGGATTGGTTTGGATTGATGCAACACAGACGAAGAACGGGAATACAATAGAACAATGTAGGTTATCTAGCCAATCCTGTTAGGCCTTACGAGCGGACTTCTACACTTCTCGATTTATATATATTCTTTTCGATTTCGGGCTTCCTGTGGCGTGATAAAAAAGCGGGGGCCTGCCCTCCGGTTCAACTTAGGTTCAACTCGCCCTCAGTACCCTCGCTTCCATGAATAGTACCACAGGAAGCCCAATTCATAAAAAAATAGTCCACCAAATGCCTGCGGAGGAGTCAAGGCAGCTCCAAAGTCAGCAGATATTTTCTTTGAGAGCCACTATATTGTCATTCAGGGCCGTAGCAGGTGGTGAACGATAATTTTGAAAGTCATATAATTTTTTTTCAGTCCGCTCAAAGTAGTGTTTTTCGATTTTTTTTTCATACGACAACATTATTATTGGAGAGGTAATTGGGACGGTAATTTATGTGGATACGAAAAAAATGCAGTTTGGTGGGGAAATATTCTCCTGTCTTAGAGCAATAAGAATCAGGTCCATAGATATTAAATGATAAAATAATCTTAAGTCGGAAAATTATTTCCAATTCATTTTTTCATGGTGAACTTTTGATAGTCGATAATGAGTTAAAGTACCAGCTTGCAAGGGTCTTGTTAAGGGGAACAGGTGCAAGTACAATTCAAATAAATAGACTCAAAAATGAGCTTGAGAAAACAATGGCTAGAATATTGCCTTCAGCCTTTTGTTTTGACGCACCCTCCCCCAAATCCCCTACTGGGTCAGTAAGCCTCAGAAATGTCATCTATCATGATATTGGGCTGGCTTTTCATCGCAATAATTTCACCATCATCTTCACAAACAGTCACCGATATCTCATCTCCCGGAAGAGAAAAGGAAGTCGATTACTTTGTCAAATTTTGGGGCTCATTTTTAAATGCGACCGTTTTGCATTACGTTTTTGTAAGACACGCCATTGATTGTGGCTTCGAGTGCCAACAGAGGCAAGGATGTGCTTCGTATAACATCGAGCGCCAGGCGAGCAAGATTCACTTATCGTGTGTGTTGCTAAAGGCGCGAAAAGGAGACGTTGGCACCGAGCTACTGGCGGGAAACGACACATTTGACCATTACAGCAAGGTAACTGTAACCCACGACCCAAGCAAATGGGAGACCTATTCAACATTCAACCATTTCAACAAAGAGATCCAGAATTTATAAGATCTGCTGCACCAGAAATTTGCAAGAAAAATGTTACAATTGACAGCTTGATGCCCGATACAAAGTATTTGCCTAGGCTGAAAAAGGGGGTTTATTCTAAAAAATTCAAAATAGTTGCTATAAAGTCGTGGTCATTTCAACAAAAAAAAATCCAGAATCTATAAGATCTGCGGCATCAGAAATATGCAAGAAAAATGTTATTATAAAGCTTGGGAGGCTTAATGGATTATGTTCGAAGCTCAATATTGTTTTCGTTTTTAAGGCGATTGAAGGCAAAAATAAGGGAAAAACTATTGGAAATGAAACTAGTGAAAGAGAAAAATATCTGTAGCAGTGCATCGTAGGAGCATGGCTTATAATGAGAGATTTTTTTATGTTTGAAGCATTTCACTTATGCAGCACAGAAAATATTAAATATTAAACGATGCACTGAAACTGATTTGTTTCTCTTTCGCTACTGATTCATTTCCACTAGTTGTTGTTTCCTTTTTTAGCTTTCAGTTGCTTTAAAAACAAAATAATTGTTTGAGCTTCGGTTAAATTAAGACCTCATGCTGTCAATCATAAAATTTTTCTTGCACTTTTCTGAATTTTCTTGATATGTAGACAAAAATGATAAAGAATATGCTGGATCTCTCTGGTATGTCGCCAAAGTCTGACAATAAACGTCCCGTGGAGATACTGCAAAGGCATAAAAAAAGACCCATTTTGTTTTTTCGGGGGTGTTCAGATTTTTATCAGAGAACTCAACCCCCCCACCACCACCACCCCCGACAAATTAGGTCAACTTTTTCAGATTTGCCCCCCCCCCCCCCAAGAAAAATTCTGGGTACGGGGCTGGTTGGTTTTTCTCCCGTCGGGGGGTAGACCAAACATTGTCTCGTCATATCGAACTACAGAACTAAAAAAAAAAAATATTTCACGCTTTTGTGAGCAGTTAAAAATCTGTACTTAAACAAGCATAACATCCTTTAACTTCAACATATACATTCAAACTCACTACAATAAGCTGGAGCATTGCATGGTTAGTTGTAGCCTCGCCCTCAGGCGTCTTTTATGCTGCGCGGCCAGCTTCTTTAGTGACGTCACCACGTGATTTGCCTGCTTAGAGCGTCCGCCATCTTGAGAGCTGACAGAGAGTAGCCTGGGATGAAGCTAGGTTAGTTGTAGGAAAGACGCCGACTCTAGCACCTGTTTCCCTTAAACGAAGAACGAATTTTTATTACGTTTTTAGAAGAGTACAATATTCGAGAAAACGGTCTCCCCTAATAGTTTTTTTTATCTTGCTTCGAGGCGGCCTTTGATGATTGTAGATTGTCAATAATGATCAGACCACAAACTCAGAAAAATCTTCAACCGGAACAAAATCAAGATCAGTTAAAGCTGCATAAGCAACACCAAGCAGATAATTGACAGCCACAACAAACGCATAATCGCCTCATCAATGACAACCGAAGACGTCCCTACCTCCCTCGCCACCGCCAATAACAAAACATGCAACTGCAGACAAAAGAACGCGTGCCCCCTTGACGGATACTGCCTCCAATCATCTGTTATCTACCAAGCTACTGTAACAAGAAAAGACAACAACACCTCCGAAACCTACGTAGGACTAACCGAGAACGAATTCAAGACAAGATATAGAAACCACACCGCCTCATTCCGACACGCTAAACACAGAAACTCGACCGAACTAAGCAAGTACATAAGGAGCCTCAAAGACAACAACATCGAACACTTTATCTCATGGAAAATCCTGTCATCTCACTCCGCCTACAACAGCTCTAGTAAAAGATGTAATCTCTGACTAAAAAAAAACTGATCATTATTCGCCAACCCAAGCTATCAACTTTAAACAAGCGTAACGAGCTAGTGTCTTCGTGCCGCCACAGGAACAAAGCCTTGTTATGCAACAGCTGAACTATTAGATTTCATCATAATAGCCATTCAAATTTCGCGCCCTATTTTTATGTAAATTGTGTATTTAGATAGTATATGCCCCTGATGAGTGGGCAACCACGAAACAGGCTTGTAGAGATATATTAATATTTTCTTCATTTTTTTTTTATTATTACAGATGTCTTGCATGGCTGACGACGGAATAATGACAACAGACAATTGCAATATAGGTAATTATTCTTGGGTAAAAGGCTAATGGTCAGGCTGTAGGTCACAGTAGTTAATAACTCGAAAACGGAAAAACAGACTTATTTTAGTGGGCAGCCCTTTTTTGTGCAACAAATTTAGCTTTGTGTAAAAAAATCTATGGCCCTGTGTGTGTAGTATCCATCTCTCTGAAAGGGGGGTGGGATACTTCGTTGCAGCGACCACCTTCCTAGGTAAAAATTGGATATCTAAGTGGTAAAATCGATTACCCAAAGGTGTAGTCCCAAAGATTAACCAAAATAAAGCAAAATGAGAAATGCTATCCCCCACCCTTCCTCTCATACAGCCCTACAGCAAACATGGGAATAATTTTTATTTATTTTTTTTGCTATGGAAAGAGAGAATATAAAAATAAACTCCTCCTAATAAAACTTCAAGTTGACAAAAATGTCGCACATTTAAAAAAAATCAAACGTGAATTTCACTTTCAGGGAAAACATGTGGACACATCAAAACAGAATACCCGTCTTCCCCCAGTGGACATTACGTGATTGACCCCTCGGGCGAAGATGGGGAACCCCCATTCCCGGTATTCTGTAACATGACGTCACAATTGGGTTCTGGCGTGACAGTGGTAGGTCACGACAGCGAAGATCGATTACTAGTTGACGGAAACTATAACAGCCCCGGATCCTACAAGCGTGATGTCACGTACAATCACGTGACGGTCACGCAACTCAAGGAACTGACAGCAATGTCAAGCCGCTGTGAACAATTCATTCAATACGAGTGTAAAGGATCAGCTTTGTTTCATAGTGCTGAATGGTATAATTGGTGGGTGTCACGTGATGGAGAGAAAATGACGTCATGGGGTGGTGCTCCGTTGCGTAGCAACAAGTGTGCATGTGGGGTGACTGGAACATGCGACAACGCCGCCAATTCATGCAACTGTGAGCTCAATGATAACGTTTGGCGGGAAGACAGCGGGTTTCTTACAGACAAGGAAACACTGCCTGTCATTCAACTAAGAGCCGGGGATGTTGATTCATCTATCGAAAAAGGGTATTACACACTAGGCAAACTGATGTGCTATTAAACGCTACGAATACTTTTGTAACACCCAAGAGGAAGTAGATAAATTGGTGTCATGTAGAACGCTGTGAACATTATGTAACACACAAGAAGAAGTAGATAAAATGGTGTGTTAATGAACGCTATGAACACTATGTTACACCCAAGAGAAAGTAGATAAATCGATGAAGATAAACTGGTGTGTTATTGAACGCTATGAACACTATGTTACACCCAAGAGAAAGTAGATAAACTGGTGTGTTACTGAACGCTATGAACACTATGTAACACACAATAGGAAGTAGATAAACTGGTGTGTTACTGAACGCTATGAACACTATGTTACACCCAAGAGAAAGTAGATAAACTGGTGTGTTACTCAACGCTATGAACACTATGTTTCATCCAAGAGAAAGTAGATAAACTGGTGTGTTAATGAAACGCTATGAACACTATGTTACACACAAGAGAAAGTAGATAAAATGGTGTGTTATTGAACGCTATGAACACTATGTTACACCCAAGAGAAAGTAGATAAATCGATGAAAATAAACTGGTGTGTTATTGAACGCTATGAACACTATGTTACACCCAAGAGAAAGTAGATAAACTGGTGTGTTACTGAACGCTATGAACACTATGTAACACACAATAGGAAGTAGATAAACTGGTGTGTTACTGAACGCTATGAACACTATGTTACACCCAAGAGAAAGTAGATAAACTGGTGTGTTACTCAACGCTATGAACACTATGTTTCATCCAAGAGAAAGTAGATAAACTGGTGTGTTAATGAAACGCTATGAACACTATGTTACACACAAGAGAAAGTAGATAAAATGGTGTGTTATTGAACGCTATGAACAATATGTTACACCCAAGAGAAAGTAGATAAATCGATGAAAATAAACTGGTGTGTTATTGAACGACTTATATAGTGGTGTGTTATTGAACGACTTATATAGTGAAACGGCTAGCGCGTCGAGGACAGTTCGCGCGACACGGGGTAGTAGCCCGAAGCTTGACCGGGTTTTCTAACACGGGGAGAGCGCGTCACAAAGCAAGGCGCATTTCAGCGAAAATTAAGGGAATTTCTTAAAGTTTAGAATTTAGCCTAACAAACCCCTGCCCTTGGCATGGAAAAACGCGCCGCTAGGGGTTACTTTTTACCAGGCGGCGGTTACAAAGCGCGTCGTTCGAAAGTGGTATGAGGTTACACGCAGGGACAGGGCTCCACGGAGGAGTGGAATTATAACCAGTTTACGTGGGAAAACGTTCTTTATTCATCACTAAATAGACATTAAATATTATGGAGTCAAAATATTCTATAGCCCGGGGTCAGGCATGACAACATGCTATGTGAGTCATGCGATGTGCTTAATTGATCTCTTGATTTTAGTTAAATTTCAGCTTACGTAGATGTACAGGCTAATTATATTAGAGACTGCGATGCTGTGATCCCGATCTACGTAGTTCAACTAGTCGCTTATTTTGTTTTGTCCTGCTAATTTTTTAGAATATAGAATGTCATTTGCGCCAGCAAAAAGAAGAGGCAGTTCCTCGTTCACTATGTCTTATGGGAAAATTTACTAAGGCGTCAGATTAATGTCTTCAATATTTGTTTAATCGTCCTCGATGGGACTTGAATCACGGTTTCGTAAATACTAATTATGACCTCAAAGTAGTTATAACAATTTGGGTTATTAAAATAACCTTATAAAATCATTCATCCTATGCGACATGTACTGAGCAAGAATCACGTGTTTTGCTTACTGTTGCTGTTTCACCATTCTGTAAAATAAATGTTCTATGCAGTGAATAATCGTCGGTGGTTATGTCACAGGTAGCCCAGGCTCACGGCGAGTGTAGGAGTTTATATGAGCGAACAAATCTCGTTGAAATAAATATGCTGATTTGAAAATAAAACAGTAGCTTGACGTTGCTGCTACTCAAACCCGCCATTATTTGCCATTTTTTTAGCCGCTGCGAATTTTTCCCGTCGCCTTCTGTATATAAAATAGAAAAGGTTGCAAACTCCGACAACCGCCAAATTCCAAAGTGCTCGACAAATCCACCGATCTTTTCGAAATCCAGACTCGCACGGCAAAATAAACCTCGCAGAATCATAGCACACATATTTATCTTTCCAACCATACCTTTTAATCGTCTATTCATCCCCGTTTTGCCGTTTGAGCGGCGAGAATCTTTCTTAGCGACGCTCGATAGGCCGTTCGTGGGGAAATTCTACCATGCCAAATTCTACCAGCCGGGATAGGGTGCTTCGCATCAGTTTGACCTTGCCATGTCTGTAATAAACCTACAATCGCCGAGAGCCTGGGCTACCTGTGGTTATGTCTTTTGGGGTTTCCATGGCATTATTATAAGAAAGTCTCGTAAAAAGTAACAACGGTGTCCGCTGAATAGTGGTAAAAAATAGAGAGATTGTTAAAGGCGGGGACAGTGAAATGTGTTCGTCTATATTCATATCTCCTAAAAAATATCTCTCATGAAAAAAATATCGTTCGCCAACCAAACTTGGTAGTTGTCATTTATGTTTCCAGGGGTGTGCAATAAGATGATCACGGGACGTCATCGATGACTAAAAGTAAAACATCGTATGACAACCAAACTCGGTAGGTGTCATGTTGATGTCAAAGGGGGTCCACCAATATGGTCACGTGATTATGACGTCATCAATAACGTTAATAGAAGCGTCGTCAATCCAGATATATAATATATATATCTTTTTGTGTGTAGCATGATGTTCTTCGTGTTCAATAACACACCAGTTTATCTACTTCCTTCTGTGTGTAACATAGTGTTCATAGCGTTCAATAACACACCAGTTTATCTACTTCCTTCTGTGTGTAACATAGTGTTCATAGCGTTCAATACCACACCAGTTTATCTACTTTTTCTTGGGTGTTACAAAGTATTCGTAGCGTTTAATAACACATTAGTTTATCTACTTACTATTGTGTGTAACATAGTGTTCATAGCGTTCAGTAACACACCAGTTTATCTACTTCTTCTTGTGTGTTACATAATGTTCATAGCGTTCTATACGACACCAATTTATCTACTTCCTCTTGGGTGTTTAATAGCACATCAGTTTGCCTAGTGTGTAATACCCTTCTTCGATAGATGCATCAACATCCCCGGCTCTTAGTTGAATGACAGGCAGTGCTTCCTTGTCTGTAAGAAACCCGCTGTCTTCCCGCCAAACGTTGTCATTGCTCTCACAGTTGCATGAATTGGCGGCGTCGTCGCATGTTCCAGTCACCCCACATGCGCACTTGTTGCTACGCGACGGAGCACCACCCCATGACGTCATTTTCTCTCCATCACGTGATACCCACCAATTAAACCAGTTGCCCTTTTGAACAAGAGCGGACCCTTTACACTCGTACTGGATGAATTGTTCGCAACGGCTTGACATGGCTGTCAGTTCCTTGAGTTGCGTGACCGTCACGTGATTGTAGGTGACATCACGCTTGTAGGATCCGGGGTTCATATAGTTTCCGTTAACGTGGAATCGACCTTCGCTGTCGTGACCTATCACTGTCACGCCAGGACCGAATTGTGACGTCATGTTACAGAATACCGGGAATGGGGGTTCCCCATCTTCGCCCGAGGGGTCAATCACGTAATGTCCACTGGGGGAAGACGGGTATTCTGTTTTGATGTGCCCACATGTTCTCCCTGCATAAATGAAATCACCTCAGTACGAAGGTCAAGGGCACATGCGTGACAGAGCTATAACGACGAATTAGATAACGATGAGGTATCCTTTCTAATTAATGCCTGGTGCACACTAGTGACATAACGACATGGGCGCGTGCACCCTTATGTTCATATATTCAAGTATGAATGGTTCGACAATTTGACATTAGCCCAACATAACGACATGAACATAACGACATAAGAGAAAAACATGTTTTTTCTTTTATCTCATTATAGTGCGCGCGACTATGTTGTTATCCGTTATGTCACTAGTGTGTACTAGGCATTAGCGAATGTCAAGGGCGGCCACTTTACGTCTTACCCATATTGCAATAGTCGGTCCTTATTATCCCGCCCTCAGCCATGCAAGACATCTGATTTGAAAAAAAAAAATCAATGAAAAGTATTAGAATAGCTTATCGGACCCGCGTCCCCTACCCCCCCCCCCCCCCCCCCCCCCCCCCCCCCCCCCCCCACGAATACGGACATATGAAGAAAACGTTGTCGTTTTGAGGGACTGGTACGGAGGACTCTTAGTTTCTTTTCCGGTACCTTTTTTTACCAAAGATGGTCACAGTCACTGTTTTTCTCTTCTGATTACAAGTCATAATGTTTACCAAGCACCTGCGGTACGGTAACCTTAGTTTTTTCAAATAAGGAATATATTTTTTCCTTATATGGAAGTGACCGCGTTTGGCAAAAACGAACAATTTTTGGCTAAATTTTCTTGATATGATCCCCAAAATTTGGATGTGGGAAACGCTTGTTTTCAGCGTTACGAATATTTTGACAATTATCAACTACTTTGACAATTTTGTATTATACCAAAATTTGTATTTTTCCCGAACTGACAGTATTTGCAGGTGCGCGTTATTTTGAGCCATATATTTCATGAAAATCCGCACGCAGCCTTTCAACAAATTAACAAGCTAAAATTTTGGCAGCCATTGACGCCATGAGCTTAGAATGCCTATAAAAACTTAAAAAGTATAATGAAAAACAAATACAGAAAAAGAAATAGTGATTGCTGCAAATAGTTTGCGAGAGAAAAAAAATCCCCACAAGGTTTTTTGACAAGCGCGCGATTCATTAAGTACCCACTGAATTATCGCATTTAAAATAGTATGCCTTTATTCCTATCAGATTATCACCTCTTAACGATGATAAGCGAGTGTGAAAGTTCGGAATTGTGAAATTACTTTAATACAACAAATTGAAGGAATTTTGGATTTTTGATGTGATGGACATTTGCCAGATAGCGATTTTTATCTTATCTTAGATGTTTATCTAAGATGATACATCTAAGAGAGGAGAGGAGGGCGGGAGGATGAAAGTCTGCTCATTGCCTTTCGCAAAAAAGAAGAAAAAAGAAGAAAACAACGTCTGTGGTCCTGAATTGTTATTTTTATCAGAAAGCAGTTAGAAAGTCTCCCATTCGCTTGGGTCGTGGGTTACAGTTACCTTGCTGTAATGGTCAAATGTGTCGCTTCCCGCCAGTAGCTCGGTGCCAACATCTCCTTTTCTCGCCTTTAGCAACACACACGATAAGTGAACCTTGCTCGCCAGGCGCTCGATGTTATACGAAGCACATCCTTGCCTCTGTTGGCACTCGAAGCCACAATCAATGGCGTGTCTTACAAAAACGTTATGCAAAACGGTCGCGTTTAAAAATGAGCCCAAAAATTTGACAAAGTAATCGACTTCCTTTTCTCTTTCGGGAGATGAGATATCGGTGATTGTTTGTGAAAATGATGGTGAAATTATTGCGATGAAAAGCAATCTGAATAATATGATAGAAGGCATTTCTGGGGTTCAGAGTAAAACGTGTCAGCCCTGACCAGAGGGTCTGTTTGTTGTCGGTAATTAAACCAGGACCCGCAATATAAAAGGGCTTAGCTCCGCCCTCTTTCGGCTGAATAAAATTCAAACTTCAAGATGACAACACGCCGTAACATTGCGTCGGTAGTGAGACTTTTTATGTTATCGTTAATAATTTGAACTGATTTTTACTGCACATTCCTGCTTTTTTGGTGGGTTATTCATTGTTAGTAGCAAAGAGAAAATAAACCGAGCAAACGAGAAGAAAAGCGCTTCAAAAGTTGAGTTTGGGTTTTGCTCCATGTGGGCAAACAAAATACGCTTGACTGAACTCCGGAGCTCCGCACCGAGTAGCAGTTAACTGAAAACTGAGCCTTTCGTGGACCTGGACCAGGTCCAGGACACTGCATAAAGGCGGAGATCCCGTGTACAAGCTTTTTTCTAGTAACTGTATAGAGTTCTAGTTAATAAAGGACCAATATAATGATTATAACAATAAAAGTATTTTTGCACAAATTACAAAAAAATGGACATCAATCATTACAAAAATTTTAAAGTCTCCTGTTCAGTAAAAGCTTATATGTTGATCATTTTTAATGATTTCCCATTTCTACTTAGTTTCTTAATAAATAATAACGATTTATATGACGACAGTCTGCGTTCGTAATATATTTTGGAACAGACAGCCAATAAGCTAAATGCAAAGATAATTGCTTTTACTTATTATATTTTTTAGAAAAAAACCTTTTTGTCTATGTGGTCTCTATGATATTATTTGCATACTCGTCTCATTCCTGCTTATGAAAATATTGTTTTTTTTTAAATATTATTATCGTATATTATTATATACATCTTTTTTCAAAGCTAAAAAATATTGTAAAACAACTAGCCCCAGCTCCTCTGCTTTCCCCATATGTCACGTGACTCATTGTACCAAATGTCACGTGACTCATTGTATTCGATTCCTACGCGTGACAAGTAAGTTTATACAGTGGGCTGTTCACGTTTCGAGTTAAATTCAGATATTCAGCAAAATTCTTTCCGAAAAGCTATTATCTTAATGAGTCACTTGACATTTGGAAAATCGGAAATGTATTTTTAGTTGTACAAGCATTTCAAGGCAGGTGTGCCACCAGCCATGACAACCATTTGTGGCAACTAGTTGTAACTATCACGTGACACCACCCATGACAACCATTTGTGGTAATCAGTTGTAACTATCACGTGACGAACACTCTCATAGCAACCATTTGTGGCAACCAGTTATAACTATCACGTGACCACCACCCACGACAACCATTTGTGGCAACTAGTTGTGAATATCATGGACCACCACTCATGACATCCATTTGTGGCAACCAGTTATAACTATCACGTAACCACAACCCATGACAACCATTTGTGGAAACCATTTGTAACTATCACGTGACGAATACTCTCATGGCAACCATTTGTGGCAACCAGTTATAACTATCACGTGACCACCACCCATGACAACCATTCGTGGCAACTAGTTGTGACTATCATGGACCACCACTCATGACATCCATTTAAGGCAACCAGTTATATCTATCGCGTGACCACAACCCATGACAACCATTTGTGGCAACTAGTTGTGACTATCATGGACCACCACCCATGACAACCATTTGTGGAAACCAGTTGTAACTATCACGTGACGAATACTCTCATGGCAACCATTTGTGGCAACCAGTTATAACTATCACGTGACCACCACCCATGACAACCATTCGTGGCAGCTTGTTGTGACTATCATGGACCACCACTCATGACATCCATTTGTGGCAACCAGTTATAACTATCACGTGACCACCACCCATGACAACCATTTGTGGCAACTAGTTGTGACTATCATGGACCACCACCCATGACAACCATTTGTGGAAACCAGTTGTAACTATCACGTGACGAATACTCTCATGGCAACCATTTGTGGCAACCAGTTATAACTATCACGTGACCACCACCCATGACAACCATTCGTGGCAACTAGTTGTGACTATCATGGACCACCACTCATGACATCCATTTGTGGCAACATGCTGTAGCTATCACGAGACCACCACCCATGACAACCATTTGTGGCAACTAGTTGTGACTATCATGGACCACCACTCATGACATCCATTTGTGGCAACATGCTGTAGCTATCACGTGACCACCGCCCATAACAACCATTTGTGGCAACCAGTTGTAACTATCACGTGACCACCACCCATGACAACCATTTGTGGAAACCAGTTGTAACTATCACGTGACCACTATCCATGACAACCATTTGTGTTAGCCAGTTGTGACTATCACTTGAGGCAACTACTGGTGAGTATGGATGACTCGCCAGTTCGTGGGGAAAAAGCCATGAGATCGTGTTTTCAAGTGAAAAAGATTAAACCTGAGGCTGCCTTAGGAAACTTGGATCAGCGTAATCCCGTCAAATGCCATGCGCGTGTATTGTGACATAGACACACATAGACGGTGGAGGCTGGACCCTAGCGTACAGCTACCACTTAACTGACTTTGCCAACTTTGTGCAAGGCTCAAATGCGCTCACTCCTGTTCCTGGCTCGGTGACCCTCCTGAACGAGACCTCGTACTCCGCCATGAACTTTACCCTCCCCTGGGGAACTCACGATGAAGTCAAATTTGGCCCACTGATGGGTTGCCTGCCCTCCGGGTTATGGTGACCTAGTTAACTGGAAAGAGGGTTTCATAAACTGCCGATTGATAAAAACCGTGGATACCGATATCTAGACGACGTGCCATTCAAAATCATCAAATAAACACGATACTTGTTGTGGAATTAGTCTTTATAAAGTCGACTGTATGTTTTTTTTTCGAAGGTCACCCCGACTCATTGCTATCCAGTAAATGACTCTTGTAGTAAAATGTAAACCTCGTCAGCCACGGAAGTGATCTTCCTCATAACGTACCTATAGCCCCAGTGGTACCATCTAAATCAGATAGGAGCACATTACTGTATCCAACGTACCTAACCCCAGCGGTACCCTCACCTTAGATCAGCACTCAACGTACCTAACCCCAGTGGTAGCATCACTTAGATCAGCACTCAACGTTCCTAACCCCAGCGGTACCATCACCTTGGATCAGCAATCAACGTACCTAACCCCAGCAGTGCCATCACCTCGGCACTCAACGTACCTAACCCCAGTGGTACCATCACATCAGCACTCAACGTACCTAACCCCAGCGGTACCATCACCTTAGATCAGCACTCAACGTACCTAACTTTAGCGGTACCATCACCTTAGATCAGCACAACGTACCTAACTCCAGCGGTACCATCACCTTAGATCAGCACAACGTACCTCACCCCAGCGGTACCATCACCTTGGATCAGCACTCAACGTACCTAACCCCAGCGGTACCATCACCTTAGATCAGCACAACGTAACTAACCCCAGCGGTACAATCACATCAGCACTCAACGTACCTAACCCCAGTGGTAACATCACCTTAGATCAGCACTCAAAGTACCTTACCCAGTGGTACCGTCACCTTAGATCAGCACAACGTACCTCACCCCAGCGGTACCATCACCTTAGATCAGCACAACGTACCTAACCCCAGCGGTACAATCACATCAGCACTCAACGTACCTAACCCCAGTGGTAACATCACCTTAGATCAGCACAACGTACCTAACCCCAGTGGTAGCATCACCTTACATCAGCACAACGTACCTAACCCCAGTGGTACCATCACCTTAGATCAGCACAACGTACCTAACCCCAGCGGTACCATCACCTTACATCAGCACAACGTACCTAACCCCAGTGGTACCATCACCTTAGATCAGCACAACGTACCTAACCCAGCGGTACTATTACCTTAGATCGCCACAAGGTACCTAACCCGAGCGGTACCATAACCTTACATCAGCACAACGTACCTAACCCCAGTGGTACTATTACCTTAGATCAGCACAACGTACCTAACCCCAGCGGTACCATCACCTTACATCAGCACAACGTACCTAACCCCAGTGGTACCATCACCTTAGATCAGCACAACGTACCTAACCCAGCGGTACTATTACCTTAGATCGCCACAAGGTACCTAACCCGAGCGGTACCATAACCTTACATCAGCACAACGTACCTAACCCCAGTGGTACCATCACCTTAGATCAGCACAACGTACCTAACCCCAGCGGTACCATCACCTTACATCAGCACAACGTACCTAACCCCAGCGGTACCATTACCTTACATCAGCACAGCGTACCTAACCCCAGTGGTACCATCAACTTAGATCAGCACAACGTACCTAACCCCAGTGGTACCATCACCTCAGCATTTAACGTACCTAACCCCAGTGGTACAATCATCTTAAAACAGCGCTCAAAGCAACCCGTATAAATTGGCAATCCGTGGAATATATGTGCTTCATAGACTTGCGGGCTGTTTCGGGATCATCCATCTACAACAAGAAATAATGTCTCTATGCCTTTCCTAACACTTCAACTCAAAAACGTTCATTATACCAATAAGAGTGAGGGCATGCACTAGGGCACTCTATATGGCATTATTTCCTCATGAAACGTTCCCTAGGTACCCAAGAGAGAGGTTTAAAACTCTTAAGGGCTCCACACTTCCCAATGCCTAAAACCGCCACTGCTAAGCCTAGCCCAACCATACTATTTTGATAGCTGAGTGTCTTTATAGTGTCTTCATGAGAAATCTCCGAAGACTTATCTCATCTCCGGGTGCTTCACTTAAAAAATATTAGAAAATATTTCACAAAATGACGGTTTCCAATGATCCCATAAGGATACAAGCGTGGATTTTTTCTCTCCTGTTTTGGGGTGTAGCCTTTGTCGTCGTTTTTGGCTCCAAAGGTACGTGTACACATCGTTTGTCAATTTTGTATTTCCTGATTTATTAGACCGTTTGTTAAACACTGTAAAGACAATTCCAACTATGCGCTTGACTAAAAGTCTCGGTGCGCTTGGCTAGAATCTTCAGTGCACTTCGATTCTGATCGTGAGCCAAACAAGGATGCTGATACAATATTTAGATTTCTTGTAGTACTTTTAGTCCCCTATAATCGACTAGTAGCTCATATACAACAAACACCATAATTAAACACATCTAAAAAGAAGATTTGGATCATACTATTTGTATATTTTTTCCTGAAATCACATTTAAAATTATATAGATACTTTTTATCTCAGGATAGATATTGAAACCAAGCTATAAGAATTTGATGCGGACACTTTGGGTACCTAATTAAAAAAGCACCGAATTTTAATTACCTTTTCAACAAACTCTTTATTAGATAAACCGCGGTGATCCTAGATACTAATCCCTCAGATACTAAACAGATACTAAAAACGGTCAGGGGGGGGGGGGGTACTTCATAAAAAGAATTGAAATAATAAAAATAGCTATTTACCGAGTAAAATCAGCTAGAATCGATGCAAAGGCAGTATCAAAGAAATTTTGTTATCTAGGATCACCGCGGTTTAGATTTTCTACATCAAATACGTTGGTATCTTATTTTATATTAACCCTGGTCTTCCCAGCCTCAAAAGTAGTCTTTCTGGCCTCTGTCACGCAATTCTTGTTGCGTGACAGAGGACAGAACGATTGCTTCGTAGATTAGGTGCTTCTATAAAAGTTGGAAATTCTTGTTTTGCGTAGTAACTAGTAAATGATATAAAAAAGAAAGTAATAGTATGTAGAGGCGTTGAAGAATTCTAGATATAGCTCGTTATTATAACGCATTTTCTAAAAACGTTTCAAATTTTTTCTGTGACCTTAAGAGATAAACATAAAATCAATAATTTAAATTGAAGTTTATATCAATGAAGGCAATAAGCGGCCTCTGTACTTTGAAAGGATATAATTAAATTTGGGATTTATGGAAGAGAATAATTACCATTTCTATGTTATGACTACTTTAAGAGATTAGGTCTTGTGTGTAAACGCGGGAGCTAGGATACTTTATCAAGGGATAGAATAAACGAAAACAATTTGTATTATGGCCTTTATTCCTATCCTTAGCGCGAAATGTGTCCTGCCTTAGGATTTGCAACTGTTAGGATATTCCCAGTTAGGCCTGGCCACTATTTGCGCGTCAACATTTCACCAATGAGTTGTACTGGCATTTTATTTTATTAATAACTTTCGGCAACTTGTAGACCTATTCAAGATCGATCATTCTCTACAAAATGTTCCAAAGGGAGGTTCCTTAAACATTTCCAATTAAGAAGCTAGCCAGCTTTAGCTTTCTAATTTTAACCAAACCCTTTATTTAGTTTAAAAACTAAATTACATAGCTCAAGTGCATATCAAGAAAATTTAGCCAGAAATTGTCGTTTTTGCCAAACGCGGTCACTTCCATATAAGGACAATAATATATTCCTTATTTGAAAAAACTGCCTGATTCTTGTAATGTAAGATTGTCGCAGGTGCTTCGTAAATTTTATGACTTGTAACCAGAAGAGAAAAACAGTGACTGTGACCATCTTTAGTCAAAGGAGAACGTCTCTGAAAAGAGACAAAAATTCCTCGGTACTAGACCCCCAAAACGACAAGGTTTTCTTCATATGTAATGGGTCTTCGAGGGTAGCCTTAGAATAAAATTGAATAATGTGTTTTGCAGGAGAGGAATGCCGGGTTACGAAATGGCGGCCAAGGACCGAGCATAAGGTCCTCAAGGGTTATATCATCGCAAATAAGACTGCGAAAAACGAGCTCGATTGCGACGCACTTTGCTTTATGGAGCCGAATTGTGCGTCTGTGAATTATCACAAGAAGGAAAGTATGTGTCAGCTGAGCGATTCCACGGAGCAGTCTTCAGGTCACGTGCTTACAAATGAAGCTGGGTGGAGTTATAGACCGATAGAGGTGAGTAGTGAGATTGTTTATACAGATTTTATACATTAATGGTTAAAAGCAGACTGTAAGAGTTGTAGACAAAATATATTACTTAGTACTTTTTCTTTTTTTTTTCTTTCAATATAAAATAATAAACAATTATTCCAATATATTTAAAATTCAACCCACCTCGATTAGCTACGCTATTTGTGGGTTAATTAACAACTAATGTAATATTGAAAAGAAATAAAAAATTGAATTGAATTGAAATTGAATTGAAAGTCACAAGTTTTGATATAGCGCGCCATTTTAAATCGACTTTGAGTTTTGATTTATTTGAATTTTTTAAAATAGTATAATTCAGCAATATTACAATTTGACATGATTCATTATGAATCATAAGAATGCACAAAATCAATGGTGTGTTATATGAAAGCCATGTTTGCGAAATCAGAAATGATACTCAAGTAAAAAATAAGTTGATACAACTTTTCTTCCATCTAGCGCAAACAAAATTACAGGAAAAATGTGTTTGTCATTAGTGCTCAGTGTAGCAATTCCTTCGATTACACCCAATTCGCTATCTTTTTGAGATAAGAATTTCTGCCGATCACACCCATCTATAACCGATAACCCCCGTCTGTTTTTATGGGAGCCCCCTACCCCCCATTCCCCTCCCTCCGGGGTCTTTAATTCTACCTGAGGCTACCTGATTGGCCAATAATAAGGGCACAACTTTTCGTAGGACCAGTGCATTGACAACAGCTGTCCTAACAAGACATCAAAGTGTCAGTCGGGATACGGCAGTAACCTTAGCTACAAGAGCTACCGATGTTTTTGCCACAGGTGCTTCAAAGGAGAGTCATGTGAGAAAGGTATTAGCGTATTTCCATTTTGAACGCTCAATCCAGGATGATTTATTTACTAAAATATAGATCATTTGGCCATAATAATGATAATTTTATATTATTACTAAAATAATAATGATAATAAGTAAATATATAGCATTATCCTAGTCTTTTGTACTTAAGGAGGTATGATACCCAAGACAACAAAAATTTTAAGCAAAAGACTTAGCAGTTTTATTATTTCACATATCATTAACCTCATTGAGACTAATCATTCGATACCAATTTTGGCAGTTACTGTTGCTATGGTAACCAAGCCACACCCATGATTTTAATGCTCTTACGGTAACAGCTCTAGCTCTGAAACTATAATTGGAACACAAACCAAACTAAGGATATTCATTGCTAATACCTCAAACTATGTAATGAACCTAAAATTGCTATATAGTTGACATAAATGGAAAATTATCAAGTAAACAAGCAAAAAGCTTATAATTTTAACCAGCATTCTTTGGTAAAAAGCTTTCATAATACTAAGCATTGTAAAAAAATTCAAGGTTTTTGAGGTTCATTACACTACTACACTATCAATAATTATTCCTGTCAAATTTCATGCAATAATATTAAAAACACAGGAACTAGTGAGTGTTACGCTGAGTGTTACTTCAAACTTGTAGTTTTTTTTAGTATCATACCGCCATAAAAATTTGCACTAAACTCTATGTTATACTAATACTATGATAATAGTTAAAAAATGATCAATTGTTGTAGTGCCTTCAAAATAAGTATATATCTTTAAGGACAATTTGAATTGGCTGTAACAGTCTAGTTGGAAGTGAGTTCCATATAGCTTAGTTCGTGCAAGAGGATAGTTTTAATAAAGCCCTTATTTTCCTTCAAAATGGATATGGAAATACCCTGGGTACCAGAGGCTCCAAGCTCCGAGGCGAAACCACTTTGAGCGAAGCGAAAGAGCTATTTCGCTTCTCTAAAATCATTCTCGCCGCGAAGCCCGGAGCCTCTGGTACTAATATGGAAATGGTTATACATTATATCATATAGCCACATTCCTACATTTAACAGAATTAATTGATAAATAATGCCTTTCCATTTCTCGTCTAGGTGATTTTGTAGTTACTTTTCCTCTTCAAGCCCACACTTTAGCTCTACGCCATCTCGCGAATGTTTCATTGGGCAGCTCACTCACCATCTCTGTCTGGGTAAAAGCTCCCGTTACTAATACATACCAGTCCATCGTCAGTATCGCTACGGAAAGTCAAACAAATGCAGTCTGGCTGTATATCTTACCATCGTTACAAGCAATAGCTGTTTACATCAATAATCAACTACGGTAAGTTTGTATGTCCTGGAATCAAAACCCCATGTTAATATCGCATGTTAATTATATAGTATCAAAGGATAAATCAGGATGTGTAAAATATAACTATTTAAAAGTGTAGATTTGAATCTGACTCATTATTTGTGTGCGCAAAGTGAGCTATAATATCCCCTAAATAGATTGACCATTTAACACTTCTTTTACCTTTAAAACAATCATCCCAAAAAAAACTTTAAACCACCACAAACTTTGTTATTTACTTCCAATTCAATGCTCTGTATGCGTAATGACCCGTGCATGCAAGCGATTTGGTTTGTTTCATAGAACGCGAAGGCCAGTTATTCATTGACTGCCTAGGTCTTTGGAACTTAGTGCTTGGGTGCGTTACCCTCCTGCGCAGAGATTTCTGTGCCCGCTCGTTTCCTTGGGTGCTCTGGATAGCACACACGTGTGGTGGTGTATGCGGACTTGTACGCGTGGTCAAGGAAGTGCGTTATACGAGCAATGTTGGCATGGGACGTGAAGCCTTGGGTGTATACGTGCTTGTGCGCATGGTTGCGCGTAAGCGCGTGTTAACCCTATTCAGACTGGGGGGGGGGGGAGGGGGGGGGGGCTCTTTAAGCCCCCCTCCGGGAAAATTTCTATAACATATGAAGAAAACGTTGTCGTTTTAGGGGTCTGGTACCGAGCATTTTTAGTTTCTTTTCAGAGGCTTTCTCCATTGACTAAAGATGGTCACAGTCACTGTTTCTATTTTCAATTCATAAAGTTTGCGAAGCACCTGCGGTACGAAAGACTTAAAAATGACAAGAATCATGCAGGTTTTCCAAATAAGGAATATTTTAGTTTTCTTACATGGTGACCGCGTCTGGGAAAAACGACAAGTTTTGGCTTAATGTTTTTTACATGCTCCCGAACCATAGCAGCTAAGAGGTTAAAACTTGGTGACTTTTCCTAAAGTCCATCTGCGGACGTTTTGATACCATTGACATGTCGATGAAACGCTCCATGTTACCATGGCAACCGTTTTTTCACACATAGGTTTATCAAAAACTAAAAAGTAGTGAATTTTTCATATTTTGGTCCTGTTTCTCAGATAGAAATCCGTCTGTTGACTTTATAAGTTTGTTTACGTGACAAGTTTCACAACAACGCTAGAATTTTTTTACCTCGGATATTTGGAGGGAGGGGTGGGTAAATCTCAAAGCTTTTGTTAAAAATGTCACTAGATGACACTTTAAAAGCTAATATTATGCATTCATCATTACTATGAGTTGATGAGCAGTAATACATGCATGCAAATACTTTTTTCTGTAACAATTTTCTGTAACAGATTTTTTTTCTTTTGCAAAAAATCATAAGAATCCAAGATGGCGTTTCCAGATAGTGCTCCCAAAAACACCCAAAAAAAGCTTAAAAAGTGCTCCAAAATCAAAAAAGTGCTCAAATAGTGCTCATTGGCAAAAAGAAAATTACCGTATATTTTTAAAATAATTTAGAAATAAGTTGTGTTTTAATTTCAATAAAAGAAAGAATATTGCTTTTATTAAATACATGCATTAGAGTATCTTATATTGTTGTCCGTGAACGAGTAAATCACACTTTAGTGTATGACAACTAACTGTATTATAAATGACTTTGTTCTTTTTTGTGTGTTTGTTTACCTTTGTTATGTGAATACTACTAAAAACAATGTTCATTTTCTAACATCACCAATGCCAATAGTGTCAAACCTGATAACAGACCTTAATTATAACAATAACCTAACGAGAAATAATTACAATAGATGTAAAACAGGAAAACATGGCAAACAGATCTTCTATATAAGGCATTATATTATTGTAATGAACTCCACAGGCTACCCAATATTTGTGGTTACCAAAGCACAGCCTACCCATTAAAATGTCGAAATCCCCAGTCTTATAGTCTTAGCCTATTCTCACCCAAATTGCGCTAAAATAGTGCCGAGCACGATCTGGAAAGGCCTATCCAAGATGGTGGACCTAAGATTGCGGAAATGCTTACAAAAAACTCAACTATAAAACGTTTTTATGGCCTTTTTGCATTGTAAAGCCGTTAAAAGGTTGATTTTGACATATCTGAATGATGCAAAATGATTCCAACACAAAATCTGATAATTTAGGCAATATTTGATAGAATAGCTAGACATCGTTATTATTACGTCATTGTGAATCTTAATTGATTAGACCACACCCAAAATAGGGCGTTACGATTCTTTGCATGCTGGTGCTCATTATTTGTAATGTTGATGGTCATAGTCTAAGCGGTTCATGAAATACGAAGTTACAGACAGCTCAAAAAAGCCCAGTTTGAATAGGGTTAAGCGCGTATTTGAATGTTGAGTTGATATTTGAATGACGCGTGGATTGCGTAGTACATACATGCATGTGGATGTGAGCGTGTTTCCGCGCGTTTGTGATTGATTTAGTCCGTTGGTGCACACTTGCAAAGGGGCGTCATGCGTGATAGTTTAGTGTTTCGTGGGCGAGTGCTTGGGTGCGCAGTGCGTGCAAGGTTATGTGTATGTGTAGCGCGTGCTAGGGTTCGTGCGTGCGTGAAAGCATGTGGTGCGTGTTTCCTGATGGGTCACACTACCCGATATCCACTCTCCCTAGCCCTTCCCAGCCAACATACATAAACCCAAAGGGAAAGCCAACAGATTAACGGATACTTTGTGTTGTAGGAGTGTTCCAATCACGTCAATAGAAGGTAATTGGAAGCATATTGCCCTGACCTGGGATGCTGGGACATGGGCGATCTACATTGACGGGGACACACAGCAGAGTGGTAAAGCCTTGGCGGCTGAATTTTCCATCACTGACGCCATTGTCGTTCTTGGACAAGACCAGGATACTTATGGAGGAGGTTTTGACCCCAATCAAGTCTTTCTGGGAAGTCTCACAGGGGGGAATATCTGGAGTCGAGTGCTGAGTGCACAGGAGATAGCGCAGATTGCCAGCGAGTGTAATTCATTGGAAGGTGATACTGTA
Organism: Nematostella vectensis; assembly: GCF_932526225.1. Classification (NCBI taxonomy): domain Eukaryota; kingdom Metazoa; phylum Cnidaria; class Anthozoa; order Actiniaria; family Edwardsiidae; genus Nematostella; species Nematostella vectensis. Next base: position 6,816,438 of record NC_064047.1, on the reverse strand, counting down.
AAGTGGGGTGATCTGTACCCGTGGAACAAGGAAGAAGGGTTTAATGTAGACTGCCCAGCTAAGTGTGGCTAAATTGCCACTGAAATAGATTAATTCACAGGTGAAGGAAAAGGGGAGATGGGGGCGTTACCTTGTACTCAGTGTAAGGGCTATGTAAACTGGAACTGGCATTTTAATTTGGATAGAAATCTAGCAAAGAGGAACATCCCCATCTCTGACCATACGATCCGGGGGTGCTCAGTTGATTTTCAGTGGTAAGCACTTATGTAGCTATGACCAGCGCGAGCGGCCAGGCAAGGTGTTGCAAACTTCATATGCAACTGGGCCAGCCAAAGTCGGGAAAATTGAGCGGCGAATTTTACGGGTCGAAAATACGGAAAACCACGGAAAACCAACTCGATGATTATGGTGATTTTATTGTAAAACGATCGTAAACTGAAATATAATTAAGTGAATCTAAGATTAGGATTTTTACCTCAAAAGCGCGTGGGAGAAAACATACATGCATCAATGTGTCTTTGTGGCCCTGGTAGACCTTTCAATAATATTTGAACTCTAATCATGGAATAAAGTAGAACATAAATTTAAATAATTATCCTAAACAAGTTACATTGAGTCAAGGCATAAAGGCCAAATTGTTAGAGCCTAATGCTCTCTAACCTAGAGTGGGAGTTCCTGTAAAATAGATCTTTTTAGCTGTTAAATTTCCAGACGTAAATTTGTAGTAAACTCGTAGATTGTACATTGTAGACGATAATCTCGCACGTGAAAACATATATGACCCACCAACGGACATTAAGCCTAATGAACAATAAAATGGGTACTTACATATCGTTCCCGCTTGCCTCTAAATTAAACCAAAGATTGTACCACTAGAAATGCTTGCCTTGAATATACCAGGTAGGAACTGGCCAAAAAGGACGCGAGTCGACTTATATATGCGCTTGGTGACGCTAAAGTATCAAATTTCGGTAAACACAAATTCGAATGTCGTTGCTTATATTGTAACTATGCGAAAGCCGTTAAAACTATCTTATTAACTAATCTAACCAAAGTTCATTACAACTTAAGAGTACTTAAAAGATAGAAAATTAGCAAAGCGAACACCCCTATTACTAGCTTATGCCACTTGGGTGAAAAGAAGAGTGGGGTGCGGTAAGACTCCAATCCCTTATCACATAAAACAATCCCTTAACAGTTTTTCTTTCAAGTTAGGCTAAACATGTTATTATATATAAGTGGTTATCTTATATTATATAGTATTATAAAGTGGTATGTAGAGTAGTGTAGAATTAGGCTAACTAGGTTCGTATTTAGGAAGGTAGAGTTTTTAAATGACGTGTTCTTTTACGTCCAATAAAAGTATTTCTCGGTTCTTGGAAGCTTCTTTGAGCAATACTGTATACTACACTTTTACGGGGCCGAAGCAAGGGGTGGAGAACCCCCATTAAGGAAAAGTACAAATTCCCATCCTCTGTCAGTAAACATTTAAAAAAAGAAAATTTATCATGTGTTTTGTATACAGGATTTATTAGAATTACAGTGAAGGTTACACCAGAAGGTTTGATAATACAGAGCGGTGAGCGGTAGGACGTCATTGATGACGTCACTAAAAAAACGTGATTAAAGCCGCATTGTCACCAGTTTACTTCCGGTCGATTACGTAGCTATATCCGATGATTTTTAACGGAAAACGCGAAAAATATTTAAAAATATCAAAAGCAGTGTGTTTATTGGAAGTCTCTTTGAGGATGTGATTGCTAATTTAGAGCGGATGGCCTGTTTTTAAACTATTATTAAAATATTATTAAAATATCTCGGATTTTAACAGATTCTTTTGTCTTTTAACGGTTGAGGTTTCCGTCGGACCTCCGGAAGTAAACTGGTGACAATGCGGCCTTAAAAGCAAAAACATTCATATCCAACGTGTCATGTTGGTGTCAAGAGGGTGCTCAATATTGTCACGTGATTGTGACGTCATCAATGACGTCACTAGAAGCTCAAATATGCTGACGTCATCAAAATAAAAAAGATTTATATTCCACGAAGGAAACAGCGTATGGTAACCAAACTCGGTAGGTGTCATGTAGGTGTCAAGGGGATGCAACAATATGGTCACGCGTTTTGTGACGTCATCGTTGACGTCACTTAAAGCAAAAAAAAACGTAATTAAAAGCAAAAACATTCAAATCCCTTGAAAGAAACATCATATTTCACAACCAAACTTGGCAGGTGTTATGTTTGTGTCAAGGGGGTGCAAAAATATGGTCGCGTGATTTGTGACGTCATCGAGGACGTCACTAATAATAAAACTATTCCGATTTTATTAAGAACAAAAATATCCATATTCCATGAACAAAACATCATATTACAACCAATCTTGGTGTGTGCCATGAAGGTGTCATGGGCGTGCACCAATATGGTCACGTGATTGTGACTTCATCAATGACGTCACTAGAAGGAAAAATATGCTGACGTTATCAAACTAAATATATATATTTTTCCTTAGAGAAATCGTGTGATAACAAACTCGGTAGGCGTGATGTATGTTTCAAGTGGGGTGCAATGAGATGGTAACGTGACGTCATCGATTACGTCAATAAATTAAAACTACGCCGAAACATCGTATGACAACTAAACTTGTTTTGTGTCATGTAGATATGGGGGGAAGGGGGTATAACAAGTTGGTCGCGTGATCTGTGAAATCGTTGACGTCGTCGAAAACAGAAATATATTAATAATATTTCTTAAATTATTAAGCGAAAACAAGCAAAGATTTGATCGTTTGGAGTTCCGCTTTTAGTTAATGCCTAAATCTATATTACTATCAAAAGCTTTGTTTATGTAAGAAGTTATACAAACTGCTTTTGTAGGCGAAAAAAAATGAAACTCTACATTACGAAATTCTTAGAATTTTATGAAAACTTACATGACTTACATGTATTGTTTAAATAAATGTCCAAAACTCTTTATCGAATGCGTGTTTTTGTTTGTTGATTGCACAAACCAACAAAACATACTAATAAATATACAATTCGATTCTAGAATTCCTATTGAAATTTCCATTGCGCTCTTGAAACTCCATAGTGTTGTTGTATGAGCGTTCGCTCTGAAGACAATGCTTTGTCGCTTAATTGAATATCCCTTTGCGGATGAACAGCAAAAGGTGTATTACTTGATCGTCGCAAGTACGGACATTCCCATCATTCCTTGCGAGCCCACTTACGACAGCGTGACCTTCTGCCCTAAGTCACAGCACGTGCCGATTTAAGAGAACATAACAATCGACTTCGATGATCACAGGACCAAACGAAACAAGCACAGACAGAGCATCCTTCTAGACACAGCAGAACTCCTTCCCTTGAATCTTGCTCAGCTACTAGCGTGATGTCGAGTTTGCCGTGGTCTGTACCGGTGCTCTGTGTTAGCGTTATCTGTGTTCTCTCTTCGTCGGCATTCGACCTTGCGAAGCCTAGCGCTGGCCAGGCCAAGTGGCTGGATCATGAAGTCGGAGCGGTAATTCACTTCAACATGCAGACGTTCAACAAGTCAATGAGCCAAGGTAATGCCATATACTAGAGTTCAATTGAACAAAATAAAAACGTGTAACCTCTGTCGTCTAATTTTAATAAAGAGGTATTCGATGGAATTTGCCATGGAGTGGAGCAATAGAGCATATGATGTAATCTGAGCGTATGCTGGAATTAATCCAATATAATTACAAGTAAAATCCCTTTATCAATAGTATAGGATGGACCTTAGGAATATTTGACCATAAGAAATTTGATTAGGGGGAGGAGGGGGGTTGTAGGTTTCTGTTGGTGCCGGAATTGTTTTCGTGGGGATTGTATACAGGATTTTTTTTTCGATAGTGTACATGTATTCTTTCTTTGCTTTCCCCCATGCACGATTCTTTTCTGACATTTTGGGTCTGCTGCCCATATCCTCTTGTTGTTGTCTCCAAGACGTGCATGAAGTTTTTTCATCGTTGTATGCATTTTTTTCAGTCTGTTTTGGCTGCATGCCTTTTTTCCAGACTTTTCATCGTGTATGAATATATTTTTTTATTCCTTACCCCCCACCTTTCACTTTTCTAATGGTTCGTCCCTAAGGGTTAATAAATATTCCGATGTGACGTCACATCTATTACACACCACAGGGAACCCGATCAAAAGGCCTGGGACTAGTTGGTATTATCCCATTATGGTTGTAAATCATAGGCCAGGCTTGTGTTATTCCTGTTAACAATACGGGGAATATTTTACTTTGATCCTAGGGGACGTTGCGCCTCCGGATACCTTCAACCCGAGTGAGCTATCCGTCGACCAATGGGTGGGTGCGGCTGTTAGCTTTGGCGCCAAATGGGTGACCTTGACCTTGAGTCATTTCAGCGGGTTTCTTCTTTGGCCGAGTGAGTCGTACAAATACACAGTCAGGTATGCCCTTGACACATATCAATCAATGGCTGTCGTTTTTCTAAATAAATGGTCTAAAAGAGCATGGGGCGAGCTCGCGGGAGACCTGGGATATTCTAAAACGTTAGAGACTAGGCCCCATTTCTAAGATGGCTGCCGGCAAAATCCATATGAAGAAAACGTTGTCGTTTTAGGGGTCTGGTACCGAGGAATTTTAGTTTCTTTTCAGAGGCTTTCTCCGTTGACTAAAGATGGTCACAGTCACTGTTTTTCTCTTCTGAATACAATTCACAAAGTTTGCGAAGCACCTGCGGTACGGCAGCCCTAAAAATGACAAGAATCGTGCAGGTTTTCCAAATAAGGAATATATTAGTTTCCTTATATGAAAGTGACCGCGTCTGGGAAAAACGACAATTTTTGGCTAAATTTTCTTGATATGGTAGTAAACAAGAATTCCTGCAAGTTTACGTGGAAATTCTTGACTTACAAAGCTCTAGAGCTATAAAAAAACGAAAAAATGATTGGAGCGGACTCCCAAATATGGTATGCAATGCCTAATAAGGGAATTACCGAGCGAGCTAGAAAAACGAAAGTTTTTAACACAAGACTGACTGATATGGAATGCTTTAGATAGAACTCTTCCCCCTTGGGGGAGAAGGTTTTCTCAGGATTTGAGTGACAGAGACAAGTTATCCCTCATGCTTTCGCCGCCGCTCGCTATCTCGTCGGAATTTATCCGTTGCGCTTTCGGGTCTTCGGGCAAGAACCTCTTGGTCGGAAATATCGCCGAATGCTTTATGTTACTGTGTTTTTTATTTCAGGAACACCAAATGGCGTGGAGGAAATGGCGACCTTGCGTGGGATCTTATCCAATCTTGCAAAAAACATAACATAGAGCACGGCTTCTATCTAAGCGTACACAACAACTGGTTCATGGACGTGAACAACTACCGAGTCAGAAACGATTCCGAGAAAAGCGCATTCTTCAATGCATCCCTCGCCCAATTCCAAGAAATATTCGGCCCCGAAAGCAAATATAAAGACCCGTTTTATTTATGGATGGATGCGGGAATCGTGAAGGGTGTGAGCCCTGACGTTGGAAGTCTATTCGACAAGCTAGCACCAAATACGGTATGCGACGAGTGCCCAACCTTCGCGCGGTACAATGGGTTGCGTTGGGTTGGTAACGAGCAGGCTGTGGCGCCGCTGCCCAACTGGTACGCAGTAAAAGAAGGGAAGTGTGGAACCAACACGCACGGTAGGTTGATTAAATGAAATCTAAGGCATATGAAGGCGCTTTTTTCTGGTTCCGCCTACTTTTGTCATATCGTGACTTATCGTGGTTTATAGGTTATAAGGTTATAGGGCCATATCAATAAATGGCTGTCGTTAGGGACTTGGCTCCATTTCCAAGATGGCTGCTAGCATAATCCTGCAAGTTTACGTGGAAATTCTTGACTTACAAAGTTCTAGAGCGATAAAAAAGCAAAAAAAAAAAAAAAAAATGATTGAAGCGGAATCCCAAACAAGGTATGTATTGCCTAATAAGGAAATAACCGAGCGAGCTAGGATACTGATATGATATGGGGGACTGATGGACCGAGGGGAGGGGTGGGTGGGTTTAAATGCGTAAGTACAAAGACAGCACGAAGTTGATAATTGCGCTACCCGCGCTAAAGTCACCCCTCATAAGCTGATTAGTTAAAGTGGTTCCGTTTCTTTTAATGTACCGTTCTAAATGTATATGCAAACAAATGAAGATGAATTTGCATTTTGAACGGTACATGAAGAGAACGGCGTCTAGACTATGCCTTAGAAAACGATCAATGGGTCGGTTTGAATTTCTCCAAAATAATTATTGCAAAACAAAATCTAAAATAAAATAAATGGATAAAAACATGAATAATAAAAAGAAGAATCTAAGAGCACACCTTGGTTTTAAGACAAAGTGACAAAAAGTGTTAAATATTCAAGAAAGATAATTGGCCAGGAAAACAATTGTTGGTCCAGGATATCAAATTGTTGGTCCCTAATGGGATTCTGCATTGATCTTATTTCACAGGTGCGGAAAAGGATATGGGTACACCTACGGGCGAACAGTTCTGCCCAAGTAGTTGTGACACGGTGGTACGTGAACACTACTGGTTCTGGTGGAATAATACCGAGAACACAGTGAAGACGCCACAAAGGTTTGCTATAGAGTTCTTCCCTATCGAGCTTGTTATTTCACGAGGGGTTCCCACTCTGCTAAATAGTTTGGCTAGAAATCGGGGCGTTCCACTTTGCCAGTCCCTATTCTCCCCTTAATAGGTTGGCTAGAAATAAGAGGCGCTTCCCACTTCGTTGGTTTCATGTCCTCCTATATAGGTTGGCTAGAAATAAGAGGCGCGTTCCAATTCGTTGGCCCCATGTCCTTCTATAAAGGTTGGCTAGAAATCGGGGCGTTCCACTTTGCCAGTCCCTATTCTCCCCTTAATAGGTTGGCTACAAATAAGAGGCGCGTTCCACTTTGTTGGTCCCATGTCCCCTTAATAGGCTGGCTAGAAATAAGAGGCGCGTTCCACTTCTTTGGTCCCATGTCCTCCTATATAGGTTGGCTAGAAATCGGGGCGTTCCACTTCGCTGGCCCCATGCCCCTCTAATAGGCTGGCTAGAAATAAGAGGCGCGTTCCACTTCGCTGGCCCCATGTCCCCCTAATAGGTTGGCTAGAAATCAGGGCGTTTCACTTCGCTGGCCCCGTATCCCCCTAATAGGCTGGCTAGAAATAAGAGGCGCGTCCCACTTCGTTGGCCCCATGTCCCCCTAATAGGCTGGCTAGAAATAAGAGGCGCGTTCCACTTCGTTGGTCCCATGTCCTCCTATATAGGTTGGCTAGAAATCGGGGCGTTCCACTTCGCTGGCCCCATGTCCCCCTAATAGGCTGGCTAGAAATAAGAGGCGCGTTCCACTTCGCTTTTCCCATCTCCTTTGATATTATAGGTGCATAGTTAGAGTTGGAAGGGGTAGATTATTTAACCTTTGATAAGGGGTGGGGCTTTTTTGTTGAGTAGTTTTTTTTTTCTATTGCATTATTCTTTAGACCCAACGATGCTTTTTTTCCCCAAATCATCCACCTCCAACAGAAGTAAAATGGTCAGCTCCTTATGCGAAAAAATCAGATATACAGTATACTGTGTACCTCCTAATTTTGACGAAGTGCCTGTATTTGACAAATAAGGAGAGAGAGGGGGGGTCTTATACCCCTGGATCTCCCTAAACAAAGCGTGAGCTAATTTGCGACATCTTCCCTAAGACTGCTCCAACAGTACCTGACAAGTGTAGGACGGGGTTGCACCCTCATCTTGGATATGAACCCGGACCCACGGGGTCTCATTCCAGACCCGGACCTCAAGGCGTACCAAGGATTTGGCGAGGGGGTAAAGCTGCTATATAAACACCCAGTGTTTATCGAGAAAGGACCAAAACTTTCCATTTTGGTGGCCAAGACCTGGGAGATCAGCATAAAGGCTGCCAACGGTTCAGTAGTGTTGATGGAAGACATCGTGGCATACGGGCAACGAGTTGAGGAATATCGGCTATACTTTATTACCGCTGACGGGCCAATCGGAGAGCTCGGGAGCACTATTGGCCATAAAAGGATTCACCCATTTCCGGCGGAAGTTGCTGGGAAGGAAGTGCACGGGATCGAGTTGGTTCTTACGAAACTTGTGATTGGCGGATCATTGCAGTTACGTCAGGTAGCCGTGTATGACTGGAGCGAGGCCGTAAAGCGTGGTTACCTGGACAGCCGTGACAATCACGTGGACAGCAATGGTAAACACGTGAACAGCAGTGGCAAAAACGTGGACACTGGAGACAAGCACATGGACAATAACGACAGTCACGTTGAAAGTGATGCTAATCACGTGACGAGCGATGAAAAACACGCGGGCAGTAATGACATGTGAGAGACACGAGCAGTGATGACGCGCATGCCTGAGGAACCAGGTCTCACTAAGGTTCAGGGATAATAAGTAAACACGAGGTTCCTCTTTAAAAGGGAAAGCTCCTCCCACCCCGGGTTAAAAAACAATCAGTTATCAATCAGCCGTCAATGAGTCAACATGTCAGGACAATTGCTTTTGCTAAATTCAAATTTCATATTCTAAACCAAAATAAATATCATCCCTAGACTCGTCCACCTAAAATGTTGGAGGAACATTCCCTTTTTTAGCGGAACCTCGTGTGTAATGGAGTGTGGCGATGTTTCGCATCTTTTTTCATTGTCATTTGTACCAATGGTAATTAAATGCACCACAAACTTATTTGTGTCCACATTTTGCTATTTGTGAGCCCCGCACTTTGAGCATAATCCACACGCTAGCATAACATTCTGCTATTGTCATCTGAACGTGGATATCAAAATAATAGCAAATATGTTTTTATTCAAGAAGTAATTCTGTGGCGGATCCAGGATTTTTCAAAGGGTGGTTGAGCTTGAAAAAATACAATACAATAATCCTCCAAGCCCTCAATTGTCTTCCTCCGAGCACAGTCATTGTGTTATTAAAAGGATGGTTCTATTGGACCCACGGAACCACCCGTGGTCCGTCATTTAACTTTATCTTTACTTCCACTACTGGAGAGAGACCTGTGATTTTCCCTGTGATTTTCATGTGAAAAATTACAAGATTTTCATAGGAATACCACAGGTTTTTCACAGGTTTTTGGCTGAGATCAGATCTTTCTGAGAAACCTGTGAAATTTAAACCACAGGTTTTACACAGGTTGTTTCAATTCACAGTTTTTTTTTCACAGGAAAATCACAGGTCTCTCTCCATTAGTGTTCTACTGCCTCTGTCCGACACCAGTGCTACCTATAAACCATACCCTAAACATGTCTGAATGTTGAATATTATTATTATCACTATTTTCTACCCATCTACGTCACAAAGCACAGCCGCTGACCTATCGTGGGCACATCGCGTGGCGTCCTCCGTCCACAGGTAGAGTCGCACCCGTGATAAATCCAGCGGTCTCCGCGGATGCCAGGAATGCAATTGCGCGCGCAACTTCTTCTGCTTCGCCAGGTCTCCCGAGCGCATGCGTAGTCTTGGAATGTTCGAGAAACTAGAGGAAAAAGGTATTGTCATATGTTAGGTTCATGATCATAAGGGAAATCTTCCACAAAGCAACAAGCGGTAAAACAACCACATAACGACTTTCCGAATAATTTTGGAAAACGTTCAGCAGATTTTTACAAGCGAGGAAAACGGAAACAGAGAGGGAAGCAGCGACGTAGAGGTATAAAAAGTATAATGTAACATGTTCCCGATAGTACAAGTGATTGGTTTTATCCTTAGGGCACGGAATGTCATTGTAAATGTAGATACCAGGGTATTGTATACTAGGTCAAGCATCTGAGATCCAACATACTTTTTGGTAAGCTTCCTCATCCAGACCTCCTCGCCTTTGAAGACCAGTTACTATCACTCCAGGGCTATGAGAAGGACGATCAATATGGAATCAGATAATGCACCTACGCTGACGTAAATATCAGGGGCTTGAATAGAGACGGTCAATAGGAATCAGATAAAGCTAAGACAATGAATCTATTCTCTGTATTAATATAAATCCACTCACATACATACTATCACAAATCTCGCAATTTGATTGGCTCCCGTACTCACTATCTATTGAGCCATAAATAGTGAGTAGCGAAAAAGCCGGCGTTTATACCGAAGATTTCTCTGTCTAGCTGATTGGCTAGTGCCGCCCATGTCAATCACATAGTACATTTCTCGCAACCCTATTGGCTTACTACCTAAAGTATTCAAGGTGGCCACGGTAACGCACTTTGTTTTGTAAGCTTTCGCTAGACTGCTCCAGCCAATGGCTGCAATTCTGGATAAAATCGGCCCTTAGTCGCTTACAACCCACCATTTGAAGGAGAAACAGAATCTACTATAAAGAACTCCACATCTTTTTTATGATTATCTTGGTCATGGGTTTGAAAAATTAAGTTAAAAATAGATTTTCAAGCCTTAGGTTTGGCTCACGGGAGCTTTAAAATGATCTGATGATGTAGTCTCTTAAAAACTCTTTAATAATTGAGAGTGCTTTCCTTTGAGAGATAGGAAGGTTGCATGGAAAATCTCTCTTGTATTGTCTCTCAAAATAGCCTGCAACCACAAAATCGGTTTTTCAATAGTAAATCAATTAGACTACAGGACTTACTTGACAGAGTTGCATCGCACTTTCTTTGGAGCAAGTTCTGGGGGGAAAACAACCAGTCAGATATGTGTCTCTCCCAAGTGTAAATAGTTGCGTTTTAGCAGTATGTTCTGTAACGGGAATATCTTTTAAAATAATTAAAGATCTTGTCTCATATCTTGTCAACCCGATTTAGGTTAGTAGTTTACGGATTTTTCAAACATCGTGTAATGTAGAGTGCTAACATTACACCTATCTAACCAAATAAGGAATAAATAATGCGACTAATTAGAATCATTGCACAGATTTCATGTTTGCATTCTCTTACAATTGTCTGTACCTAAGGCAACACATCTGGTAAATTGATCCAAGGCGGCTTTGGACATGTTGTATCCTAAAACCCCAGGGAACTGGGAAAAAAACATTCACATAAGAGAAAGTTGTATTAGTCATTTTGCAGTTCCAGTTATATTTTAAAAGTTAATAGTAACTTTTCTTTAACATATAACCATAAAGTATTTCTAAGGAGTAAGTTATGCTACAAGGTTGCAACTATAGCTGCAGCAAAAGATCATGCAATGAAAATCAAATTTTATGTGACACCAATGTGCTATCCAATGTACTCACTGAGCGAAGTCCATTCACACTTGAGACATTCACAATGCAACCTGATGATGCAAATACAAATAAAATTAAATACAAATAAATTATTAAATTAAAGTGAAAGTCATGGTCAAAGCATTGTGATTTGATGTGCTCATAAGGTACATATTAATTACATACTGCAATTAGCACCAAGGGAGCTTTATCTAATTTTTTCATGCCCCAAGTGCCCTTTTTGGGGAACTTTTGCAAGGGAGGCTCATATTGTAAAGCCCGTTTTATTTATTGAGAAAGTACCTTTTAGCAATAAGAAAGTAATGAAAAGCCTCCTAGAACCATGACAAAACAGGCTTTTAAAAATAAAACGCAGTGGCAGGTAGTTGGGACTTATTTGTGGATGGCACTTACCGTATTCACATTTTCCCTCCTAGAGGAGGGAAAAAATTAATTGCTTATTTAAGCAATTAATTTGTCATTCCAGAAAAAAAAAAACCATGTAGAAGTTGAAATTTTGGGTGTATAGAGGAATTTTCAGTACTGATGTTGTTTTTCCTTGTACAAAAACTTTCATTTTTGAGCATTTTCAGGATGGTGGGTATGGCGTAGTGGTCCCATAAGTGGGCGGGGAAAGTTGGGGGAGGGGTGGGTAGTGGTTTCAGGGGGGAGGGGTGGTTGTTGGTATTTAAATTTATATGCGCTATTTATAAAAACTCGGGGAATAACCTAGGTTTTAATGCACAGGATTTTAAACTGTTCAACAAATTTGTTGTCAGTTGCTTATGTACCGCTTGAAACCCATTGGTTTAAAAAAACGTTCATATATAAATCCCCTCAGAAAAGTGGGGGGCCTGGCGGCCCCCCTGCCCCTTCCCTTCCACCATCCTTGCACGCACACCCTAAAAAGGAGTCATTTCTAATTTAGGAATCTTCAAATACTATGACTTTTCCATATGATACCTATGACTGCGCTCCCCCCTCTCCCAACCCTGGGAATGTGCCTGTTGAGGGTTCTGAAAAAAGGACCTTTTTGAGACTTATTTTGTGGGAAATTACCACTATTTTTCATTAAAAATAACAATGCTTTTTTTTCTCATTCCCATCTCCTTCTAATCCACTTTCCCAATTTTCTATAATTTTGATGTAACTTAAATTGACGCTCTCATCTGCTTTCAAATTGTTTTCCACTCTTCTTGCATAAGATCCCAGAACTAATCATTAATTTTAGTAAATCTTTTTAAAATACCTTCAGTCTTGATGAGATGGGGAACTGCCAGAGATGTGAGGTAAAACACGGCTCTACAGTATGACAGAAGCAAGAAAAGTGACAGGGCGGTGTTACAGGAGAGATGGGGAGGTGAGGTAAAATACAACTCTATTGCATACCTGCCTTGTTAAACCCAGCCTACCAGTTGAACTTGGGCGTTATCATATTTTATAGAAGGCATAATTGTAGGGAAGTTTTCACCAAGGGGGGGGGATGGGGAGAGAGGGGTCTCCCATTACAACAGACAGGAGTGATTGATAGCAAAATCAGTTTTGACCCAAGGGGATAGCAATTTGGGTGTGGTTCTTACCTTCTTATAGCAGTTCTTACCGCTAAGATATAGCATGTTTGGCATATGGTTGATGCAAATTATAGTCAGATAAAGATAGCAGTGCCAATTCTGATAGTACTGCATCTACTTATATGGAGAGTCCCCTACACCTAATTCCTCACCTCACATTGACATTCATGACTTCATCAAAAGTTTGTAGGGATGTGTTCTCTATGGTTCCTGTGGGGAGTATTCCAGCACAGTTCACCAATATGTCTAGCTTCCCAAACTTTTCTAGGGTCTTCTCCAGAAGGTCTTTTACATCTTTCTCATGAGATAAATCCCCCTCAACAGCAAGCACCTGAATATACCTGATATTAATATCTTATAAGGTAATGGGTAGGGAGTGAATGAGTTTTATTCACAATACACTGTGCTTTACACAGGTGTGTACACAGGGGGGTGCAAAGAGAGGTGCACATGGGGGTGCACAGGTGTGTACACAGGGGGTGCACAGGGGGGTGCACAGGTGTGTACACAGGGGGTGCACAGGGGGGTGCACAGGTGCGTACACAGGTGTGTACACAGGGGGTACACAGGGGGGTGCACAGAGGGGTGCACATGGGGGTGCAAAGGGATGCACAGGGGGGTGCACAGGTGTGTACACAGGGGGTACACAGGGGGGTGCACATGGGGGTGCAAAGGAATGCACAGGGGGGTACACAGGTGTGTACACAGGGGGTGCACAGGTGTGTACACAGGGGGTACACAGGAGGGTAAACAGGTCTGTACATAGGGGGTACACAGGGGGGTGCACAGGTGTGTACATAGGGGGTACACAGGGGGGTGCACAGGTCTGTACATAGGAGGTACACAGGGGGAGCACAGGTGTGTACATAGGGGGTACACAGGGGGGTGCACAGGGTACACATGCACCCCCCTTGGCGGCCAAAAATTGGGTCATTCCTTATTAAAAGGGATCTTCAAATAACATGCTTTTTCCATTTGATACATATGACTGCACACCCACTCCCCCCCCCCTTCCTCAGCCTTTTTTATGTTTAATTTTAGTGAGTGTAATCATAGGAAGATCTAACCATAAAGACAGGAAAACAGATTTTTTTACAAGTGCACCATACCAAAACATTCCTAAGAAAGCCATTCCTTCCAATAACATAGTCAATAATGTTTCATGTTTCTATGCCTGCACACTTCTGTACAAGACCTACCTAAAGGCACAGCAGGTTGATAAATATATACATACAAGGCATATCCTTGCCACACTTATGTAAATACAATTTCTATCCTGATCTTTGAACCTAACAAACCATGTGAATTGCCATGTGCATTATACCTAGTTAAGTACCTCACTGCCCTTGCCTTGCTGTTGGCATTCCTGTGTCACTTTGGCCAACTTCTCTCCACTGCGACCACCGCATGCCACGCTACACCCAAGCTTTGAGAGAAGAAGGGCGGTCGCTGCACCAATACCAGAGCTACCCCCTGTTATTAACACCAATAACCAAATTAATAATTTTGATCAGTTACTCTTGGCTGTTCAGAAATTTTGCCAAGAGAACAAGCGTCCGTTGTTTCTTTTATTTGCATGGGGCTTATTTGCAACAGGCTTTACCCCCCCCCCCCCTCTGTTGAGAGAGAGAAAGAAGATAAATTTGTGATAAGACCAAGCACCCCAATGTAAGAAGCATTCCCAGGGGACACCTTGGGATTGCTCTGTTGTCATCATGATTCGTTTTTTTACTATTGTGCAACTAATGCACAATACACTGGCATACCTGTCAACCTCCGAAAATCTCAAGGCTTGAGAATATTTTGGGAGTAGGGATATTATTTTTTTGGGGGAGGGGTGGGTTCAACCTTGCAGTTGTTTGCCGTATAGAAAGCAAACGAATCCACTTATAGATCTCACGAGGGTCTTAAATAAATTGCGCTACGCAAGGGAATTTTTGTTTCAAATATTTTAATAGAAAATAGGCAAAATGACGATTTTCTATTGAATAATTTTTCGGAAGCGATAAAAATCGCTAAAAAGCGGGAGATTTGGTGCTAAACGCGGGAGAGCGGGAGAAGGGGTCCAAAACCTTGAAACTTCCGCCTAATGCGGGAGAGTTGACAGTTATGCACTGGTTCTTACACCGGCGTATGGCCGAGCGTGTACACAATATTAGAGGTTGTATGAGGAAATGTTTTTTTTTTCTCATGGTGGATGTAATAGTAGGATGTACAGTAATAATAATAGGATGTGTAGTAATAGAACTTGTTGTTTTTACTGTGAAGTGACTTACCGGTAATAAGCGCCACTTTACCAGTAAAAGAACCCAACACTCCTGAAGCGGCCATGACACCTTGTTTTGGAAAACACAGGGTACCCAACGACTCAATGGGCGAGTAAAAAGACTTGTCAAACAGTGACACTTTCTTATAAAACAATTTTCAAACAAGGCAGAGCAGGCGAAAACAAACATTATTCTATTTTTTTTTATTAATATGAAGCAGGATGAGATTCTTTTGTACGTTTTTTTGTATTTCATAGTTTGTGTTGGGTTTCCTGTGGTTACGATATAACCAGGCCTTCAATGCCAAGAATGCCTAGCACATTCACCTTTATGATGCTGCAGAAATACTAACCGTGAGAGATATACCATTTACTGTATTTTGGTATCGGTTCTTACCATTTTACAAGCTATATAACATCATAGTTTGTCTATTGTGCACTCATGGATCTATAACTGTGAAAAAGACGGAATTTAGAGACATTTTGTGGCATCAAGAAGACAGTGAAGTTTGCGATCAGTTGGACGGACAGCGGCCATGCCTCGCTACGAGCTGATAATGATAGCGAGAGTTCTTACTAAGGTACGTAAAATATCGCGAGTTTTATATTTGATTGTAGGACGAAATCCTAAGGCTTCTATATTTATCTTGTTGATCTTTTCTTACCTCAGATTAAAAGTTACAGGCGGGTAGCCAGGATTTGCCTGCCAGACAAGGGAAAGAACTGGGAGGGAATATGCATACTTTCATACCACTTTCTCTAGCCGTACAAAAAGTCTGTCATACTGTGTATACCACACACATTTAAGAGGAAAAGCCTCTGTCATTCCTTGTATTTGCTTTTCAAATAAACCAAGAGAAAGAACTGGAAGGGATTATGCATTATTCACATACTATATTTTCTAGCCATGCATGTATGTTTCATACTAAGAAATTTAAGAAAGCTGGCCAGTTTAGAATCATAGCTTTGAGTGGCATAAACGTCAATACTAGTAGCCTAGTAGTAGCCTAGTATTAGCCTTCTTTTATGGTATGATGAACACTGAGGCATGTGGAAATCATCACCTAAACATCACCAGACCCGGATACTCAAAGATTCCTCCAAGGCATAGACGACCTTCAAAAGCGCATCTAAGCAATGTTATAGAATTGACTCATTTGTCAAAATATCAACCTTTATTTCTGACCAATTCATAAACAAATGCTTAAACTTAGAAATATTTCTTACCAAAAAAGACACAAAATTCCGAACTACAAATAGAGACAAGCAAACACAGACCAAGTCACAAATAGATACGTCAAATAGATACCCCATTTTACAGCAATCAGTCACAATAATCAATGCTAGAACCTTCATTAGAAGTGAGTCACCATGTTTAGCCTATTTTGCATGCCTGCACTGCATCATGGGAGTCTTGGAAACACCTTGACAGACAGGCGGGCATTCTCCTCCCCCAGAATCATAACATTTTTTTATAAGTCTCTTTTCCCCAAAGCCAATTAAAACATTTCCAGGTCCAAGGAACCCAGAATAAGCCTGAAAACAATTTTTGAATAAGGTTGGGTAGCAAAGATGGCCCACATTGGAGAGTATGAGGCCATTCACTAGAAAATTCCTTTCTCACCTGGTGAAGCCCAACAAGGAATTATCCCATTGAATCAACCTCAGGGTGCAAACATCCATAAGCACAGCATTAATTATGCCCAAAAAGACTTCATGATGTCCTAAGGCACTCTCCAGATGTAAAAAAACCTGTAATTACAAGCAAAACTGTTGTAAGCAACAGACTGTAGCAGTGCCTTCGCTAGAAAGAAAAGGCACCGCAGTCGTTGTTGGAAACTTCAAGGCATACCGTCTTGGGTCAGCAGTAGCTTAGCTTAAGGGTGTACTGACATCTGTTGCTAAGGAAAATTGAATATAACATAAAAGCTGACCACCACATGTGCTGACTATTATTAATGACGTCACCCCGTGACGCCATAATGTGACGTCATAGATACAGATAAAAGCAAATATTTCAAGTAAAATTGCTCGAAAACAAATATTAAATAGGTTTTATGAATCTTGAGGGATGGGCGCATTAAGCCAAGCATGCGTTTTAGAAATGATTGAGTAATTGTTTTTTTTATGATTTTTCAAAGGCCCTGAAATCCAGATTATTTGATATAATTTTGGTTTCTGTTAGATTAACACTAAATCCATGCTTGGCTATATGAAGGAGCATTTTTTAAAAAGGAATACAGAAAAAAATTTGCGTTTTGAAATAACTTGACGACAAAAAAAGCTTTTTTTTAGAAAACGCAGAACCGGAAGTGAAACAAAGCCTGCGCATGCTCATTCGACCTGCTCAGACACACTGATATCTCACATGATGAAATTTAAATGAAGTTTAAAAACAAAATCCAATAGTGTTTCATGGTATATATACTTTAAAGGAACGGCATCCATAATGTCAAGATTAAAATTGAAAAAGTATTTTAAAATTCTGATATAGCGCGTGCTACTTTGAAATAAAATTTTCAGTGCGTGCGCGAGCGTTTGGTGTTTGCAGCACGCGCAGGTAGTGAGAATTGAAAACTTTGGCTTAAAAAAGGTTGGCTTGACTAAATCTTCGCTGAATCTTCGTTTTTACAAAACATTGGAAATATCATCACCCGAAAAGGCTGAGATCAACTTAAAGTCAATTTTTGGGAACTTGAAACGCTTATTTTTATTGCTTTTACTTCAGGAAAGCTTGGAATGACGAATTCCGTGTTATGTATATGCACGCGCTCAACCCCACCAGACCAGCGTAGCAATGTCGGTACTGAGTAACACTAATGTCAGTACACCCTTAACTGGTAGTGTTGGACTCGAAATAAGGGGGTAGGTTTCTGTTTTCAGTCTGTTTTTCTTTAAATTTTGCTCAAAAGTACCCAGGAGTGAAAGGGTTAACCCACCACCCCTAGTTTTTAATCTAATTAACTAGGCCTTCTTGGACTTTTGATGTGAGATACACCAATGGAATGGATTACATATGTGCCATTTTCAGCAAGTGAATATATTTTACCTAGAAAATAGAATTTTTTTACTTGGACATGGCTTGGCTCAATGATAGCGCTGATATGCATAGCTTTAAAAAAATGCTCTAAAATCCATTAGATTCAGGCAAGGTTCTGTTATAAGAGCACTTTGATGGTGAATATACAGGAAAAGTATCTAAAGTGGGTTCACGTTGCTGCTTTGAATTTATAAAGGCAAATATTACCATAACTTAATGAGGCTTGCTTGTCTATCAACAAGAATTTGCATACACTGTTGTCAGCCCCTAAGCTTGCCATAAAGCCTTTTTTCTAAGCCAGGAAGGCACAAATATTTTTTTATGTGTTTGGTTATGTCTTTCATTGCCATAACACCCTGAGATGCCTGTAAGATATAGGCCCAACTCCAAAATGTCAGAAATGCAAACTAAACATCACCAGACCCGGATACTCATAGAATCCTCCAAGGCATAGACGACCTTCAAAAGTGCATCTAAGCAATGTAATAGAATTGACTCTTTTGTCAAAATATCAACCTTGATTTCTGACCAATTCATAAACAAAAGCCTGAAAACAATTATTGAATAAGGTTGGGTAGCAAAGATGGCCCACATTGGAGAGTATGAGGCCATTCACTAGAAAATTCCTTTCTCACCTGGTGAAGCCCAGACAAGGAATTATCCCATTGAATCAACCTCAGCGTGCAAACATCCATAAGCACAGCATTAATTATGCCCAAAAAAGACTTCATGATGTCCTAAGGCACTCTCCAGATGTGAAAAAGCTGTAATTTTTAAGCAAACTACAAGCAAAACTGTTGTAAGCAACAGACTGTAGCAGTGCCTTTGCTAGAAAGAAAAGGCACCGCAGTCGTTGTTGGAAACTTCAAGGCATACCGTCTTGGGTCAGCGGTAGCTTAGCTTAACTGGTAGTGTTGGACTTGAAATAGGGGGGGGGGGGGGGTTCTGTTTTCAGTCTGTTTTACTTACAATTTTGCTCAAAAGTACCAAGGAGTGAAAGGGTTAAGTGAGCATTGGTGACAGGGAGTAACTCTGTAATGCCTGTGCCTCTCTCACTGGGTCTCTGGGTTTGATTCTTGCCTTTCACATGAGTTTAGTTGTTGTTTCTTCTTGACTCTCAGGAGGGGTTCAGTAACATTTTGAGACAAACCTGCCAGAGCATTATTTCAAAGGGTGGAGTCGTCAGAAAAATTGAAAACCTTGGCCAACAGCAGCTACCGTATCGTATGAGGGCACATGCTGAATGGCATACACAGGGGAGGTAAGGCACTTAGCTACCCTTCTACCACAGGGAAAGTACTGTAAGTCCATTAGTCACCCTGCTAATGGCACACTTTTTCCTGCAGATACTTTTTGCTGGACATGGATATGAATGCGGATCATCTTGAACTTCTTAAGAATGAACTTAAAATGGAACCAGACATCATTAGACCCTCAGTGGTCAAACTACAGGGCCGTTATGACTCAAAGCCGTATGAGCACTCTATGTTAGAATGCTGGCAAAGCTATAGTAAGCCTTAGTGAGGAACCTTTTACCAAGGAAGTGTGGAAGTTTTAAAGAACAACTGACAAACTGTAACATTTAAGCAAACATAAAGTTATATACAGTATCTTCCAGTATTGTCCTACATATGTATACACCTATTCAAATACTGTAAGGTTGCACGATGTGTCTTAACCCACAGTGGTTCATGGGTAACAAATAAATGGCTGAATTCTGGTCTTAAAAGCCATGTAATTTTTATGGGCACATTTATAAGAATGCTATTACTACCAAACCTAGGCTCGATTGCCATTAACGGCTGGATAACTGGTCTGGTCTTTTGTTTAGCGTTTGAAATTTCAGCCATTCAGAAAAGCGTGTGTTTAAAGACGCATCCCCACCAGTTTACTTCCGGTCGATTACTTAACAATCTCCGAAAATTTTTAACAGAAAACGCGAAAAATATTTCAAAATTGTAAAAGCAGTGTGTCTATTGGAAGTTTGTTTAGGATGTCACTGATGATTTAGAGCGGATGGCTTGTTAAATAGCGCGGATTCTAATAGACTCTTTTGTATCTTATCGGTTGAGGTTCCCGCCTTCCCTCCGGAAGTAAACTGGTGGCAACGCCACTTTAAGACTGTGCGATGGGTGGGGTGAGCAAACGCCATAAAATCTTCAGTACACACGGTTTCCCACACTGATCAGCTGGGTTGTTCCCTCCGTACGTTTCTGGTTAAAATCCGGGAATAGATAATTGGAATGAAACGCCGTTGACCGGAAGTAGGGTGTAGTCGCATCACCGCACCAGTCATCACATCGCTTTTCACATGTATTGAACAGACCGCTGACATGAAAACCTGACGAGGGAAAAGCGATCGTCGAATTAAGCCGCCTTCACGAGAAACATGGGTATGATCAGATCTCAAATTATCTTGCAAAAATTCCTCTAAAATAACTTACTTACCATTATAGTGTCGTGGACAACTTCATCCACCCCAAGAAACACGAACTACTTACACTCGCCCTCTTCCTGGCATTTTGTTTCAAGATGTGCTGACCAAAGCACCTGTGCTCCTGTGGATATTTAATGGACCCTGGCTTTCCGTTCCTTTACATTTTTTTTCCTTTCCTTCACTTTCGGTTCCGATGTTTGCTAGCTTATTTTCCCTTCACTTTTATCTCTACCTCTTTCTTTTTTTTATCACTTTATCACAAACTGAGCTTAAAAAACCTGTGGGAAGGCCCACAGGGGTATCTGTCAAAAAAACTGGAAGTCCATCTCTCTCCCTCGAATTCCTCCTAAGTCTCCCTCTCCCGCATATCTCCACAGTTTGCCCGCTCATTTTCGAACGTGTTTTTGCCGATAGGGAGCAAGAAACAGGCGCGTACCCAGGATTTGCTAGGGGGGGGGGGGGGGGCAGTCATACGTATCATATGAAAAAGGCACATTATTTAAAGATTCCTTAACCCATTTACTTCTAGTTATTTTTAAGATGAATTAACAAAAACAAAAAAAAAAAAAAAGACTGAAAACAGATATCCCCCTATTTTGAGTTTTATACAGCCCGTCAAGAAGAAGAAACCCATATAAAAACAATAGATTTCCGCGCTTTCCTTGTTTTGATTCGAATCGTCTTCCCTGCTTGGTCGTCCCGGCCTTCGAAACCACTTAGAAGTTTTAGCGACGACCAAAAGCTCTTGAACCGTACAGATTTCTAATAGATTCCTTTGTCTATCCAAAAGCATGTGCTTATAGATGTGTGTGTGTACTCTGGTGATCGAGGACCTCGTGTCAAACATTTGCTTTCCTGTAGATGCATCAAACATTGAAGAACAGAAACTCCTCCATATAGATAAATCCTACAAAACCGTAGCCACCCCCATGCATGCTAGCCTTAGTTGGAACATACCTTTAGTTTGTTTTGGAGCTTAGATTTTCGGTGATGTGTCAGCTGTGCTATCACGCTCTTCCGGCGATGTAACATAAATCGCGACCGCTTTTTTATTAAGTTTTGTCGCTTATTTTAAATCCTCAACTAGGCAATGTTTTATCATACTTACCAGACTGAAAGATACAAGAGTTTTACCAACACCTATGGCGTCAATATCAAACCGCAAATCAAGTACGATGAAAGCAAGATGATGATAGCAGTATTTTTGAACATCCGGTTTGCTGCGGCTCGTTATGTTGAAATTTTAAAGTGATAACGACGACATGATACGATTAATCGATGATCCAAAGCACTATAATATAAAGGTTTCCTAAGTATTTAGAGAAAAAACCCATGAGACGGTGGAAATAAGCGAGACACTGCGCAAGCATAGGCCGAACATCTTGAGCAAGCTTTGGAGCCAATCGGGGCACATGAAGTCCTCTGCACGCTATAACTACGAGCGCTTGCAGTATTAAAGTATGATATTTTGTATTACCTCTAAAAGAAGACGCGCTTCTAAACAAGGATACAAATTGCATATGACAGAATGTCAAATATGCGTGAAATAACGTAGCACATTTGCGCTTAGTGATGTTGTCTTAGCATTTCACAACGGAATGTTTTTTTTGTTCAGATTAGAAAGGAAATAAATGGTGATCCTAGTATGACATCCCTACCCCTATAACTAAGCGAAATATACTGGTTCCGCCGGTTCCGCTTTTCAGTAATGCCGCTGGGCGGCAACTTCTCGACTCTAAGTTTTGGCGGCGGAACAGGTGAAATGGATGTCCATCTTCTAGAAGCAGTAAAAACACTCGGATGAGAGAAATCGGCCATCTGCAACGATGTAGTAGAACCCAACGGGTTCGCAATGGAGCAATATCAAGCATTAATTCGATCATAACCTTTGCTCAGTGCACAGCTACAGTGCAATTTCGTGAAGGAAACGATCGAGCGTTTTGTCGACGATGACCAGTCTAATAAGCGCTACGACCTTATTCACTTGATACACTCTTTGTACTACGTGCACAGGTCCGATCGAGACGTCCTCTTGGAACGCCTGTACCGCGAAAAGCTGGCAAAGAAAGTTATACTCATCATCATTTCACAGCAATCGGATATCGTGGATAATTCTTCCATGTCAAAACACGTTCTTCGCATAATTAAGAAGAACAATTGGTCTCACGAGGTTTTCCCTTTTGATAGAAGCGAGATTTTTATGGATAAATCCACGGAAGGGAACTTGCTTCTTGATTTTTTAACGCACTATAAGGATTTCCGCGTGACAGCGCAGAGAGAGTGAATGCTAGTCTTGGGTTTATAAGGAGTCAGGTTTTTGAGAGGGATGGGCAGCTCATGGTCAAGTATGGGAACGAACTTATCGTAATTTTCAAGGACTAGCTGTGACTTGGAAGAAGTGATCAGGACTTCTCGAACATTTTGGTGGTTCGATGGGACGTTAGAGACAGCGCGGTAACAACGACGACGACAGCGATGACGACAACAGCAACGACGACGAGAAACAATACAAAACAACAACAGCGACAACAATAATCAAGAACAACAATGCAAACCAATAACAACAAGGACTACAAACAACAACAAAAACAGCTATGTTCAATTTTTCATTACAGATTAAATTTGACTAGAATTTATTATATATGTAAGGATTAAGAAAAGATCAAGAAATTGAATAGTTATGATAGGTAGCCATTTTCAGACATCGGTGAGATCTTAACCAATCCAAAGACGTTTAGCAGGCTTCTCTACCCGGGGCATAGGTGGCACTGCTAAGCTTGGATTACCACGAGACAAAGGCAATGTTTGCGAACTACCTCACTGGGGCGGTACTGCCACGCCCCAATGGTCATTTCCTTATAATTTTTTTTAAATATTGGGGGGGGGGGGGGGGGAGGCGGTACAGCCGAGCCTTTACTGGTCATCTCCTTATAATTTTTGAAAATCTTGGGGGCACATGCCCCCAGTGCCCCACCCCTTGCTACGGCCCTGACGGTAATTAAAGAAGACTCGTGACAAGGGTTTAATACTTGACCGGGCGAATGGCACGTGGGATTGCGTTTTGCTCGATTCATTTCAGCTCAAAATCATTTTTTACGAAAATTTTGCGGTTTCCTTTATTTATAAATCCAGTAACATTTCCTTGAGATGACAGCATTATTTGGACACGGCTTTTTCTGGCTATGGGACTTATGTAAATGAGCGCAACAGTTCTGTGGTCGTGTGCAGACCCAGCAAAGCAGTACAACGCTCGGTTGACCACGAGAAAAAGGAAAAAGGTGGCGAAGTTTTGTTTGACCACAATTGTCTCGCCATGTTTCTGCCAGCAATGATGGAGATTTTTACCCGGGCTATGATACAGAGACATAAAGAAATCTGTGAATGACACAGCCCCCCCCCCCCCCCCCCCCCCCCCCACTGGCCGTTTCCTTCTCTTTTCGTATAAAAATCTGGGTGAGGAGGCGCTGCGGCTGTGAAGGGTGACAGGGGTGACAGGCCACTCTTCCTCTCTACTATCTGAGTCAAGGTGCCATACTCTGATCTACTCATCAGATCTAAGGGTTACATTTCAAGCCATGTTTCTATCTGGGCCTTGCCGCCTAGGCTATGGACGAGCTTGGATATTGAGTCACTCTCATTGCTGCACTTATCAAGGTGGTGGAGCCGCGAGAGAAACTGGTGTGGGAGAGTTTGGTTGAT
Source organism: Nematostella vectensis (assembly GCF_932526225.1). NCBI lineage: Eukaryota > Metazoa > Cnidaria > Anthozoa > Actiniaria > Edwardsiidae > Nematostella > Nematostella vectensis. Next base: position 6,792,220 of record NC_064047.1, on the reverse strand, counting down.
CCATAGCTCTTGCAGAAGAACACTTATCATCTCCACCATGGCCCGGTCTAAATAAGAACGATAAAAAATATAAATGGGAGATAAACAGATGATGATAATTATGCCATTTTTGGAGATGAGATGAAGATGATCATTATGATGATGATGGAGATGATGATAATGATGACAATTTTGAAGATGAGATAAAAATGATCATTATTATGATGATGATGTTGATAATGATGAAAATTTTGAAGATGAGATGAAGATGATCATTATGATAAAGATGGTGATAATGATGACAATTTTGAAGATGAAATGAATATGATCATTATGATGATAATGATGATGATATCGATGACAATTTTGAAGAAGAACTTTTTCACATAAGTGGGTTACGATACACAGATTCTTCGATTGCAACCTTATTTGAAATAGGTGTCTATTTACCCGACGATACATATTGTGCTTTTGCACTTGATGACAATGTTGGAGAGGATGAACTCACCGGTGGCGATATCGTTGTCCCTTGGTGCATCTTTATATGATAACAAATTCAAAAAACCAGAGGATAACATCTGCTTGTACACACCACTTGACAGAAGTGCTATGATGCCACGAGCCACCTGTCCAAGTTTGACGTCACCACAACTATTCTGTCCAATTGTGACGTCATCACAACTGTTTTGTCCAAGTGTGACGTCATCACAACTATTCTGTCCAAGTGTGAAGTCATCACAATTATTCTGTCCAAGTGTGACGTCATCATGTCTGCCTTGCAGACGTTTCAGCAGAATCACAAATACAGCATTCAGTTCATTAATCAGATCAAAGTGGCTCCCTGTGGTGGCAAAATGGTACATGCGCAGTAGTGACCGTATAGAATAGTCACCATCACACGACAAGAGAGCATCTATCATCACGTGACTATGCCGGAGTTGACATTTGAGCCACGTGACCAGTTCCTGATACAGGGGAATATCGACGCTTGGACATGGATGAATCTCAAGGTTGCGCAATACAAACGCGCTTAATTGGAGCACTGATTTACTCTGGTGAGAGATTGGCTCCCAGAGAGTTAGTATACGGACCAGCTCGTTAAAGCTCGCCTGCTTCGCATCCGTTATCGGTATCGGTTTGTCTTTGTCGCCGAAAGAGTGCAGCTCATATTCCTGCTCTAGATCATAAATAGGGTCCGCCACGTTGAACGCCTGACACCACAAGGTCACCAAAGCAAAGACGTCCAGTTCTAAAATATGGGCTCCCTGTGTTCCAGACAAGCTGAGATGGCCTAGTACTAGACGCACAAGGTGGATCAGTGAACACGTGATTTGGACACTCGCCCCAGACCTACAACAAGAACAGCGGAAGTCACCAATATTGAGCTGGGCACCCTCTATAAAACATACTGACTCCCCTTTGACCTTTCTGTAGAAAATATTAAGTAATTTTTACATTAAGTAATTTTGTCCTTTTCTTCGCCCGCTCGGCCCACCCCCAAATCCGCCACTGGAGTTTTTATACAACACGCAACCAACCGAAAGTGAGTCAATCCGAAAATCGTAAATGAACTCAATAATCGGCTCTAGGGAGGCACGCTTGACCTGTTTTGACTGTAAACTGATACAAAAATAAATAAAAACAGGCATAGTGTGATACTTACTTGATAGAGCACAAAATATGGCAAACCATCCTTACCTAAAGCCTCCTATCAGAGTTTTGCAGACTAGCAAGCTCTCTTCAGCAAAGTGTGGCGGGTACGGCGTCTTCCGGTCAGCGTCACTTCCTTCTGTGCATGCGCCCTGTGTCCCTTTTTGCATCGTTTCCCACATGGTTTGAAGCAAGTGAAGTGTGGTTTCCAGACTCTCACGGCCGCTAGAGATAAAGATTATATTCTACTTACATCTCGTTATTGTGTCACGTGATTTAGTAGGTAACGTGTTACATGTTTTTTCACGTCCGTAGATCCGACAGTTCCTTTGTTTTTGTTTCTAATATCCAAAACTTTCATCGTTTTTCAAAATATACATTTCCCTGTATTAAATAATACTTAAGAAATAGAATGGAGCTAATTTAATTAAAAGATGTAATGAAATCCATTCTGATTCGAGCGGATTTAATTCACAAATGAGATGATTATCTCTGATCGGCAGGCCTCAACCGAATGAATAAAGACAAAACACACTATACAAACACCTGAGTCCGGGTCTTGATTTAACGTGGCAACAAAGTAATTAGGGAGCTTAAAAGCATTGCAACTAGGATAACGAGATCGAAAAAAAAAATGTGTCCGTGCTTTGTGATCAATTCCTCTTTAGTAAGGAATAAGCAAACATTAGGAACAGAAAAATACGAAAATAAACTAAAGACACAATTTCTACAGTAGAGGAGTTTACAGAGCAAACGTCCGCGTCCTCAATTGAGCTTGGAGTTTTCACGTCGTGGTTTAGTAAAAAAACACTGAAATTTATCAGATAGAATGCATTTTCACGTGCAGCTATTGAATTATGAATCAAATGTTATTGTTTTCTGCCGTCCACGTTTGCTGTTGTCGTTGTTGTTTAAGGGCCCTGTTATTATCTTTAAAAATAAACTGTGACCTGTACGAGGTGATTAGCGCTTTTCGAACATTTTTGTGGTTCGGTTGCAACAACAACGGCTACATCAACAAACAATAAGAAACAGCCAGCAACAACAGTGCAAACCAACAACAATAGGGACTAAAAATAAACAACAACACAAACACTTATTTACAATTTTTCATATCCGATTAATTTAACTAGAAGAAGATTACGACATCATTAATCATATTTATGACAGGTAACCATGTTTTGGGCCAATCACGCCGCCATTTTACGCTCCCGCACAATAACGATTGACTCAAAGAATCCATTTCCATCGGCTAATTCAAGCAAGTAACTGAGAAACGTCCAATCAAAAATCGTTCATAAACTATCAGACTTAAATTTGGGATGGTTATTTTGAAGTTTTCTTGCAAATGAACCCTTGTATTTTCAATTGTAAACAATGACAAAGGAATGGTTGATCGATATCTGAATCCTCAACTCATCAAAAGAATTTCGCATGTACCTTTGGAGGGCGAGACAATTCAACCAGCTGACCACCCCGTAATTCTTTGCACAATCAAATGATGCGACTTGAACTGCTAAGATGGCCGACAGGAGACTGGTAACCAGCACCTGGTGATAATTGATATTGAGATAGATGAGTAATAATCACTTGCGTGACATGACACTCAACAGATGAGTGGTCACTGACTTACACGTGACTGCTGGTCACTGAGCTGGGAATCGTGAAAGCTGAGGGCCAGCTCGATTGCGTGACGCTTTTTGTAGATGTAATAGTCTTGCGAGTCACGCATTCCCTCTACCAAGAGCTGAAGCATCCAAGATTGCTCGTTGCGATGCTGAAACGACATGGAAACATCACACAATTAACTCTAGAGCCTACTTTAGTATTTTTTAAGCTAGGGATGTATTTTTTTTGTGTCACGCTAGACAAAATAATAAATCATTGTGCTTCGGTAAAGACATTATATTATTACGTCCCGACAGAGACATCGCACTATTGTGTCTACAAGAAACGTTGCACTATCGTGTCACGCAAGAGCATTACACTATTGTGTCACGCAAGAGACGTTATAATTTGATGTCGCACTCGAGACTGTTACACTATTGTCACGCAAAAGTCTGTTAAAATTGTGTCACGCAAGATGCCGTCACAAAAGTGTCACGCAAGAGGTTGTTACAATAGAGTCACGCAAGAGGCTCTCACAACAGTGTCACACAAAAGACGTCACATTTTTATGCCATACTATTGATATTTCACGGTAGAAACAACATTCAACACATTACAATATTGCGTCAACTAAACTGACTACTGTCGAGATTTATGGGCAAACCGCAAGATGCTGTCACAAAAGTGTCACGCAAGAGGTTACAATAGAGTCACGCAAGAGGCCCCCACAACAGTGTCACGCAAGAGACGTCACATTTTTATGCCATACTATTGATATTTCACGGTAGAAACAACATTCAACACATTACAATATTGCGTCAACTAAACCGACTACTGTCGAGAGTAATGGACAAACCGCAAGATGCTGTCACAAAAGTGTCACGAAAGAGACGTCACATTTTTGTGCCATACTATTGATATTTCACGGTAGAAACAACATTCAACACATTACAATATTGCGTCAACTAAACTGACTACTGTCGAGAGTAATGGACAAACCGCAAGATGCTGTCACAAAAGTGTCACACAAGAGACGTCACATTTTTGTGCCATACTATTGATATTTCACGGTAGAAACAACATTCAACACATTACAATATTGCGTCAACTAAACCGACTACTGTCGAGATTTATGGGCAAACCGCAAGATGCTGCCACAAAAGTGTCACGCAAGAGGATACGACAGAGTCACGCAAGAGGCTCTCACAACAGTGTCACACAAAAGACGTCACATTTTTGTTCTATACTATTGATGTTTCACGGTAGAAACAACATTCAACACATTACAATATTGTGTCAACTAAACCGACTACTGTCGAGATTTATGGGCAAACCTGCATACTGCTCGAGTTGAAAAGTGTGTAAAACATCGGGATCTCCCGCGGGTCAATGGCGGGACGGGATAAGAGGAAACTGTTGATCAGCATGTAGAACGAGTGGTCTGCAACACATTACGTTTATTGTTAAGACTAACTCTAGCTAAAAAGGGACATTGGCATCAGAAACGTATTCATTTGGGGGTGGAAGAAAAGTTAGATCGAAATAGTAGTGAACTTTAAAACCACACTAGCATACACACATTGGCACCAGTCGGGCCAAGACGGGACGCTAGCACAGTCTATTACCCGTGCAGTTCGGTAACCATGGACAGCTCTTTGCTCGTTTATAACAAAAATACTGGATGTGAAACATTAAATACAGGTATTTGACTCCGGGGTGGGAGTGAAGGGAAAGCAGAGGTGTAGGGTGGGTGGGGGAGGGGAGGCGTTCCAATCGTAGGAGAAAAAACATCCTTGAGCCTCAGTGCTCTTTCAAGGAACACGCGCACAGGCACAAAACACGAACCACGAACATGGTAGCACGTGCAACAAAACTAGTGACCACGCAGCAAACACGTGTACACGAGTGAAAAACACGAACCTGGTCTCAGCAACAAGTGAAGAGCACGTGCCACAAACCCAGTGACCATGCAGGGAACACGTGCAAATTAGCAAAAAAAAAAAACGAACATGGTCTCAGTAACACGTGAGAAACACGTGCCACAATCCTAGTGACCACGCGGGAAACACGTGCAAATAAGAAAAAAACACGAACATGGTCTCAGTAAGACGTGAAAAGCACGTGCAACAAAACTAGTGATCACGTAGCAAACACGTGAACACGAGTAAAAAACACGAACCTGGTCTCAGCAACACGTGAGAAGCACGTGCCACAAACCTAGTGACCACGCAGGGAACACGTGCACATGCGTCCGTGAGTCCGTCTCTGAAGCACTCTAGTAGAAGCTGAATCTGTCAATCAAAGCATGATGAAAAGTTTGCGAAGCGGTACTTGCACTGTCATACTCCTCAATCTGTGAAACCGTGAAACCCTATACAAAATGCTTGCCAAGAAAGCTACAATTAGGTTGCAAACGATGTATATTTCTGCAGCATGCAATCGATCGATCTTCAAGTGAATTATTATTCAAGTGAAGTATATCAAAGTAGGAGTAATGTGCTTTTTGGACACCCTGTCCAGCCCGGCTGGATTTGGGGCAGTTTTTTTTTAACAACTGCAGTCAAGAGTAGCCGTGGTCTCATTAAAGCCGCATTTAAACCAGTTTACTTCCGGTCGATTACGTAACAATCTCCGATGATTTTTAACGAAAAACGCGAAAACTATTGCAAAATATTGAAGGCAGTGTGTTTATTGGAAGTTTCTTTGAGGATGTGATTGATAATTTAGAGCGGATGGCCTGTTTAATATCTCGGATTTTAATAGATTCTTTTGTCTTTTAATGGTTGAGGTTTTTTAAGCCGTGAAGAACATACTCTTGACTGTATCTTTCGTGGTCGTGGGTTTCCACCTTATTGCATTCATTCCCCTTAGTTTCGACTGTTACTATATTGTCAGGATTAGCAAGGGTCATTCCTTACCTGCTTTCTCTCACGGAATCCCGCCCCCTCAACATGAGCCAGATATCTCATAAGCACTTGGCCAGCGGCCCTGCGCATGCGCTCATCACGTGAAGACATTGCAGCTAAGGTAAAGCCCAGGCCTCCACACTCTATAAATTTCCGGCCGTCGATTTCAGAGTCTGGGAAAGGAAAAGATAGAAAGGAATCGATCATTGAAAAAGTAACAGCCGATTTATTTGAAGGAAACGATGACACTTAATACATAAATGTAGCACATTAATCGATGGCAGTCGTTTTTCTTAACGGTTTAGAAGCCTGGGGAAAGCGCCAGGGAGGAAATGCTCTAAAAACGCTAGGGCCTTGGCCTTTTTTCAAAATGGCGGCCTGTAAAATCGTAGTTAAACACAAATTCTTACAAGCAAAGTTCTAGTGCGCCAAAAAAAAAAAAAAAGATTGAAGCGGACTTACAAACATGGAATGTAAACTCCTAATAAGGAGTTATAACCTCTCTACAAGCGAGTTAGAAAAACGACAGCTTTCAAAACAAGATCTATCGATATTCTAGATTGACAAGTCAAGCTGGGCAATCCATTCAATCGATTGACAAGTGACTGACCAATCAAAACGAGCTTTCAACTCGACTGACAATTAACTCACCAATCAGATGCTATACTCACTTGATGCGAAGAGGTGCGTAAAGAGAGGGAGAAGAAAGCATGGGTCGTAGATGTCATTGTTGATGATAGTGTCCTGCACTTGTGGCTGTGATAAAAGATACAGTGATAAAGAGGCGCAAGTTTGTACTATCCTCGGGATCCCAGGGCGGCGACATGACGGAAAAACCCTGAATATGCGCACTTCGAAGAGATGAAGAAAGAAGATACAATTTCTTACAATAGCCATAATTTCCCTTTATTCCGGACTGAGTTTCACTTTTCAAAACACATATAACATGAGGCAGAAATGCACATACCCAGAATTTGGCTTTTTAAGGTAATTTTTCCTTGATCATCCTTGCGCTATGTATGGGCTCAGGGAACAAAAGCTCAAATTTCAATGACAAAAATAAGTCGCATCAATTTATAAAAAGTCGCATTTGATATTTTGTTTCATATTTCTCACTTAGTAATTTGGGGAATTTTCCGCCTTATTTGATGTGAAATGAGCTTATTGGAAACGCCAAGTCATGTTTTTCCGTCATGTCAAGGGCGGCTAGGTCAGCGTGAAGAGGCGCCAGAAAGAGGCGGGAACAAGGTCGGCGTAGGGGAAGGGGGGTAGGAGGAGGGAGAGAAGAGCCCCTCCCCTTTCTGTCGCCTCGTTCTCGCTATGCCCTGGGTTTCCAAAGGTTGCGATTGTAGTAAGAAATGTGAGTCTACCAAAGCAAGGAGAAATCTTCTTAACAAGTCTGATAGACAGATTATGGTTTTCATGCACTTTTTTTGTTAAAAAAAGTATAAATTGTGGGGTGAGGGCTTTCCCCGAGCTCGCTCTGTAAAATTGGAAATTTCTTGCTAGTGGAAGATGTGCTGGGAAGCCTAGTATATATACGATTCAAAGCACAAACAGCCAAAGCATTTGACTCAACCGTTTTTTGTACCTGCAGTTTGCGATCAATGGGGAAGTCGACCGCTGACCGATACGTCTGCTGTGCGTCCAGCAACTCCATGACTTCGCCAGTACTTGGCTGCTGCCACAGGGTACCCGGTTGGGTTTTTCTTGTCTTATGGTAATCAAGAGCAGCCTTACCCCAGACGTAAGGCCTAGAATAAAGGACGGTGGCTTGGCGTTACCCTCGATAACCCGAACATTATAATTATGTCCGTTTCCTTGCCAGTTTCAACATATCTTTACCCCTTCGATAACTCAAACTCAGATATCTATCGGACTTCTGCTTCCCTTCAAGCACTTCACATAATTATACCCTTATTAAGTTGAATAACTCTTCCAACTCAAACTCTTTCCTCGTAGGTTAGAATTAAGGGGATTCAGTTGTAGATAATAATAATTAGGATGATGATGTCGATAAAAATAAAAGTGAAGATATTGATAAAAATAAAAATTAATAAACATATCTTTCGTAAAAGTCTGGAATCACGGGTGGCCCAGTGTGTTAGCGCGTCAGCGTGTGGGGCCTCTCACCTCTGCTGAAATTCACTCTTTCAGAGTAAATTTTACTTGTTGAACATATGTGAGCTAACTAGAAGCTTGTGTTCCTCAAAAATGTATCTACTCGGTCTTATCCCTTCCTCTCATTTATTTATCTTGTCCTCTAGTCTTCCTTTCCTAAGCAATCGGTAGTTTATATCTATCCCATCTGTTCCATTTCTGTGAAATTTTTCCAATCACCTACCCCCAACCCGCAATGTCCTATCTAATCTAACGTTACCTGTACGGAGTAAGAGAGACTTCGCTTTTCTCGTACAAATGGAGAAGGTAAATAATCTGTTGATCTGAAAAGCAAAACAGGCGAAGATTTCTATTAAAGGAGGCCAATCACGCCGCCAATTTATACTCCCGCCAGTAATTACCGTCCATTTCCATCGGCTAATTCAAGCGAAGAACCAATATAACTTCAATCAAATATCGTCAATAACGTATCAGACTTCATTCGTAGTTTGTTATGTTGAAGTTTACTTGCGAATAAACCGCTGTATTTTTAATTATAAACAATAACAAAGGATTGGGTGATCGACATTTTTATATGTTGTATTTTTGTTATTGCCCTTATAGCAAATTGGATAAATAGAACTCCATTCCCAGAACTCCATCGCCGTTTTTTTGCATATTGCGAACAAAGGATAATGGTTAATTAACAATGCTAGAGGTTCCGTTATACTACTTGATACACACCGAGCAGATATTACCAAGATTGAAAAAAAAAACCTATTGTAGGGTAACGCCTAAGGTTCGGGTTAATCAGACCTAGCCCAAATCCTATCCTTAACCCAGTTTTCCATGGATGGCTGGTTAAGAAGAACCCGTTTTACCTGTTTTAGAAAGACTGGCAGAGTAGGAAGCGAAGAGAACCGCTAGATGTGCTTGATCACAAGACTCTGGTGATCGCTCCACTATCGCTACCAATAGGTCCAACAACGATTCTGAAAGAGCAGAAACATTAGCAATAAGCCAAACCATGGACAACAGACACGTAACCAGGATTTGATGTGGGAGTTGCGGCAGTCATAGATATCTTATGCGAAAAGACTAAGATTTGGCAATCCAACAACGATTCTGAAAGAACAGAAACATCAGCAATCAGCCAAACCATGGACAACAGACACGTAACCAGGATTTGATGGCGGCAGTCATAGATATCTTATGCAAAAAGACTAAGATTTGGCGATTCTTCAATAAGAAATGACACTTTTTGGCAGCATAAGGTAACACAATCAGAACATCCAACTACCCTGCCTTTGTCTAGGGTTTTGCGGAGGTGTAGGATTCATCACAGAAGTTGAATGCTGACTCTTAAAGCGGGAGCCGTGCCAGTTTACTTCCGCGGGTCGATTTTGTAACAATCTCCAATGTTTTTTTAACGGAAATGCGAGAAATATTTAAACAATGTAAGACCAGTGTGTCTATTGGAAGTTTCTTTGAGGATGTGACTAATTGTGTGGATAATTTAGAGCGGATGGCCTGTTAAATAGCACGGTTCTCATAGATTATTTTGTCTTTTGTCGGTTGAGGTTTTCGTCGGTACGCCGGAAGTAAACTGGTGCGATTGCCGCTTTCAGACTCTGCATTCGACTTCTGTGATGAATCTTTCACCTCCGCAAAAACCTAGACAATGGCAGGGTAGTTGGATGGCATCATTAAAAGATGTTCCTTGCTCATATTTAATACACTGTACCTTTCAGGAGCGTAGTCGACCCGAACATGACATCCAAAAACAGCGAGTGGCTCAAGATAAGTTGGTATAGCGAGGTCAGCGGCATAGCGTATGTGGTCATGCTCTTGACATGGCTAATGAGGCCCAGTCTTATGCATAGGGCTAGGGATCGTAATGCTATTTCGTCATCGAACTTGTGCCTGGGAGAAAAATTGTGGTAAGGTCACGTGTTCAGAAGGGTTAAAATAGGTTACACGGGTAAGAATAAAAGGATTAAAAACCTTCAAAGGGGCTCTAAGATTAATTTTACTATTCATTCGGAAAACTCGAAAACAGGCATAACGGATTAACCAAAATATGCATAAACAGTACAGGTTTCTTAAATGGCGTTTGATCTTTCAGATCAATACAATATTGTGGTTTGAACACCTAACACCGGGCAGATGGAAATGGATTGAAAATAAGTACTTTTAGGCCTCGGAACAGGCTGCACGTCTACTCAAATCTTGAAATAACATAGTGTAAGCGAACTAGATCCTTTGCATAAAATCCAATTCGCGAAAAACGGGCTATTTTCATTTATTGCACTTGGAGTAAACAGGCGTTAGTTTGCGTTAGTTTGTAACACACTGTTTCATTAATCTCATATTTTTTCTGCGATATAAACCCTTGAAAATTTTATGAACGCTAGGAATGGTAAGGCTTATTTAGATAGTGTAGATATCTTACCGAAGTGAATCCTTCACGAAAGCATTGAGTGTGTCAGAAATCTTCACGTCAAGCGAAATTGGGAGTTCCTGTCGAAGCAAAAATGATAATTATTACAATAGGGTAAACACATCCGCTTACAATAAAACCTGTTTCGAGGTAACATGCAGTGCGCTACATTTTCTTGAAATCGAGGCAGAAAAAAACAACATTCAGGTTTACCAAATGATCCTTGATTTATCCGATAAATACAATACTGTGGTATGTTCCTCCCAGATGAAGGCAATTATTTCCTATGCCCAATAATTAGATTGTTTCTGGTTAAAGTCATGAAGAACATTTTTTGTTTTCCTGACACACTGTTAACATAGCCGTGCATAGTTTTTTTTTTTAAACAAGCGTGCATGTTTATTTTTGGTAGCTACCGGCCTAGGGTAGCAACTATTCGTAAGAAAAACTAAAAAATAAACTGTGATGCCAGAGTTCCACATACTTGAGATAACAGTAAAACATTACTAACACTGATGTAATAATTGTTGTACATGATGTAATTGTAGCTACATGAACGTAGAGGGCCTATTTTGTAAAGGTAGACTTACTTGGGCCTTGTTCAGGATTTCCACCAGCAAGTTGAACGATTCCTCAAGAAGATTATCAGTTACTAAAGACAAGAATGGGAATGGGTAGGCTTACTAGATTGATCGACAACAACAACAATTTCGACAAAAGCAACAACATCAGTGACAACCATGTCAACCACAATAACATACAACAACAGTACAAAGCATCAACGACAACACCAATGAAAACAGCTACAGCACAAGTGACAACAACGACAACAATAAAAACTATAACAAACAACAGCAACATCAAACAACAGCATGTTAAGTCTGCATACCTATGCACGCGATGCAAAACGAGAAATGTCAGCTATGACTCCGTCCACCAGTGACAACAACATCAACAATAAAGAACAACAACAACAACAACATCGAATTACAACAACAAGAACATATAGTTTGCATACCTATACTACTTGATAAAAGACGAGAAATGTTAGCCATGACCGCGCCCACAAACTCCATGGTCAGCAGTTGACTATTATCAGATTGGTCCGAGAGGGCCTGGTACAGCATAATGGCTGCCTTGAGCTGGTTTGGGACCCAGGCCTGGCCACGTGTGAGATCCGCCAGCAGGTCAAACTGGTCACGTAAGACTGGTTCATCTGGATAACAAGATTTCATTTAGAGGGAACTTGCTTAAAGTCTGTATATCCGAGTTGCAAGACATCGAAAGTTTTCTTTTCGTTTTAAATAATCAAAGTTCTCATAATTTTTAAAAATACAACTTTCCCTGTTATATTTAATACGTAATAAATAGAATTTAGCTGTTTTAGTAGAAGGATGGATTCAAATTCATCTTGATTCAAGCGGATTTGATTCACTTCTGAGATACACATCTCATTAGCATAGCGTTTTTTTAGCCTACGAAACCACGCGTCACACAGGTCGGATCAAAAGGCTTTAAAGTAATAGACAAGGCAGGGGTGGACCTAGGGGATGGTCATCATGCATTTATACCATTTTGTAATTGACCTCAAATCTGACGTTGAGATCAGCACCCATTCTTGAAATATTCCCCACTAGGGCACTGAACAATAAAATAGGGGTACCTTATTAGGGGGCGCTAGGCGAAACACTTGCTGCATCCACTTACCAATGACTTGAAGTCTTATTAGAGATTCCAGCAAAGAAATCCAGTGCTCCTGAATAAGGATTTTTACATGAGATAACGCACAAAGGGTGTTCTCACGCACTTCTGGGAGCTATTAAGGACCTTAAGCAAGGACGACGACGACGGCTAGGACAACGCGATCGAAAAAGATGTTTTCGCGCGTTGCAATCAATAATAATTTAATTGCAATGGAATAAGCAAAACATTATAGTAAGAGACATATACAAATAAACTTAGGACATTAATTTTACCAGCTGCGAACGTATTTAGTGGAGTTTACAGTGCAAACGTTCGCGTCCTCAACTGACCGCGAAACTTGGAGATTCACGTCGTGGTTTTACGGAAAACGGCTGAAATGTATCAGACAGGACGCATTTCCACGTGCTGCTATTGAACTTTGAATCAAATTCCATTGTTTTCTGCCGTCGGCGTCCGCGTTGCCGTCCTTGTTGCTTAAGGCCCCTATTGTCAAGCTGACCGCCGCCAATTGGCCGCTTTATTATACACAACATTATACAACTTTATGGCTATTAAGAAGGACCATATCACAATAATAAATGTCATTCAAAAAAGGCTGTTTCTTTTCTTGAGGGATGGGTGGGTACATATGGGCTCTAAACACAACCAAAATGGCGACAGCGAAAATGTAACTGCCTGCACACGCGAAACACTTGATGAAGCCCCTCGGGCCCAGGCCCCAGAGGAGTGTGAGAAAACATTTTCCACTTGACTCAGCCAGAGGAAAATACTGCTCCAGGTCAAGCATTTCAGTGAGTACCTCATTTTTCTTGTCATCTGTTGCCTTGTGCAGCCATTGCCATAATTGAGGGAGATACACAGCGACCAGGCCTGATACGGCGGACTCTGGATCTAGGAAAGGTATATAAAAAGCAATAAAAAAAAACTATAAGGGAATGACCGGTAGAGGCGTGGCTGTGCTTTCCCCAATATATTTTTAAATGTTTCTGCATTGTGACCTCCCACCCCCCAATCATATGTGGCTTGCTACAGCTCTGTCTAGGGTACAATCTTTTGTTACAAGAAACGTCCATATAAGAACGGTCGGCCTGAAGGTTTAAGAGTATGCCGAGGGTCTGATAGCAGATTGTGTTCTAAAAATGCAGAAGCAAACTGTGTTCATACTAGTGACCAAAAATACTATCGTTTTTAACATTTTTGGGTGGTCCTCTTTTAAATACTGTATTGACTTGTTTACGCTCTTCTATACAATAGCTGGCTGGCTTGTTTACGCTCTTCCATACAATAGCGGGGTTACTGAAATTCAAGAACATTTTCAGCCTTAAAATTCCCCCTAAAAAAAGAACGGTTCAGCCTCAATTGAAAATTAGACGTTCTTATACAAAAAGAATTGTATGTACATGAGCTACTTCTACGAACCATAAACCTTAGTTGAGAAAGTACGCAGCTGCTTTGTCTCCTATTATCTTTGCTCTACAAAGGAGTTCTTTTGTCTCTATTCTTCTCGTTCTTTGTGTCGAGGTTCGGATATTGTTCATTTGCCCAATCAAATTGCAGCTTGTAAGAGCTGCGTACTGACCCCCTTTAGTTAGCAAGGACAGAAAAAAAAATACTTGACCCCAAGAAGGCTTCGAACCTGCCAAAAACAGATCAGAGGTCGGGCGTCTATTCCCATTGGCTGATTGGCCGTTTTCATTTTTTTTGCAAATGAAAATACTTATCTATACAAATCTATTTGTCAAAAAAACCTTTTGTTATATTGTTATCTTCATTGCATGCAGGCATTTAAGCCTACGACATACTAGGATCCAATATTCCACTTCCTGTACTTCGGAATCAGCCATTTTGGAAATGTTTTAATGTTATTCCCTTGAAATAGTTCTACAACCCATAATTTTTTTAAACTTTGCATAAACAACATTGAAGTTAAGGGCTTTCAAAAAAATGTAATAAAAAATGGGGGTACCGACCTCGTTTTCACACGGAGGGGCGTAGAGTTGACGCGTTTTTACTGATCGCCCGAGGAAAAATCCCAACTTTTAGTTTTCTTAAAGAGTGCCTATAGTCTTTAGAAAATTAAGTTCTGTTTGTCGAGCTACCAAAACCCGATCTCCCAAACAATAACCCGTAGTAGCTAACGTTCAAAACAAATCACATTTAAGAGATCGCACTGAAAGACACTGTTGAACTTTATATATATATTTAACTATATTTAACTTTAGAAAATTAAGTTCTGTTTGTCGAGCTACCAAAACCCGATCTCCCAAACAATAACCCGTAGTAGCTAACGTTCAAAACAAATCACATTTAAGAGATCGCACTGAAAGACACTGTTTTCTCCACTATTTATACGGTAAAAAGCGCCATTTTAACGTATTTTTAAAGCTTTTAAGAGAAAGTAAATAAACTTCTACAACCCAACTTTTTTTCTTCTTTCAGTATAAATTTTTTTCGTATATATTTAACTAATCGAGCAAATAAAAACTGGGGGTAACCGACTTCGTTTTTCTATCAAAGCGATTTTAAGTAAAAAACGCGCGCCTTTTGCTTTGTTTTCTTGTACAACTGTGGCGCACCCGCGCACTTTATACCGGAAAATTCGAACGAACAGCGCGCGCCACTATTCGCAGAAGGGGTGCGCAGTGTAATTCAAGGCAATTACCTTAAAGAATTATATGATAAAATCACGAAATGTCATCGGATACTATGATATTTTTTGCGCATTGTTTTCGCTGACAGGGGCACACAACACGACCCATCGCCAGCGAATTTGATCGCCAGTGTCTGACATGTCTAGATATCGGCGACTTCGCTCGCTGGTCTCTGCAATAAAGATCGCTTGAAAAATTAACCGCAGCGGCAGCAGATAGACCTGTCGATTTTCAGCCGACGATTGGAATTCGGTTCGAATTCTGGTTTTCGTCCAGAGGATAGCCAGGGAAGTGCACAAAGCGAGATTCTGATTTGCTCCGAATGGTTTTACTGACGGAACAGAAAACCAAAACAAATCGTGTTTTGAAAACGCGGGTCGAGATACAACAGATTCGACAATAAAGAACAATCGATTGTTCGGCGAACGAGGCAAATGAAGGGAAGCTCAAAAGTTGGTTATCTTGAGCGACGAAAAAAAAAACATTAAAAAGTATAATGCTTTGACTAAAATGTGATGGAATGAAATGGTCTTTCAAACGAGCTCTACCTTAACGGAATACTACAGAGTTTTAGGATAAAATTGGACCAGCCAAAAACAATCAGACGTAATGTGACGTCAACGTCTTCGGTAAAATTAGATATGACGTCATATGACGTCACCTTTTCAGTTAGCTTGGACCAATCAAAATGCATGCGGCCTACACATTACGTCTCAAGGCGTTCCATGATTGGAATACTCGAGCTATAGCAGTGCCGTAGCATACCTCGAAATATTGGGGGAGGGGGGGCACAATACTAAAACATTAAGATATTATTTTGGGGCACGGCCATACCCCTACTGGTCATTTCCGTATAATTTTTGAAAATATAAAGGGGGCATGGCCCCCAGTGCCCCACCCGCTGCCACTGCCCTGTATAGGTAAAAAAAAAAACCCTAACGTCACCCGGACAGGCGTCACCTGTTTCGATTATCTTGGATCAATGAAAATAAACACTGAGCCTTTCATAATGACGCCACAATAATGAACGCATAACGAAACTAACGTCACAGAGCTAATCAGACCCCAGTTAGGTGAATTTGATTTGTACTGATACAACGAGACCATTAGTTTAGAGTTTCTAGAGGAATTTTCCGTAACAAGAGACATGTCGACAGAAACGACGGCCCGAAAAGAATGCGAAGAAATTCAGAAAGAGCTGAAAGCAGAGCGGAGAGGATCGTACAAAAGCGAGGGCATTCTGGTGGAGTACAGTCGATTAGACGAGAAAAGAAAATACTGGAGCCAGAAGTGAGAGCTCGCCCACCAGCAGTATTACGGAACTCTACCGCAGAACCAGCCGGTCAACGTCTGCGTGGACGAACAAGCCACTTTGTCACCCACCAAAATACCGCAAGAGTACGTTGTGACGGCCAAATAGGACCGCGGAATGCTAGGGTAAGACTTTCTGTTTGGTGTTGTAATGTTGTAATTGTAATAAATACAACCTACATACCAACCATCCGTTCAACAGGATACGTGAACGAACAGGCCATTTTTTCGGCAGCATCTTGCTTGTCCAAGACTTATGACTACCTCTCTACCATATAACAAAAGCCACAAACCAACCAAATATTCAATGTGATCCACGAACGAACAGGCCAGTTGTTCAGTGGATTTATACCTTTTTTTTTAGAGAAAGTGTATCCTCCTAGGCAGGCGCACGGAAGGCGCACTAACGCTTTTCAATCTTTGTTTTTAGAAAAAATTATCGAGGGAAATCAGAACAGGTCTAACAGGTAGAATAGAACTCGTTATCTGACGCCGCATTAGCGGAATTCGCTCATTCTTTTGTACGAAATAATTATAGTTTTATATTGTGGAAAGTAGTAGGACGGTACTGCAGACTGGATGCTGTAATGGTAGTATTAGTTTCTCTTTCTTCCTCTTTTCCTAGAGTCTGAATGATCACTCTGAGACCATGACTGCAAGAGGAATAATTGTTTTAGTCAAATCAAACTAGTAGGTTAACTTGTATAGCCAAAAACGTTGTCTGGTCTGATTTGCAATTTTTTCGGCTTACATATACATTGCTTTTCGCTTTTGGTAGGATATAGCTTATAACATACTGGTATGTCAGTTTGATTTGACTAAAATATATCAGAAATTACAACTATTCCGATAAACGTCGTCAGGGAAAATGGTGAGTGGCGAATGGCAGTTCTAAGACCAATCTACCGCTTATGGTATAATTATTTGCAAGAATAAAATTGATAAGTAATATAATTGCAGAAGTTATTCACATTTTCTTACATTCAGTAGAAATTTGAACAGTCTCATTGTAATTTTTGATAGCAGAAATGCAATTTGCTTATTTGCATTTGCTATTGGCACTGACAAAATATTTTTAAATATGTGTATATCGGCCGTCATAGAGACAGTCTAAGCCTCCAAATAAGGTACATTCAAGATATGTTCGTTAAGAGCCTCGTTTCCAGGAAAAAAGCTTTGTCGGTCATCATTTTGTATACCTAGCAGCTATAGTACAAACATATACATCGGCCTATTCTACAATTTCTTTGGCATTTGTAACGATATATTTTGGAAAGCTAATGATAAAGCTATGGGTTTTTATTTTATTATTTTGTTATTGGGATTAATTATAATAATATTAATATATTCTTGTTTTATACAGATAGAACAGGTATAAATAAGAGGTAAACATCTATCAATTATTTCTTCATTAATGTGTCTGCAGAAAAATAATATTTCAACGGTATGCCAATTTATTTCTCGTTTAAGAGTTCAATTAAAATACTTTAATGATTTTTTCGTTTAATAAAAGTTGTATGTTTAATAAAAGGAGGTTTTTAGCTGTTTTAAGTATTCCGTACCGCTATATGTTTTGTATTAAACTGTACTTCAAAAAATTCCCTAGAAAAAAAAAACATGTTCCAACGCTGAAATCATGTTTATGTTTTGTTTAGCTGGACAATCGTGAAACAGAAAGCTGCCTGACTACTTCATCGAATTAAATAAATATGAAAAAAAAAAAACACAAGCGCAACTTCTGCTGACAGGGGGAAGGGAGGGTATTTGGGTGTGTAAAAATTCTCTTATGGGCACTCGAGACAACTTTCAACTCTTCGTACCTTTGAAAGACAGTATCTTGCGTTGATTGGCAACAACCGCTGACCAGCGAAGGTAGACGCAAACCAAGGGCAGTAACCTTAGGGCGAGTTTCTTGAATCGAATCGCTCTTTTGTCGCCACTTCCGCCCTTCTTACTGGTTGCCAGGCAACGGCGCTCGAAATGCGTCCGCAAACAAGGACTTGATTGGATAAGCGTGCTTGCCATGGCAACCCTGTCATCTGTCGGATGATCAACGCAGAAGTCAAGCAGCGCTGTGTTTGCTAGAAGCGCGTAGTGCGCCGAGCCAGAGATGATGCCACACACTCTTCTATCAATGTCAGCACACGGTGCAATAATAACGAGTTCCAAAAGCTTCTCTACGTTTGAGGTCGTGAGAATCGAACTCAACACGTCCCATTCGGCATTCAGAAGGGCCAGGAGCGAGTGGTAGTACAAACTCGGCACCAAGTCTCCACTGGTTTTGGTTACGAGCGTCTCTATAGGCAACTGTAGCAGCCTGGTGACTAGTGCCGAGACCTTGATCTTGTCGCAAAAGGCGTGGAAGCGAGGCAATAGTTCTAGTGCTTGGTAGACGCGGGAACCTAAACAGAGAAGTAGAGCTGTTGAGATTGAAATACAGTCGACTATCGACTATTACTTGAACCCATGGTTACTACAGCAACAACAACGACAACAAACACAACAACAACTACAGCAACAACAACGATAACAAACCACTTTTAAAGCAAAAATGTTAAAAAAAACAACTACCGCAACATCGACGATAAAAAACATGACGTTTAAATAAAAAAATGTCTAAACAACAGCAACAACAACGATGACAAACATACCTATTAAAGCAAATATAGTTAAAACAACAACAACAGACATGCACACATTTAAAGAAATCATTGTCAACGCAAGGGGCGAATGACAAATTGCAGTTCCACGACCATAAGGTGCTTACACACAAGGATGCCTTGAAGGACTTCGCAGCTTCATAACGGAAATAAGTCAGTGAGTTACGTGTACTAACCTGAGCTCAGCAATGGCTGAAGGCAATCGTCAATAATGACGTCACAGAGTTTGACCATAAAAGGGGCAATCACGTGCTTGCAACGGTGGGTGGGTAGGCTTTGTTGTGTGACTGTAATGAGCTCTGCTGTGCGTTCTGACATGACTGCGGGCGCATCAGGAGATAAGAAACACCGTATCAGAAGAGGATGATGCAACGATGACAGCACGTCTTGTACATGATTCTCTGATGACAGTGACGAGAATGCCTTATCACGTGATCCGACGTCCAATCCTTGATCAGTTTCCTGATTCTCCTGGACATTTGCCTTCCCGATATCCTCTGCAGGGGTTTCAACGTCATTTTCCATTTCATCCTTATCTTTGAGCAGTTTTCCAGAAATTTCTAGACTCTTTTGGATAACGGCCTTCAGTAAACGAAACAGCAGATCAATGGCAGTCGTATGGGTGCTTTCTGTAGCCATCATGGTTGGATTGAGTGAGCTTTTTACAAGTTGCGACATCAGTAGTAAAATGAACCTAAATGTGGACCCAAACGCTTTGCCTTCGTTTTTCTCCATAGCAACAAACAATATCTGTTGAACTTTACTGTTCTCTAAAAGGCTCTTGGATTTAGCGGAGTCAGACTTCCGTCGTTTATTAACAGTCGTTTGAGGCGCGGACGGCGAGAAGAGTTGCCATAGCAACACATTGAAAGGCAACACCTTAAGCAAGGGAAGCAATTCTTTGATGGGACAAGAACCTGTAAATGCCAAAAATATCAGTTAAGAAATAATAATGATAAAAATAATACTTCAATAATCATCCATATTGACACAGACGTGACGGGTTTAAAAAAAAGATCCGAATTTCGTTTCAATGCTTTTATGTTTTTGTTTTTCATATTGAAATATTTCAACATCTTGAAAAATATAACAATTCAAGGAATGATATACCACTTAGGAATACAACTGAACCACTTTTATTATAGGATGGATCTGTACAGGACCCAAAATGATCCCAGAAACCGAAACGATCCCAGGACCCGAATTGATCCCCAAAAGTTCCCCAACTGATCCCGGGACCCGAAACGATCCCCAAGAGTCCCCGAAATGAACCCCAAGGAATTACAGTAATGGACAACTAAAGGAATGTGTAAGGATTGGCTTTCAGTTTTAAAAACATATGAAACATTTAGCTTTGTTTGTGTTATTAAAAGGAAATTTACATTAACTAAAACTATAGTATTAAGATTATATACGACTGCGGGGGGAAAACAGTGGTTGAGTCAGAAATTGGGGTCAACTAACAATTATTTGGCACGTTTGTTTTCGGTGAATGAAAGACCTATCATATCATGAGATCATGCCAGGGTGTACGCACGACTACATGAGGAAATTCAAAACTCACATAATATTGCTTTCAACAAAAGCCACATCCTACTAATATTTTGCATCGGTAGTAGAAGGGTTGTTCGAGTGTATTCCTCAGTGTGCTTTTGTCATTCCATCTTCTCGGCCAAACCGGCTGCCTAAAATGTGTCGGTAAATAATATTCGCTCCTGTGAACAAGGATTTCGTGGTGAAATACATGTTTGGTTGTCGAATTAATTTTATTTTTTAGGGGTTATGTTTACCGGAAATGAGATTTATAGTGTCAGAGTCATGTGTCGGATTCGCAAAATGTTTAGACTGTGATGGAAGGTCAAAAGTTTGGTTGATCTGAGCAAAGCTGTGCTATGCTTATATATGCTGTATTTCTTTCAGTAGCAATTAAAAGTTGTATATTTGTTTTAGACTCTGTTTATGGGTCACGTTGTTTAGAAATAGAGTCGCTGTAAACCCTTAATTATGTTTTAAGAATTGCAAGCATTTCTTGTGCTTTCCCTTTGTCCATTACCGCAATTCCTTGGGGTTGATTTCGGGAACTCCTCGGTATCGTTTCGGGTCCCAGGATCATTTGGGGTACTTTTGGGGATCATTTCGGGTCCTGGGATCGTTTCGGGTCCTTGGATCATTTCGGGTCCTGTAAAGATCGAATCTCACCGTGATTCAAGTGGATTCATTTAGCTACTGAAAACTACATCTCCTCTTTGTGGCAGTAATTGAGAACCAGGGGCTCGTTTCTCGAAACACCCGAGAATTATCGGGCCCGAGAACGTTTTATTCCTTACATTTGAAAAGCTGGCTAATTCCTATAAAATTTATGGCATCTAAATGTGTTGAAATATCGTCAAACATCGTATTTTACCACAAAGATTCGTGTGAAGGATGATCCTCTTTATAGATTTTGATCTTTCCCAATCTTCCCGGACCCGAAATTCACATGGCTTAAATATTAAGAAAGTTCTCGGGACCTCGCAGTCATCCGCGACATTTCGGGTAACTTCGAAAATAGCCCTTTTGAGCGTAATCATTTGGAAAACGAACCAAGAGGAAGTTCAAACTGTTCTTAAACATGAGAGCGGTTCTCCATAAGGAAAACATGCAATTTTTAGCAAAAATGCAAAATAAACTTTTCGGGTCCGAGAATTCGCGGGTGTTTCGAGAAACGAGCGCCAGGTCCTTAAAACACACAAAAGATATATATTCGTGCGCCAAATTTCTATGAAGTTGTCCATCTCTCATAAACATTATTTATGTGCCCTCACCTGTGACGCAGTAGGGTTTCAGGGTGAGATGCGTGGCAATGGGACCGAGATTTCCATCCATGTGGGATGTAGAGTAACGCAGACAGGCGGAAAGGGCACCGCGCAGGTCAGGTTCAGTGAGAGAGGCAAGGAGATTGAAGAGGCTCTCTGGACTGAAATTTTCACCTGGAAGAGACAAGTTAGAATCAGTAAGAGACAATGACTGAAGTGTAAGTACCTACTTAAGACCTTGCGAAATGGCCGCTAGATCTGACCCCTTAAAACAAACTTTCACAAAAAATAGTCAATAGAAAAAAAGCTTAATATAGCTTTCCTCGCAGCCGTCCTGGACTCGTCAGGCAAGTCGGCGCTTGCGTTACCGAGGCTCAAGGGCGGCTTAGAGTGACCAGTCCATAAAGGCTGGCGGAGACCAAGGCTAAGTTCAAACGTCGTTTTATCCATAAGCCGTATTCAATGCAAATGCATGCAAATGAAAATGAAACAATCGACTTGATTCATTTGCATGCATTTGCATTGAATACGGCTCATGGATAATAGGACGCTTGAACTTAGCCTAAGTTTTATATGCAGTGCTTTTACAGGATCAACAATGTTCTAAGGCCTTCACGTTTAGATACGTGTCCCGAAACTGAGAGAACACAAGCTTCTTGGAAGCAACTAAAGAATACCCCACCACAACTGTTATACAAACACAGGCTAACGAGACAATACAATGAAACGAAATTATGTGACAGGGTATTCCGAAGCTAAGCTAGTTCCATGTAAGAGTACGTTCAATAAGTCAAATTCAGGCCGAGAAACAAAAAGACAAGGCCCAAACTTGCTATCACACTAGGCCACCTGTGGTTTGCTGAACAACAACAACAACAAAAACTAGACACATCAGTGTCTCTTGATATTGGAGGAAAAATCTATTGTCTGAGGATTGTAGGAGGATATCGCGGGCGCAAGCTAGATCTCAGCAGATGCCCCTCATGCTCCTCATGCTAATGTACGAGGCTATTGCATGCAACCGCTGACCTTCCGCGATCGCATATTGAATACCTCGAGATTATAATGCACATGGGTTAAACTTAGGGTGAGCTGAGCAGTCCCTGGTCGCCCGATTTTCAGAGAGCTTAAAAATATGTCGAATTTTAGGGATATCCATAAAAAACAATGGTCTTGAAAACACACATAAGACAAAAGTTGCCTTTCCTTCAAAAATTATGGTTTCCCCCTCTCCCCCTGTCCGCCCCCTCCCCCTTATTTAACCTGGAACAGCCCGTGATGACTGTAAATAAAACCTCCATATAGTTGACACCCCTGAAAAACGTTCACACTTTTCGGTCCCGAGGGTGTCCGTTATATATGGGGGTTCTATTATATAACGGCGGATGCATGTTCGGTTTCGACGATTTCAGTTAGAAGGGAGCTCGACTATATTTAAAAACGACATGTTAGCTAAGGGCACATATTTTGAAACCTTTTAAAAGGGCCTCTTAATAGAAATACAGCAAGTCGCAATTTACCTTTTTCTCCAGAAATTGCCTTCTCTAGAGATTTCAGTGCATTTGTTCCAGCGTCGGCCTGAAATGAAGCACCATGACATAGATAAGTCATTCAACTTTTTTAAAGAAAAATAAAGCACGTTTAAAATTTATCTTATGCAAGAGCAGGAGTAAGACACATTTTTATACTTCATTCGTCAAATCAAATCAAAATACGATAGCTTCGTCGAGTGAGCTGATGAAAATGGATGCTTTTCCTACTTGGTATTTCGCTGGGATAACTACAAAAAAGGCGAACGACCTGACGGAAAAACATGACTTGACGTTTCCAATAAGCTTATTTCACATCAAATAAGGCGGAAAATTCCCCAAATTACTTAGTGAGTAATATCAAACAAAATATCAAATGCGACTTTTTTTAAATCGATGTGACTTTTTGTAAAGTATCATTGAAATTTGAGGTTTTCGTCCCTGAGCCCATACATAGCGCAAGGATGATCAAGAAAAAACTGTCTTAAAAAGCCAAAATCAGGGTAATATGTGCATTTCGGCCAATCATTTTTTTGTGTTATGAAAAGGGAAAATGAGTCCTCTCCATCTTTTCCTCATCATTTGGAATGAAGTTTTAAAAGAAATTAATGGGAGCTAAAATCAACTAAATGTTCCCATTATCAATTGGTGCCTCCCCCTACCTCAATGGGGAAGTCTTCGTTGTCCTCTCCACTCCAGTAACGCGCATGCTTCAGGAGCGACTGATGGAGGGTTGTTAAGGTGGGGCAAGAGGATACATTTGTGAGGTTGCTATAGTAACGGTTGACCACAATGCAAATGGGCAGTGGGTCGATCATACTGCGGAGAATGTCCAGCACTACGAGGTTAATGTATGCTGCGATTGATCCTGCGAACAAGATAAATAGACCTGAGCCTTGTGATGCCATGTGTGCCTCGCAAACTTCAACTGATTTCTCGATTTAAAAGAAAATCAGTAAAGAAATAGGCGAAGTGTAAGCTAAGTGTCGCATAAACTTGATGGAGTGTCCCTTATTGAAAGTCAGCATACAATCGAAGTATCATAGTGTCGTACCCCAACAATACGCAAGTGTGTGACTTGAATCTTCATTGTTGATGTAAGCAAGCTTGGACACTGCAGGCACACTTTCACTCTAATAAACATGACTTATCGATGCAGCGTGCTTATTACTACATTGCAATATTGCGATAGTGTCCTGATAATTCAACTGGTCCAGCATGACTTACTGTGGTTTACGAGATGATCATTGAGTGTCGCATTGTCGGTTGCCTTCAATACAGCCTGCCTATGAATCTGTAGGGCCGCCACAACAAGTGAGCTGAATGAATGCCTTTAAGTAAAGAAGAACCAATCAATGTTAATAAACATACATAGAGATTAGAAGCTAGAAAAGTTCTTAGAGGTTAGTCTACTGGATCGTTGAAAAAAGATACACAAGGTGACTCAAGAAAATGAAGAAACATCACAGTACCGGGATGTCTCATGGACAAAGAACCAATCAGAGGACTGAATTAGAAACCTCATGGAAACAAAGAACCAATCAGAGGACTAAAATAGATATCTCCATTCAAACAAGGAACCAATCAGAAAACTGTATAAGATGTCACATCAAAATATTGAACTAAAAAATACTGAATAAGGTCTCTCTATCTCATTGAAACAAAGAACCAATCAGAGAACTCAATAGCTGGCACTCTTAAAGTATGAATGAATCCGTGGAAGTAGAAGGCATTGACAGATATCTAACCTTGACCCTGCAACGGGGGAATCATGGGTAGCCATAATGATTCCCGTCTGGCCCATGGCCTGTCGTTCCGCCGCCTGTGATACGGCCTCGGTCATTACATCTATGTAGGTATATGGTTCAGCCGCCAAGGAACTGCAGACTTCGTCTAGAAACATCAGCACTACCTCCTTGTCAACCCCATACTCCTGGCTCGTTAGATGATTTAACCAGATATCCATTTCATTTGAATCTTTGCCAAGAAGTTCTGAGTCTTGCAGGAACTGGAGGAAAATATGAAAAACAGGGTCGAGACAAGAAAAGTATGACTATCTAAGGTACTGTAAGACCAGTTGTACTGAGGTAAGAAGAAATGATAAAAGGTGAGGTGATGGATTGAGGTGTGGTTAAGTGAAGAGAGATGAGGAGGTAAGGCTAGGTGTTATACACTATTTTTAAGGCTGGAATTAGGTTGGGCGTGACCCAGTAAAAAGAGAAGAGAAGGCCATCTCAGATAATTTCACCCTCAGGATGAGCCTGTTGGCAAGGACGAGATCTCTAGACAGTGATGATAAAGTGACGTATGTTGAGGCGAGGTATGGTAAAGTAAGGTAAAGAAGTGACGGAGGATAAAAGATACAGTGAATTCATAGTGAGGTAAAATGAGATGAGGTGAAGTCGAGTTAAGAGGTAAGTTAAGGTTTAGGTGAGGCAAGATAAGGTAAGATGAGGTGAGCTGAGGAGAGATGAACTGAGGTGAGATAAAATGAGTTGAGATGAGCTGGGAAAGATATTGGTTAGGAAAGGTAATATGTGATAAGATAGGGTGACGTAAGATGAGATGAGGTATGGTAAGATTTGGTGATGTTTAGGCAAGGTAAGACAATGGCATTAAAAAAACGCCGATCAGCCACTCCTTTGTTATTGTATATGACTGGAATTCAACGGTTTATTCGCAAGAAAACTAATAACAAAAAACAATATATTAATGAAGTCTGATACGTTATTGATGATATTTGATTGGAAATTTATTGGTTACTCGACTGAATTAGCCGTTGGAAATGGATTCTCTGAGTAACTTGGCACTGAGCAGGAGTATAAAATGGCGGCGCGATTGGCCTGCTTTAAGCCAAGGAAAGGTAAGTCCTAGTGTGTTGCGTGAAGTGAGGTCAGGTCAGGTGAGTTTGAGAAGTGCCCTGAGTTAGGCTTTGGTGAGGAAAGGCGAGATCATGTGAAGTGAGGTAGGGCAAAGGGAGGTGGGGCAATGAAATAAGGTCAATGCGATGGGATCAGGTCAAGTGTGGCGATGTGGGGGAAGGATGGTAAGGGGTTGCACAATACTTCTTAGGCAGAGACTGGAGTCAGATTGGGTTTGATACAGTGTGAGGATTCAATCTGAGAGAACTTTACCTTCATGATGACCCTTTTGGCAAGATCTCTTGTCTGCTGGTTTGCTGCACCCAAAAGTATTTTCAGGACTTGGTGAATGCATGAAGGAGACTTTTTGTTCTTGAAAAAATAAACAATTAGAACAACTCAATCACAGGGTGATAGATCAACCAAGGCTGTAACAAACTACTTGAGCACATTAGATTTGATTATATTATCATGATTATTTTTGACATCATTATTCTTATTGTTGTTAAGGCAGGATGTACAGTATACGAGCGATAGAAAGGGTGATAGATCAACCAAGTCTATAAGAAATTTGATCATATTATCACGATAATGTTGTTTAAGTTTGTTAAGGCAGGATGTATACGAGTGATAGGAAGGTTGGTGTTCAGTAGTAATGATAGGTAAAGACCGAAGATCCACTATTAGATATCTGACAGGAAGGTGGTAGATTTTAATCCTGCTGATTATTTTCGTTTGATAGTCTGCTTAGCAGGCACTATTAGTCAAGCATGCCCTTTAATGAGCCTCCCTTTTACCTGTTGATACCATCGACATACACCAGGCTGTGACATCAGTAAGACTTTCAGTGTCAGGTCCTGTATCTCAGGGGGAACGTTCTCACACTCTGATAACAGCTTGGTCAGATCGAACCCTACACCTGTAAGCACAGATGGCTCTAGCTCTTGATACAGAAACATGGCTTGCAGTGCTTGTGACAGAATAGCATTTGATGGCACTGCAAAGCAACAGACAACAATCAGATGAGTAAGTTATAGCCGAATTGGTTGGCTGCCCAAAATAAACAATCCTTGTCTTGGTTAATCAAATCAAACAATTTAAACTGCCCGTAAAGTTTGGTTACAAGACCAGAGTTTCTGGAATGGCACAAAAGGGACGTCTTTTAGAGATTTGGACACAATAACAGTTGGTAACAGTAATATATAGATTTAGGCACTGTCTAAAAGCGGAGCCAGCATTGAACACCTTTTGTGTTGACTGATCAAAGGTATAATTGGGGGATATAGGATCCTGCTCTCTACTGAGATTTATTTATTGTACCAACCAAATGGATCCAGGCCTTATTCAATAATTTAAATTATGCAGTACATCAAAGTTAACAAACACAATTCCTGGTGTGGCTGTCAAAGTTGTCAAGAGTCTAATGGTAAATTCTTATGTCCCATCATGTTGTTGTTGTGCAGTCGCTAACTTTTAAAGCGGGCAAACGTACGTGACTTTGTAAGCCTTTTTTTAGCAAACCAAAGCAGCGATCTGGACCGAACATGGTGTCCAGCAACAAGAAAAGAGTACAAAATAGTGTGATGTAAGCTAGAATCCTCCAAACAAAATACCAGATTAAAAATTGTTCTTATTCTGTCTTGAGCAGTATTTGCGTGAAGATGTGCATTATCCTTCCCCAGTCCATGGTTGTTCTTGAAGAAGTATTGCACGTAGCTGATCGTTGTGCTGGCCCCTTTCCTCGTAGAAGCACCTTCATCAATAAGAAAGTTGACTTATCGAGGGATCGCCTCGCAAACAATGCCAAAAGCTTCCTTGGCGTTTTAAAGTAAATGGGTCCTGGCAGCATTGGATTACTTGGGATGTGCACTTGTTGTGCGTAGTCAAAGGCATAGTGCATCGTGTACCTGGTCTCAAGTTCCTCAGTGGCTTTTTTACAGCCTTCTTGATAGAGATTTCGCTCGCGTTGAGCAATATCCAAACGGCGTTGCTGTGCTCTCACGCAGTCGGACTTTTCCTCCTCGCTTAAGTTCACTGCCCTGTAACGTTTTGTAGTGTTTTCTTGGCAAGTTATACATAAGTCCGTTCTTGAGTTGGCAACGACTACGTTCGGAAAGAACTGTTGCCAGAGGCCCAGAAAGGTGGTGTAGTGGACTGCTTGTTTGCCAGACCCGTCGCATACTTTGCAGTATTGCTCCTATACATTCATCTTGGTTTCGGCTGCTGAGAGTAGCTTGGTACCATCATCTTTGTACCCGGGAATGCGGGCCTGGCAGCGTGATTGCGTTCCCCTCGACTTAGTCCGTGAGAAAAGTTTTTTTCCCCACTGTTCTAAATGGAATAGGGTCGCCTTTACTCGTTCCCGTGTTCTCTATGGTAAATACCCTGCGTTCAGTAATCTACCTTAAGACGCTTCTACGCTGATGCCGTTAAGCATTAAAGAATGTTGCTTTACAGACAAGCCTTGACAATCTACGGGGGGTGCACGCAATCCGCCTTTTTTCGTCGATCTGAAGGTTGGACATGCACGCTTGGATGTTCGCAAGAATCACGAGGTCCAGCTCGTTGTGATTAGTTCAAGAGCGAGAGAGATTCGAGAGCGAGTACGATCAGTGAGAAGGTATAACTAGAAAGACTACAGGCAAGGTAGAATAACAAGATGGTATGCGTAGGCGTGGTGTAGACAATGCTTATACCAACACAGGAAAAAGGGCTCTTACTCCGACGAATGGATAACGCTCGACACGTCTGCGAAGCTTATATGTTTTAGAGAGGCGTGAAACACACTTTTCCAACCTTGTTACGATCAGTGAGAGTTTGTCATGGTGCTTTGGTACTCTTCTAAGAAAGCCGTAACGACACGAATTCGAGACAAAACCGTCGCTTTTATTAAACACACTATGAATTCCTTTGTAACTTCATCCGCGAATTACATATACTAAGTATTTCGTTATCATTTCTGTGCGATTTCACTATGATCAATGAAAGTTTATACCGGCTTCGGTACGAGACGGCCGTTACCTAAACTTATCTACGCTCTGTGCTGTCAAAAAAATCGTCGTATCAAAAACCTCTAAGGTACGTTTTCACGTGAGTCGTCACATATAAAAAATCCTTTTCAAGTTTGGAAATAATTTGTTGTCATTTAATACAAACAACAAAAATCGCTCAAAGAGTTCGACTGACTAAGCATCCTTCCCGAATGAGACGAGATTTTTGTGTTCTGGGTGTGTATTAAACCACGATAATGCAACTTTTGGGTATGCTTTTGAGAGCTTGTGAGATGGAAAGAATTGTTGACATTATCAAACAACAGGCAACAATCAGTTAAGGTTAGCCAAGTCAATTAAACGTTGACTCATAAAAGGTCAATTACAGACTTAGCTAGAGGGTGTGCATGGGGACACATGCATACTTTACCTCTCCTCTTGGCTGTCAAAAATGGTCCAAGTATCACAAGATTTGCGCATTTGCGGTAAATATATACCTGAACACCCTGCCCCGTAAGCAGGTTAACAATAACAAAGAATTGTTGATAGACATTTTTTTATCTAGAATCTACTTTATTTTAAGAATGAGGCTTTTATAATATACAGTAAATCTTTAAAATAATAGCATTATACCGTACCTTCCTGCGTCAAAAGATCCCCTCCATTCTGTTCTCCTCCTTGGTTATCTCCAGTGGGATTACTTTTTGTCTTTCCCTGCATGATATTCTGCCTTAAGGAGATAAGTATCATTACATCGGGAATCCTTTTCAATAATTCCTCACGGAAAAGCTGGAGGGGGGCCTTCTTGTTTGATTGATGAGACTTGGAATGATTTTGAATAACATCTACCACATCTAAAGATCTCTCAAGGATAAGGAGTAAAACTTGGAGACTTTGGTGCTTCACATTAGGGCTTGAATGCTGAAAAGAGATGACATCTGTTGTCAATCTTGAATCATATCTAGCAGTGAATGCATGGAGGAGGGGAGGGTCGCTACCACTTATCAAGAAAATGAAACATAGCCCTAAGGGATAGCAAAAATGGGTATGGTAAAAAAACAAGTAACATGTAATCAGTACTTTCGATTTTTTGCACTACTTATCATACAGACAGGGAAACTCTTCCAGATACTCATTAGGGGTAAAGATGGGTAAATCCGAGACTTGCCGAGGTGCTGAGACCCGCGTTTCAGAATCAGAGCCCGAGACTTTTGTCAAATTTCAAAATCCGAGCCCGAGACTCTTGTCAAATTTGAAACCGAGCATGAGCTCTTTCGAGCTTCTTTTCCGATTAAATTTCTCGAGCTAATAAGCATTAGTTTAAAAAAAAGAATACATAGAGTTACAATACAGTCTTGCTATAATGGGAAACCTGTAGCATGGTAACAACATAAAACAGATTGCGTTTAACAAATCAGAGACTCCGAGATCGCGTTTAAATATCCGAGACTTGAAGACCATGGTAGAAAAAAAAAGAGTCTGCAAAAACCCTAAAATTTTGAAAAAAAAAAAAACACACGAGACTTCAAAACTTACGTAAGAAACGCCAAGATTCTGAGACTTTGCGACATTTTTGTGAGACTTTCCAAATTTCAAGGTACCAATCGCTACCCATCTCATTCCCTTTTCTGGACCCTTAAGACTAGAAAACATACTTTACCTGCACACCATGACTAAGTATGGTCCTAGTTATTCCGCATGGGATGACTGCGCTCAATAGAGATGGGACAATAGATGTTTCCAACTCCATCTCACATCTACTCAGCATCACAGATGGTAATGGCAGGGACTTGAACAGCTGGAATACATACACAGGCAATTAAGTTGGAATACATACAATTAATAACAGTCCTAGAAGTAATTTTCGCCTTGAATTAACACCCCATGGGTATGGGGAACATAAATGTTAACAAAATGTATAATGCATTGTTACTCTAAAATAACCGAACAGTTCTCCTTGTAAGATGGACAGTTTTTCACAGTGTATCAAGTTTTTGTTCCACTGCAGCAGTAGAAGATCTGTCACATAAATCAGAATAAGGGATTTTAAAAAGACAAGTTTAGAGTTTTTTTTAATAGGGGGAAATTGTGTTTAGAGATCACATGACATTTTGGGTGGCAAATTCAAGCCAAAATAGACTTACAGAAATAACTGTGCATATCATGCCAGAGAATGACGAAAAAAAAATCTTTAAATGAAAAGAATCCCTTTCTGAAAAAAAAAAACAATTTTACAATGCTGGAGAAAACTAGTTGTCGCATCCTTAAAAAGAGCCGGATTTCTCGATAACTATCGTTAGTCAACCATCTTTCTTCCCAAGACAATGTCATTGAAACCCCCTTCCCCCCTTTCAATGTTGGATGTAACCGTGCTCAAATTCTGAGAAAGACAGCCCGAATTGAACAACATTGTACTGGGGGAGGGGGGAGAAGCACGTAGTAGGAGTAGGGTAACATTGAACCCCATATGCAGTGAAAAATCAAAATCAAAAAAGGCGACAACAGTTTTGTCCAGCATTGTAGCTTCATTTATAAGCGCTATAAAACCTGGCTGCTATTTGTTGCTTTTATTTTGCTGCTAAATGCCTGAGCGCACATCAATTTGTCACCAAAAAAGTCATGTGATCTCTTAGCGCAAGGTCTAAAAACATACCTTTACTAGAAATCTCATGTTGGTAATCCAGGGTAAGGATAGGCGTGGCTCATATGTTATTGACATGCTCGACAGGTAAGGGTTGACGAGATCTGGACAGCAGGTCAAGATCTTTACCACCAGATCCTGGGTGTGTTGGCCACTCAAGGTCTTTGGTAAGGACTGTAGGAATTGCAGAAGCATTGGGTTGTTTGATCTGCAAACAGAAAACCACAAGAAAACCAGCTTTCAAAAAATTACTCACAGTGTTTTTAGTGTCAATGAAATGTTGAGTATTTTTAGGGCAAAAAATTAACATGGAGAGAGGATCAAATGCAGTTCACACAGAACTGAATTTACTTGTCAAGTGTAGATGGACTAAATGACCCAACACAGGGGTGTAGCAGGGGGTGGGGCACTGGAGGCACGTGCCCCCCCCAAAAAAAAAAAAAATTCAAATTTTATAAGGAAATGACCAGTAGGGGTGTGGCTGTGCCCCCAATACAGCATTTTCGTAATGTTTTTGTATTGTGCCGCCCCGATATTTCTAGGCCTGCTACGGCTCTGCAACATAGTTTACAATCAGTGTGATTGAGTGAGTGTGCCTTGTCACTGAAGATGGTAACATGGCCTCTGCCCTCCAGTAAGAGACAGGGCCTCCAGCTAAACATCTTATCCCAAAAGATAGGGGATTCACAGGTTCTAATAGGAAGAGCCAGGATTATACACCTCTAAAAAAAATCTTGCATAATGGAAGACTACATTCTTTCGTTTTACTATTTGAGTAATTTCATTGAGTGGTCTGTATAACAGGCATGACAGGCGGAAGCACATGAAAGGGTGTTACATTAGATCAGTGTCTCACCACTGTGGCTCAGGTTTGGACCTAGGCTTGGCTGAGGATTTTTCCGAGTTAATGTCTCGATTCAGACTTGTACTACCAGTGAGTTGAAGCAATTGCTTGTGTGTTTCCAGTCTTCATGGAAAAGGGCACAAAGCCAGAGGTCCTGTCTCTCCAAGCTGCACCATGCTAACCATTCTCAGTGATAGTGCTTAACTTAGTACAATACAAAATACAGCTGCGCTTGATTTGAAGCCTATTGCTCCAAATAGTGCTGTCTCACTGGCATAGCTTCTCCAAGAGTGACCCCCTCACTCAGTCACTTCAGTCAAAAACTTAGAACATGAGTACTTACTGTAAGTTTACCTTTTTGCCAGCATGCCCTGACTGTTGGCAAAGCAGATCCCATATTTAAATGTACAGCAAACATCTTGTAAGATGGCGTCAACAGCTTCTCTTACCGAGGCTTCTGCCCCGCCTTCTGCATAGGTATATTGGTAAAGTCCCATTAGTTGGGAAAGAGCAACTGGATTGAAGAACTGCACTTTTGTTTTCTTGGGAACTGCGGTATTCAAAACCACCTGAGAAAGAACAACAACAGAAAACTAATGAAACATAATTCAATGATGTTTATCCTGAATTTACTCCTAAGGCAATGAGCACCTGGAGGGGATTGGCTGAGGACTGGCTTTTATAAAGCTGAACAAATGGGATGTCTCTTTTTTTAGCTTTATCTCCCAATAGATGTACAGTTTATAAAATATGCAATGAATAAAAAAGCATTGTTAACAAGATACCATTTCTTCTGACACACTGTAACCTCTCCTGAAAATCTATTAGATAGACACACAAATTCATTTCTCCTTATACTGCATAGTGCCTAGGTTTCCTTGCCTTCTGTCTGATGGTAGAAATAACCAAGTGAACCAATTGTGGAGTGTCCGAGACCAACCCCTTAAAAATAGGGTGTATAAGCTCTGAAAACAGAAAGCTCAATTAGAATCCAGTAAATAACTTGCATCCACTAAAAAAAAAGAATAAAAAATATAATGTTAAAATATGATGCAGATTGTCTAATATCTTGTGCATAAATGCCATGAAGAATCATCATTTAAAAAAGTTTTTACAATTAGTTAAAAGTTGATGATACTAGAGGCTTGGCAAACAGCCTTTAAAAGTCGCCTGCCTTATACTTACAATTACATGAAAGAAAAGTGATAAGGAAATGGTCATTTGAGATTCTTACTTTTTAAGCCAAGGATGTTTCTAATGACTGAGTCATCTCCAAACATAAAAAAACTCAAAAGGAAATGTATAAAGCATGTTCGGACATCTTGGGCGTCCTGTAAAATACAAGCAGAAAATATATAAAAAGTATACATAATGCATGAGTGCAGGCATTCAAAGAAAATTGATCGCTACACCACAGTTCACGGAATCCCAGTTTCATCCCAAAAAGCCTGTTTTGAGGTTACCCACTCATCAGTGGATTTATATGAAAAACTCAAACACTACATAGATAGCAATAAAATTTCCAGTGGGTAAAAAATAAAAATGGTACATGCAAAGGTGGTGAAGTAACATATCATTCCCATATTCAGACCTTTGCGTCTCGTTTGTGAGGTAGCACACCAAGAGCCTTCAGGGTAAAATCAAAGGTTGACTGAACCTCTCGGGCTGCTGCCCCGCCCTGGGTAACCATAGCAACAAGGAGGCGCAGAACTGCCTTGACCATCTTGGGCGTATTGCCAGGGTTGAGACAGGAGTAGAGAAGCTTGAGGTTGTTCCTGATGATGCGCTGAACAAGATGGAGTCCGACCCTAGAGTTATCACTCTCAGCCGTGGAGAGTAGGATACATTCAAGAACTTCAAGAGCCATTTGCAACTGGTAAAATAATGATGAAATATAAAGATGATATGGATATATACAGTAATACTATAAATCTAAATAATCCTACAAATCTGACAGAAGGATTACAGAATCCTAAAAAATCAGACTGGGTCGACTACAGTAAAACCTGCGTATAAGAACCTAGATTTTTTTCAAGTCTGGCAAAACAGGGTCTTATATTTTGGGGTACAGTACTTAGAAACAATTCACGCAAAAAAGGTTCTTACTAGGCTCTTATTTTTTTCAAAGTTGCTTTAATCAACAGTACGATTCATAATTACAGAAGTATGACTGAATGTATAGCCACTTTGCTATAGTGAGATATCCTACTGTATGCGTGTTATACATACAGTATCTGTAATCTTATCTTTTTTGTTTATCTTAGCATTATTGGTAATATTTCAAAGCCCCGTAATTGGTTTCATTTTTCATGGAGTAACCCATTATATAAAAACCTTTTGAATTTTTGGCTTAGTAGGTTTTGGGGTATTAAAATCCAATTTCTACCTATAGGTTCTTAAATCAGTAGGTTCTTACATGCGGGTTTTTACTGTATCTCTAATTAGGAGACTTAAAGAATCCAACAAATCCTTACATAACAAAATCTTATCTTCAAATGTATTTTGACTAAAATACACCACTAGTTTGCAGTATTCTGCAGTTGGTCTATGTGTCCTTGCGCTTGTAATCACTTTGCAACTGGTGAATACATCAATTAAGGTGACATACCTCAAGCTGGTTATCTTGCTGTTTCCCTTTGTCCAACACTTTGAACAGCTCAGGGCATTGTGAATTCCCTCTAATGAACTCTCTTTGAAGTTCACCATTACAAGAAGAGCGGAATGCATCACGCAATCTCGTCAAGCCTGGGAAATGTCACACGACTTCATTACAAGGGAATGTTTGAGAAAGCAGCAGATGTGATTTAAACTGTATGTACCAAGAATGTCAACTTAGAGCCTGTTTAGTTGTTTAGTTTCTACTTTTTGTTATTATTTCTTGTTAAGAATTTCTATTAAAAGCATTTCCATCCTGTATTCAGGGGTAATTTGAATTTGAATGGGCCACACTGTCAACTGACTGGGAGGTCCTAATATTAATAATACTCACTGTCAAATCCATTGTATTGCAACTTTTATTTTGGATTTCGGTTCTGTCAGTTAAACCATTTTGAGTCAATCAGTCTCGCTTTGTGCACTTCCCTGGCTATCCTCTGGACAAAAACCAGACAGTGTTGTGACAGAAAGCCAGGCAACTGCACTAGGCCAGAGATGACAAGAATCTGATTAGCTTAGAGAAAATCCCAAAAGACAAAAAAAAATCGATGTTTTGAAAATGTGGCATCGCATACAACAGATACAACAGTAATATATTGCAAAATAATTAAAGCCCATGTTCTATTTAACTACATTATATAATGCACCAAACATTTATCAAAATATATTTTCTCTCTTGTAATCAACCGTAAATCAGAAATTTGTTAAAATGTTTGAGTGATCTTCCAAGCAAGAACCTATTCCCCACCAAGCTTATTAGGTTCTTATAATAAGGTTGCTTGACATGCCAAATTTAGCCTGTAGATTTTGAATCACTTGGTCAGTTGTGCAGGTGTTTAGATATCTTTAGCTTTACCCAGATTTATGTATGAAAATATAAATCCAGAAGTGTTTATCCAGTGTACAATCCTGAAAAATATTTTGTTGAGTTTCTACTTTTTGTTATTATTACTTTTTAAAAATGTCTATTAAAAGCATTTTCGTCCTGTATTCAGGGGTAACTTCGAATTTGAATGGGCCACACTGTTAACTGACTGGGAGGTCCACTCTTTACAATAATAATATGTGAGGGTTCACGAGAAAACCAAACATGGCTTCATTTGCATACAGTTTTAATCCGTTTCGCGAGTGCGAAGTTTCCGTTACACGAGCGCAAACTTTCCGTTAAGCAAGAGCAAGCTTTACGTTACGCAAGCGTGAGCTTACAAAGTCGATGGATGTCGTACAATTTCGGCCAAGCATTGGTGAAGCATTATCGTCGATTGTTTGAAGTTCAAGCATAACTTTCACACTTATTCCTCCAATACTTCAATACATCACAATTCCCTACGTAACTAACACCGCATTTATCCCTGAAGTACTTAGACTAAGGATTTCTAAGCCATTCCTGTGTGAATACAATAGCGCGGCTAAGATTAGTGATTTATTTGACCGGTTTACGTGTTTCGGTTTTGGCGTTATTTAAAAGAAACTTCGGCCAACATACACCAGTTCGAAGCACAACTTTCGCAATTATTCCTTCACACATTACAATTCCCTACGTAACTAACACCGCATTTATCCCTGAAGTACATAGACTAAGGATTTCTTAGTCATTCCTGTGTGAATCCAGTAATAAGGCTAAGATTAATGATTTTATTTGACGTGGTTATATTTGGTTTGGTTTCGGCGTTGTTTAAACAAGCACTTCAACCGAGATATAGGAGTTGGTAGTGCAACATTCGCACTTATTCTTACAATGCAAAACAGTAAAAGAGTTCAAACACATTTGAAATCAATACTATTTAGTTACTATTAGCAAATAATCATACATGATATTTTCGGCCTTATTTACATTTACAATGCATCGCCGAGAGAACATACAAAAGTTCGCACATTCGTAACAGTAAAACGATGAAAATAAAAGATCAATATTCCTTCGTTGCTAGCAGCTTTCGCACATTCGTAAAAATAAACCCGACGAAGAGATCGACATTCTTTCCTTCGAATCATTAGCCCGTGTTTATTAAAAATCTTTGTCGAAAAACGGCTCGCTGCTGTTCAAAAGTTTTTGCTTATGGGCATTCGTAGAAAGGCCCGTTGTTAACAATAAAGCCTCGATCAATGCAATTTGAAGCACACATGCTTGTCAAGAAAGTCGGCAAGTGCTATTGTTCTTAAATCGAGCATACATTAAATTTATCGAAAGTTTGGAGTCGTCTTATGCTCAAATTTCTCGCTAGCGAGAGCTTGCCGTTTTTGCTCTAGGGTCTTTCCGTTAAACGATCGCGAACATTCCGTTTTGGGTCTAGGGTCTTTCCGTTATGCGAGCGCAAACATTCCGTTTTGGGTTTAGCGGCTTTCCGTTACGCGAGCGCGAACTTTCCGTTTCGCTATCGCAAGCAATCAGTTTATATTCTGCAAAATGGCAAACTCGCGAGTTTGGTTTTACCGTGAACTGTCACATATTAATAATACTTAATATATTGCAACATAATTCAATTAAGAAAAAGTTGTCTGATCAATAAGTAGCAACCCCCCTCCCCCTAAATTAAAGAACTTGCACTACCCTAACATTAATGAGGAACCAACATAGGGCACATGCTTAGGGCAGGGTGACACAGCTCACGCACCCCCACCACACCCTGACCCCTCCCTGTTATAATATTAGTTTACTGCCCTCTTAGGAGCCCCGATTGTGCAGGGACACACTGCTGGAACGCAGGCTCAGTCACTGTTCTTAGTTAGTCACATGGAACTTGTGCCAGAGGTTTAGGTGAGTACAAAAACTACATATTGGCCGACAACCGTCTTATAACATCTCCCCCCCCCCCCCCCCATCCCCACCCCTTTGTATCGTCAAAAAACACCATTTTTCCATATGGTAGCTTTGTCTGCACATCCACCATCCATAGCACACGCCTGCTCCATTACATCATAACATGCAATCTAACTCATAAAGACTTTATCTGCATCGGCTCTTTGTCTAACCTTACCCGCTAGCAAAGTGCTTGACGCTTGCAGTAACTTTTTAACTTCTTCGACAAACGGTTTAAGGTTTGCCTCAGTGATCTCCAAGCCTCCTACCACACTTTTTTCTTTCCTTAGAACCTTCACAGGTTTTTCCGGGCTTTCTCGCTCTTTCTTCCTCTTCACCATCGAGAATACGGCCGAGCAAAACGCCAAACTAAAGCTCACGTGTTGTACTATGCGTCCACCATTTTGTTTTATCGACCGAGAGAGACTGGGGAGAACGATGGACCGTTTAACACAGGAGAGCGCAAGGGCAGTAGGAACAAAGTTTTCAGGATTGTTGAAATAAAACCACATAATAGTCACAATCTTGGCTAACTAAGGGGCGCAACCTCTTTCACTCGTATCTCAAAACTGTTCTTGGGTTATGTGTAGGATCTGCATATACCGGCATAAAAAAATACAATTATGAAAGAGTGGAATATGCTTCGAAAGTGTC
Source organism: Nematostella vectensis (assembly GCF_932526225.1). Lineage (NCBI taxonomy): Eukaryota > Metazoa > Cnidaria > Anthozoa > Actiniaria > Edwardsiidae > Nematostella > Nematostella vectensis. The sequence goes on along the minus strand of NC_064047.1, from coordinate 6,753,445 downwards.
TATAGCTTTGATATGACAATTTTTGGCACGGCGAGTTGTATCAGCAAGGAAACATCTCCCATATATGAAATGTATCAAAGATTCCATTTCCAAAACGGCGTTTTTGCGCTCGCCCCCAGGAACCATGCGGCTTAGAATACAATATGGCGCCCGATCATCGAACGGAGAGGGTTTTCCGCGATGATAACACCGAGTACCGCCTGCAATCAGGCTATTGACGGATCCGGCTGTTTTGGTTCTTAATTGTTTGTTATATTTTTCATATACACACCAAATAATAAAAGTCACTAGGCAAAAAAAAAATGCTTAATACAACATATAAGCCCATGATCTATTTATTTTCTCTATTGTTATCAACCGTAAATCACTGAATTTTGACAAAATGTATTAGAGTGTTTCAAACAAGAAACTATTCCCAGCCAAGCTTTTAATCTTTTGGTTCTTATACGCGGGTGTCAACTTATCCTTAGCTTTACCAAGATTTATGTATGAAAATAAAAACCCAGTAGTGTTTTATCCAGTGTACAATTTTGATTTTTTTTGGCCATGGGAGACATTGATAATTGACCCAATATTTGCTAACTGTTTAATTGATACAGCTAATTAAAACTTTAAAAGACCGTGTGCGCTTATTAGAAGGATTATATAAGACAATTGGTAATTGACAATATTAAAGCCAATTTCTAATTAAAATTATAGCCAAACAATGTTTGCATCGATCAACAAGGAATATAGTAAACGAAAGGAGAAAGCAAATTTGGAGCGCTATGTTAACAAGTAACACGAATCTGTAAGGATGGAACCCTTGGCATGGGTTTACGTCAAGGAATTCCCTCTAGGGCTGCTTAGTGGTGAGTATTTTGAGTGCGTGTGTGTTTAAAAGGCGAGGGCAACAATGTACCCGATGAACAAAGTCATCACATTTCATCACTTTTATATAAACTGGATCACTAAAAACCCTCTGTACATCATTACATTTGCGAATAATTTGAGATGGCCACGGGTTTTGTGAAAGGTTTTTGGGGCTCGTTTTGAGGCCATCGGAATCCTTCTTATGACTTTTTTCAAATTGCAGAAAAAATGTCTTCTCGCCTATTCCGAAAACAAAAATAGGGAATTTTGTACAAGATTAGAGATTGGCAAATAATAATATCGAAATTTTAAGAGATTTGGCATCAAAATTAGAAATTATATCTAAAAAGATCGTTGGGTGGGCCTTGTTTACTTCTACGTCTTTACTAAATAAAAACACTGTATACATGGCACAAGGTTGAGGTTAACATTTATGCTACCAAACTTGACAGAGACAATTATATAGTTGAATAAATGCAAAGAAAATTGTTGTCCCATTTCCAAATGAGGGGGAGGGGGGGGGGGGGGGGGGGGAAGGGGAAAGAAAATGTTGCGTGGCTTGTATCCCCGTGACGTCACACTGTAACCACAGTGAAAGCATGGCGGCGAAAAGACGCGCAAAAACGCATACCTCGCCATAACATCTAATCAAATGATCTTTCACACTAGCCAACATGTATAGTAGAAACTCTACTACGGCTTCATACAAGCAAGGTAAGTTTCTTCATAGTGTTACAGAAAAATTCCGTCATGCCAAAATAATGAAAGTTTCAGGCATTTATTTGCGAAGGTCACTTTGCCATTGTGCTTTGTTTGCGATGGAGTTGCTTTTTGTTTGGAGCGGGTCATTTGAAAGTGAGAGGTGTTTGAATATGCAAACTCACGACTTCAAATTCCTTATCCGTCATATAAGATTTGCATAAAGGCTGCGTAAAAAAAGAGACAGCGGTGGCAGGATAGCTCGAAAAATGTGCACGTTTGCCTTGTAAAGTTGTTGACTCAAGTTTCTCAAGCTTTTCATGTCACAATTTTTTTTTAACCTCAAGTCTCTAGTTTCCTGCCTGATTTTTATCCAAGACAAATATCGCAATTAATAGCATGCAATCCTCCAGTCTACCAGATTTAAGCACGATTCATGGAAAAGAAGGTAAAAGTTTCTCTCTTTTATTGTCAATGTATCCGGCAGTTGACTGGTTGGGCATGAATTTTTCCACGAACGTCAAAAGAAAACCAAAACATCACACAATCTTCAAAACACGTGTCAACGGTTATAACTGCGGCTTTTTTACTCAAAATGTATTAGTTTCCTCTTGACTTCAAGCTGTGTCGATAAATTATTCTCAAATGATAACAAATGTATCATGGTTGAACGTATTTAATTCTGCAGCTAATTGATGAACCGAGCAGTCAACACAAAGTTCCAATTTCATTTCAAATTGAGTAGTTCCGGTTGAACCTATAAAATAAATAAATCAATTATCAAGGTCATTATTTTTATTGAAATTTTTACCGATTCTATTTTGCGAGTCTGTATTATCCAGGTGGTAGGTTTTTATTTTTCTATGTAATATGCATTATAAAAAATATAGTAATTTTATTAAAATCTGCACATTAGGAAAAAATCAACATTGAATGATATAATTAAACCATATTAATGTGATATTATTATAAATTATTTAATATTTGGCAGTTCCTTTATAAGAAAAGTCTGGGTATCTTTTGCTAAGAAGGGTTTTGCATACCCCCCATGCCCACCCCTAGCCACGCACCTGAATCAAATCAACCTGCATTGGCTTAGACTGCTTCTGTTTACTCATAACACTTGCAGTCAAATAGTTTATATCCATCAGTGAAAACATAGAAGTACCATAACTGCTTGAATAAGTGCCAGGACACATATTTATCTTTCATGTTCCAGACAAGGTACTTTTTGGGGAGCATTTTAATTTAAAAAATCGGTAGTTCTATCAGTTTTAATTACTTCTAATATACAATACATTAACATACTTGATTTCAATATTAGATTCCTTATCTTGGCATCAGAGTCTATTACATAGCCCCTTACATAAGCCATTACATTATTATTTTTGTTCTCCTCAATAAAATAATTTTGTAGTTTTGACTAATCTACAATCTTGCTGTGAAGCACAAAAATTTTATCCCCTTAATTTTGATGTTATACCGTAAGACGTATTTTTTATCCAGAGACTTTAACTGTTTGACATTTGTTACATGAATCCATGAATCTTTATCTCAGGGAGTCAACAGTGGATCTCTCCTTATCAACCAAGAGTCCAATCAAAGCTTTTGGATAAGTCATCTAGTGAGCCGTCATCACCTCAACCCAGGCACAAGGATACAGGTATTGGTACAGATGTCAAGCTAAGATAGTAGGCACACCATGTCATAGGCTGGAACCAGCTCCCCATTTAAAGTTCCAATATATACTGCAGTAAATAAAATGTGCTGGTTTCTCTACAATGGTGCTGGCTTCTTCTAAAGTATAGTTTCAGGGGCTTCAGATCCTGGTATTGTTTAAAGGTGTCAATCATACCTCTATTTAGACTTCTAGACGATTCTTGAGTCATGCACAGCATCAATTCCCACTTGGGAAGGTTTTTAGTTGATTTTGTGCCATATTTTACTTAATTTCCCAGCAAACTAACAGCCACATTTCTTAATAGGGACAACACTGTTTGGCTTGTATATCCAAGTAACTTAATTGATATTCTATTGAGACCGTGTAGCAGACTTTGATCTTTCCAAATTGAAATGACTTTTGTTTCCCTTCTTTTTCACTAGGATCAAACAAGAGAAAAGACTCCTCTAGAAGAGACCATTCACACACCAGTAAATATTCCAGCAACAGTTATGAGGACGTCAGTGAACCCAGGTGGACAGGAAAACTTTCTCAGTCTACACCCTCAAGCAGTGCAAGTAGTCTGTCTGGACGAAACTGGCCACCTAGCAAGATAGATATCAGAAACCAGGTATAAGCTGTGTTTGAAATGATTCCAGCTTAGGTCTATCCATCCATCCATTCTCCGTCCAGCCACCTGTCTTGCCTGTTTACCTATCTGTCTGTTTTTTTTTTTTTTTAACTCGTGAATGCTTGCAAAGCATTTCCGAGTTATTGGAGGGACTTCTGTTCACTCTATTGTCGGATTGATCATCCATAAACTTTTTATGGTCTTTCTCTGCTTGAGCAACACAGCAATCCTTAGATCATATATATACTTTTGGTGTTCAACTTCCAGTTAAAGCCTAGTACTATAAAAGGGCTAGGTCATCGTCCTGTGACCGCTACGATCATTCCTGAGTATGACCGTAAAGTATTTATAAGCTAGTTTCTTCAGAAAAGTCTTCCATGTGGGTTGAGCGTGCCATGCGCCTTTGTCACTGACGTCAATCAGTCTTCTTTGGTTCAGTCCAAAGCTATTAGTTTGCAAACAAAACAAGTAAAATGCTAGCAAAGCTTTTAATTCTATTTGTTTTAGACCTTGCCAAACTCGTCTCTGGATTTTTGCTTGAATTTGTGCTCAATGAGCAACTAGCCAAAACTGCGACTTTTAAGTCCTAGAAACACAAGGGAAAAGCCTCTGTTAGCAGGGTCTCTATTTGCAGGGTAATAAAAAAAGCCTCTGTTAAAAGGACAAAATAAAAGAGGATAGATTTCCACGAATTAATTTTTCACAATTCTTCCCATTCAGCTAAACTAAATATCAAACAAAACTTGTACAAACACATGGCCCTCGCTTATTCATCGAATAACGATTAACTTTCTAGAATGTTGACATGCATAAAACACATTGTATGACAGTAGGGTGATCAATTATTGCGGGTATTTTATTTTGTTTCCGGAAAGAATATGCTGAAATTTGACATGCTAGCAAAAACGGTACGATACCAATAGCACTGCTTGATTCAGTAATTCCACATTAGTCTAGCAGTGCAGATACTTGGCTCGGACCACAGCGACCGGGGTTCAATGACAGCATTTTTTTTATCACTGACAGCATTTTTTCTGTTTTTTTATTTTAATTTTTATAACAACAACAACAACAATAACAATAATTAATAATTATACTGTTCTCGGTGTGTCATGACATCAAAAAGAAAAAAGGTATAAGGACATTTTTATGTACTCTCAGCATCTTTGATGTTTTCTATCTTTTATGCACACAAGAAAATAACTAAAAAAAAATTTGCATTCACAAGTTGGCTCACAGAGCCTTTGATTTGTACTGCTGGCTATGGGTATTTGTTTTTCACTTAATACATGTCCTCCCTCTCTTGTAGCCTGAGCCTTCAAGCTATAGCAAATATACGGGGCAATCCATGTATGCCACAGCTCCACCTGAAGGTAAGGATCAATATCACAAGTAGCTAATTAATACAGTATCTACTTGTGCTGAAAATCTTCCTTTTTATAGGTTTAAAGTGCTGGGGCACTTATTGTTTTACTTCACTAAGAACACAGTGTTGGGTGTTTGTAGGCAATGTAAGCTGCAGTACTGAGCAACGATGCAGTGTATACAAAGCATTTTGCACCCACTATTCCTTTCAACCTGTGACTTTAATTTGTCAAACTCAGTACTTCTCAGGCCCATACTCGGGGAAGGGGGGGTACAGGGGGTGCAGGGGGTGCACAATGGCCGAAGGTCCACTTACGGTTCTCAATAGACATGCTATTAGTAGCCAAAACTGTAAAGCATAAGCAAGATCACTCTGGTCGGTGGCCAAATGGACAATAAATGTCCCGCGGAGATACTGCAAATGCATAAAAAATCCCTATTTGTTCTTTCCGGGGTAGCCAGATTTTTATCAGATCACTCACCTCCCCCCCCCCTCCCCTGAAAAAATTGCCTTAGGATGACTTATCTTTTTTTGATTCCACCCCCCACCCCCCCCCCCCCCCCCAAAAAAAAAAAAAAAAAAAAAAAACCTGGGTACGGGCCTGCTTCTCTAGATAAACAAGTAACCAGTGTAAGTTGCAGGGTACTAACCCTTGGGTCTCCTCTTACCACATCTCTGGATGCTCTATGACTTAAACCCCTCCCTTCCCTGTCTGGCCACCTGATCATGAGGGGAGGAGAGATGTGGCATTCAGTTAATCATCTGCTGTATTTTACTTTTGTTTTGTTTCTTAGGATATCCCTTGGCAGCATTTGATGCAGCATCAGTGGCTTATGTGGCTCCTCAACAGCGACATGAAGCCTATCCCCTTGATGGCTTTGCCACCCCTACCGGGCTCACCAGTAAACCAAGGACGGCGTCAAGTGCTGCAAGCACAGATGATGATAAACTTGACTCTCTGATCAGAGCAAAAGATGAGCTCATCAGACAGAAGGACCAGATCATTGAAAGGTAGATGATCAGATCATTGGATCATTACAGGATCATTATCATCATGTTGTTACCATACACAGCACAGTGTCATCACCATGTCTGTGACAATGTTATCACCATGTCAATCACATGTCATCACCCTCCATATCCATTACAGTGACCACCATGTCCATAACGTTGTCATCACCATCCATGTCCATTACAGTTTCATCACCATCCATATCCATCACAATGTCATCACCAGCCATGTCCATTACAGTGTCATCACCATCCATATCCATCACAATGTCATCACCAGCCATGTCCATTACAGTGTCATCACCATCCATGTCCATTACAGTGTCATCACCAGCCATGTCCATTACAGTGTCATCAAGATCCATGTCCATTACAGTGTCATCACCATCCATGTCCATTACAGTGTCATCACCATCCATGTCCATCAAAGTGTCATCACCATCCATGTCCATCAAAGTGTCATTGCCAGTCAATTTCCTTCACAGTGTCATCACCAGCTGTGTCTATCATAGTGCCATCATGTCTTCATCACCGATGCCCATCACAGTGTCATCAAAATAGTCTATGTTGCCATTTCAATCATTGTCATTGTGTCACCACCCTCATTAATCCTCATCACAATACCATCATGTCATCACCATCCATGTCCAACACAGTGTCATCACCACCCATGTTCATTACTGTGTAATCACCATCCATGGCCATCACAGTGTCATCATCATCCATGTCCATCACGGTGTCATCAGCACCCATGCCCATCATATTATTATCACCATTTTTATCCATTACAGTGTCATCACCATCTATGGTCATCAGTGCCATCACCGTCACACATGCCCATCTCAGTTTCATCATCATCATTACCATCATCCCTGAATATGTTCATGATGGTGTCATCACCAGCCATGTCAATAAATGCCATCACCCTCCATACCCATCACATCGTCATCATGCCATCATCATGCATGGCATTCATAGTGTCATCATGCCATCAAATTAATATCAGAGTGTTGGTAATAACAATACCATCCATGACTAGCCAACACCAAACAACACACATGGCACCATACCAGGATGCAGGCATGACATCTCCATTCATGTTACACCAGTCTTCAAGCTGTCTGTCCTTTCCTCTCAGACAAAAGAAATCCATCCAGCAGCTTCAGCAGCAGCAGCTGAACCTTGACGCCAAGCTACAGCACATGCTGGTGACAAGGTCATGTGGTCAGGAGGGCATGGTCACTGTCAAGCTACAGGAGTACCAGTGTGAGATTGCACAGCTAAGGGCAACCATTGCACAGATTACGTCGGATAGGGATGTTGAATTAGACAAACTGAAGAGAAAGTTGGGGTAAGGGATTGTACTAGATACAGCAACTGAATATTGAAATTTGCTTTTGGAAAGCTAAGTGCAGTTAGCTAGGTACTATAAGATTGTGCAGCTAACGGCAACTAACACACAGATAACATTACAAATACAAATACACGCTTCTTGACCTATTTAGTTTATTTTTTTGATAGTGGTTTTGATGGCAGGTGGTGGAGGTGAAAATGTTTATTGTTTCGAATGTTTCTAAGTGTGAAATGTGTTTAATATGGTATAGTGTGTCATATGCTACATTTTGAAAAAGGCATAAGCTTCAAGTCCATATTTGTTCTCATTCTTACTAAAAGCCTTTCTTGGCCATGTTGGTTGGCTAGTGATGTTCACGTCACTCAGATACATGTAGCACCTCACTTGCATCCTTATTGTCCTGTGTCCCAAAACCAAGGTGGTCACAGTAGCATGCTTTTCGTGGTGATGGTTAAAATGATTTCAGGGAAACAGAGTACATTCTTCAACAAATGGATTCAAGTGTTAAACAGACAGCTGCTATCAAGGAAAAGGATGTTGACTCCCTACAGCAACAGGTACACAGTAAAAATATACTTTAAAACAACTGTTTTCATATTTCATTTGGAGAGATACTCTTGGTAAGACTCTCCAATCGAAGGCCATTCCTTTATCTTCTTTATGCGATCGTTTTACATAAAAGTTGTGCTTCTCTCGCTGTTGTTACTGGAGAGATCGATTGCAGTCCAGATGTTCAACTGATAATGATCAATTGTAGTCCTAAATGTTTTTTGGCAAGAGCATCTTCGGAAAGCTGCACGGTTTTAACCAAAGGCTGAAACTAGAAATGTTATCAAATACTCCGGAGAAAAGCACAACATAAAACTTTGTCTGCCAAGTATGGACGATTTTCATTCTACTTGTACGTATGTGCCCCTAATACAGGTGCATACTCAGGATTTGCTGATTGGGGGTAGGGTGGGGGGTGTTGCACAGTTATAGTTCAGTTATGGTTATCATATGGAAAAGTGTAATACGATTCTTCACTGTGAATTTTATATGTTAACATACTTAGGATAAGATATCATCTCAAATGTAGAGAGAGTTATCTGACCTGATCCTCAACCCAGGTGTATTAACTTGAAAGCAAAGACATACTGTCTTTGAGTGAAATGTATATGTATTTTTCTACAGCTTGCTGAGAAGGACAGAAGGATTGAAGAACTCAACTCGAAACTTGAGAGCTCCAAAAAAGATGTCCTCAATTCAAAGTATGTATAGAATTTTTAAGCAGGAGTTCCAATTATTGCTTGCTACACCTGCAAAGCTTCTTACCCTAAAACATGTTTTATATCCCTATTTTCTTCCAGTATAAAAAAAATTACATTCTTCCTACTGTATAAAAAAAATCTAAAAACGTTATATGCTTGTTCTGACAGCTTTTGGTATTCTTAATACCCATTTTAATCGTACAAAGTAGAAGCCCGCAATTTCCGAACTGTGTGTGTTACTCATCTGATGCCTTACCTTTTCGCAGGCGCCGGGCAGAGAGTCTAGAACGCTACCTTTCTGATGTCCCAACAGTGGAAGAACACCAGAAGACTCTCAAAACTATATCCTTACACTGCCCCCAATGAACGAAAAGTTCAAAGCGCTTGGGAAGCTTTAAACCCTTCTTGTTCTTCCTCCTATTTTCTCCCTTTTTGGCTTCTCGTTTGCTTTGTGCTTTCTGCCCCCTATTCTACTCCCTGGGCTCCTAAGGATTCCCTGTCCCAAAGTAGAACTCCTATTGTGTTAAGTCTTTTGGATTCATAAAACATGATTTCATATACTTGATAATCCATGAGGTGTTGTTTTGTTCTTGACTGAATACACCTGAAAGATGTCCGTGAGGAATGTGAACGCCTCCAGGAAATAATCACCAACAAGGATAAAAAACTTGCGCATCTGAATAAAGCATATGGGGTCAAGGTAGGACTTTGCTTGGTCATTTCAGTCTTTTTGTTGAGAATGTTTGTTTTTTTCTTATCTGATATTTTCTTTCAGTCGGAGGACCTAAAAAAGCTGCACAAACAAAACAAAGCTTTGAAGGAGAAAGTAGAGAAGTAGGTTTTTGAAAGAATTACGCAATGTACTTTTTGAAATTTAGAATCAACGCTACACAATTAATATCAATTTCCGCCACAGCTGCATCATTTGGTACGTAATTCTGCGTTAGTTTGCAACAATTTCTTGTATTCCAGCCAGGAAAAATGTCTGGAGAAGTTTAAGGCAAATGGCCCAGTATCTGAAGTTGAGTATGAAGACCTGAAAATGGAGAATGAACGACTTCAGGCAGAACTCAGCCGTACTAAAAAGGTGAGCCTGATGTATGATTGCTCTTCTAGCTCATGCAATTAGAAAAAACATCTAGACATTGTTGATGTATCTCCCTAATTCCACCACGCCTACGCAGACCACGTAGTTATTCTTCAGCTGGCCTGTTGTTTCTAGTTGTATCATTTTATCAGGACCCTTATAGTAGCCTGTCATCGACATCGGATGTAGCACCCTTTTTAAGGGAACAACACCTTCCAGCCCTGTTTGTATTTGCAATTGAAGGTCCTTGAGGCGAAGCATAAAAAGATGAAGTCATTCCACGAGCAATCTCAGAAAGATCAGAAGGCTCTTGAAGAACGATTGGTCCAGGAGGAGGTATTGGCCAATTTGCATATGGTGATGTGATGATGCCAGTAATAATAACGATAACGGTGCTAATTATGGTGGTGGTGATGGTGATGGTGATGCTGGTGCTGGTGGTGATACAATAATGCTATATGATGTTACAGTAGTTGTATAATGCTGATGGCAGTGATGATAATGATTATGGTAATGGTGATGCTGATGGCGACAATGATGATAATGATTCTATTGATGGAGGTAGTGGAATAATGTTGATAGCAATGGTGATGGTATTGATGATGCTGATTGCGGCAATGATGATAATGATGATGGAGGTAGTGTTATAATGTTGATGGCAATGGTGATGTTATTGATGATGGTAATGGTGGTGCCGATTGCGGCAATGATAATAATGATTATGGAGGTAGTGTTATAATAATGATGGCAATGATGATGGTATTGATGATGCTAATGGTGGTATTGATAGCGCTAACGATGATAATGATGCTACTGGTGATGAAAGTTGTATAATGTTGACGGCAGTGATGATAATGATGATGATAATGGTGATGCTGATGGTGGTAATGATGATATTGATGTTGCTATCGATAATAGTGGTATAAAATTGGTGAGAGTGATGGTGATGATAAGATGTTAATGGTGGAGTATTATAATATTGTTGCGCGTTGCTGAGGATTTGTGGATGGGTGTCAGCTTACTGATTCTGTATCACACAGAACATGGTAGTTGCACTGAGGGATGAAGTGAATAGTCGTGACCAATCTATCAGAGAATTGAGGAAGTCCATCAAAGAGGTACAGCTTTAGTAATGTAATCCAAAGACGATTTACATCTGCGTGAAAATAAACCTACCCATCCCTTTGATAAAGCATTTTATACTTATCGTCTCTTGTTTTGTTTCGTCTAGTTTTGTTAAAATTGTGTTGGGTAGGCAATTAAAGAACAAATACATCAACATACATTTTAGAACATATGTCACGTTTAGTCGAGTTAGGGGAAGAGGAATATTACACAAAAACGATAGGGCTCGAGCGTAACCTATGTGTTTGGTTAAGGTTGGTTTTCAAAAGGCCGCAAACACAAGCGAAACACAAATTCGAATCGGTTAAATGCAATCGCAAACGCAGGGTAATCAAGCAGTTTGGTTCTCTTGCTTGTGCGTTCCCGTGAGAATCGGAAAACTACGTGCGTTTCGCTTTCGTTCTGTTAAGAACCAACTTTAATAACCGTATTGTTGGTTACTATCTATCAGGTGTCATGTCAGATGCAGGACCTTATGGAATCCAACTTAAACTTGAAGTCGGCGTGTGATAAGGTAAGTAATGATAATAACACCTGTGTTCTCACTGTGCTCTTGAGAGTGGCAACTAACAATTGTTAAAACAACCGCTAATCCTGCTTTTTCACTCAGTACGAAAAGGCGAACTCGAAGGAAAAGCGAGAAGCAAACAGCAGACTGTGGAGGGAAATGGCCCGTTGCGCGTCTGACCTTAAGGGCGTGGTTCAGCTCTGTTCGGCCAGAAAGAACGGCGAAGATCCAAACATATCACTTCTCTTTGGAAGCAAAGGTACAGTGTAGAACCACGCTAGCTCGAATTCTGAAAAAAAAATAAGTTCGAGTCAGTGGGATTCAAGTTATCCGGGCTTTAAGTTCGAGTTATCCAGTTATAACTGAACGTTACGTCGAAACCAAGGGAACTCGAAGGAACTACCTTCAGGATACCCGGCCAAAATTGTTCTACGAAATAGCCAGGCGCGTACCCAGGATTGGCTGAGGGGGGTGCGCAGTCATACGTATCATATCAAAAAGCATAGTATTTGAAGATTCCTTTATAAGAAATGACCCACTTTTTGGCGGCCAAAGAGGCTGTGCACCCCCCCCCCCCTCCCCGTGTAAGCGCCTGAGAACTTCATGCCTTAGGCTAAGTTCAAACGTCGTATTATCGATGAGCCGTATTCAATGCGAATGCGTGCAAATGGATCAAGTCGAATGCCTCATCTTCGAATTCGTCGAATTCGAGTTATCTGAGTTTGAGTCAGAGGGGTTGTAAAAACGAATCCTCCTCTGCGGGAAACATTTCTGGTAAAGGGCAACTAAATAAAGTATGAGAGCTTAGATCTTCCAGTGTTTTTGTTCTCTTGTATGTTGAGGGGTGTGCGCTTTAACCCAAGAAATCTGCAAGCTAACAAGACCCCTATCATTTCACAGGTAATACCACCGTGACAGAGGAATTTGGCGAGTTCACTGATGATGTTGACAGTGTAAACAAAAGAATACTAAAACTAAATGAGCTACAAACAGAAATAGAAGCGTTAAGAACATTTATCTCCGATCAGTATGCAGAGGACATTGGTAATAACTGTACCACGCAATGATAGGGCGTGTAGCCACATTGCCTTGCCGTTCTGTTTGGGTTTCCTGTGGAGGATGAGAGTTGTGGTGTCACAATATGCCTCACGATTCGTCTCCCGGTACGAAGGTCAGGGAATGGGGCATAATGCATTTAACAAGCGAACAGTGTAGGCACTGTTCTCTGGTCAAATCGCTTGCGTTCCTTGCAATGCATAGCTCATTCTTTTGACGATGTTGAATGGACGGTAAATTCACTGAATGGAATCGACATGAAAGCCACCACTCTAGAATATAAGTTTCAATATCGAAATTTAGCAAATGCTAGATCAACTATTTATAGCAAATGATATATATTTTGTAAATAAATGTAATTATTGTATATACGGATTATATAGAGACAGGAGACCATTATGGTCTCTTGATAGAGATAAATATTAAAGTATACTTCAATAAAAATTATTCCATTCAACTTGACACTTAAAAGAGTGCTTATGAGATATGGGAATAATTGTTTACTAGGGCCGGGTTCCTAGAAAGCAAGTTAACGCTAACCATGGAATGAATGCCCTTTTATCCTTCAAATGTCGAGATTGTCGTAATTATCGGTAGGTTTGCTCTGAGCTGCTTTCCAGGAACCGGCCCCAGCAGACTGAGGAACATCTTGGCTTTGGGGTAGGGCGTCTGGCAGAACCTGAAAGTAGATTCTCGTTGTGGCGCTCGATATGGTGCATACAATTGAAGCGTAAAGGAGTATCATCGTGGGACGAAAAAAATATACACACGGAAGATAAATGAAAGCTGCATTCTTTTGCTCTGCGCTTGCCCACTTACGAGAACCGAATATGAGTATGGTCGACTCAGTAATATAATACCACAACTGAGCTTTATTCTAGCAAACAACTAACAGGGGCGGCGGACAATGTGAAGCAGAGCGCACTTTTTGGGCGGAGTTTTTTTTTTTTAGGATTGTGCCATTTTTTTTCATGTACATAATTATGAATCAAGCTTTACATGTAATAACACAGGTACCCCAAGCTCACGTGTGTGTCATGGTTTACAGTAAACACATGGGATTGAAATAAGGCGTTCACTTTACTACGGAAATATAATCGTAAAACTCTCAAAAATATTTTGACCAGACAGTGGAGTCTTAAATATGGTCTGGTGAAGTTTCAAGCCATTTGGACCAGTCGCTCTTCCTATAAACCAGTGATAACATCGATAACTGCGTATAAAACTTTTGTAATGCATGTTACCAGTGCAATTTCAAATTTGATTAGTCTCCTTCGCCGCCGCTCGTGTCGGAGTCACGCAAAGTTCCCCGGTGCCTGTGGTAATAATCGATTGCCTGATAAGAAGATATTATACATTAGACTTATTATTAGATCAGACATATACTTATTAGACTTGCACTAAGAGATCAAGTGACAAACTCTTGCAGTAGCGGCAAAATAACAATAACAAAAAGCAATTTATTCAGCGCTTACACAAAAAGACAGAATTCCCTTTTTTTTCAGAAAGTGTTATTTTTATCGTCGTTCTCTTTGCGCAGTAGTTTCTGACTTTTTTGTTTTGCTATTTTGTTTTATTTTGCTAACAGAAAGGTCACGTGATTTCTTAGCGCATTATGTCAAACACAGGTACCCCCCCCCCCCCTTCCCCCCTCTCAAAATCGCTTCCAGCCCTCACTTTCTAAAGGGATTAAACAATGCACACAAATTCTTTCCGAATTTTACTGTTTATTATTATTATTTTTTGCATCTTTTTTTGTTCATCATATCGACATGACAAAAGGCACGTTCTCCATCACTGTTTGGGTTGCCTGTGTTGTGTTTGTGTCGAGTCAGTCGTGTTACATCGAAAGATGTCGGTACAGGAGGTTTTATACTCGCTTTGCGAGTACGTTAGCATCGGAAATGTGGTGCTACTGCTCCTGTGTATGATAATAGGAAATTTTCTTTGGAGTTTGTATGACTTTCGTGGCATGCCTCCGGGCCCAAGAGCGACGAGAGCTCCGATCATTGGCAACTTGCTTAGCTTTGATCGCGGGGCAGGGGACTTAAGAAATATGACGAACAGGTTTGTAAGCTAGTTGATTAGATTTAATTTTATCGCACTCATACAGCTGTTGAATTTCCAAGTGCTTATTCAACACATCCCCCAGGTGACACAGCTTGCTCACTTTCGATCGTTTCTTTAGTTAAACGTTAGTTAATTAAGTTATGCCTCAATGGCCCGCTTACATTATCCTAACAAGCTGTGCTATGTATAATATATAGATTTAGGCACTGCCTAAAAGCGGAGCCAGCATTGAACACCTTTTGTGTTGACTGATCGAGGTATTTTTGAGGGATCTAGGATCCTGCTCTTTACTGAGATTTATTTATTGTACCAACCAAATGGATCAAGGCCTTATTCAATAATTTAAATTATGCAGTACATCAAAGTTAACAAACACAATTCCTGATGTGAATATGGCTGTCAAAGTTGTCAAGAGTCAAATGTAAATTCTTATGTCCCATCATAGAAGTTCCATTATGAATATATTTTTAATCAAAACAATACTCTGACAAGCTTTGCCCTTGTGCAGAAAATGTCATTGATGTAACAGCATTCCAAAGATTCAAAATAATATATTTAGACTGTTTAGATGCCATACTGTAATTTTTATGTATTGATTTAGAGGCGATTCCCTCCTTCAAAAAAATGTCTGGAAATTAAAATCCAAAAATATATCTCCTTTCATGCATTACATATTGGTGCACCCCCCTTTACCATATAGTGGCCTTGTTGTTGGTGGCCTACCCCCAAATGAATGCAATGAAGAAAAAACAGATTGATTTTGGAAGCAAATCCTAAAAAAAACATCCAAGGCATCACTGACAGTGCTAAAATGCTAACTTCTAATTTCAAACCAAACCCTTTCATTGATCTATGTTTGGGGTAGAGAGGAAGCAAAGAATATCAATTGACTAAAAAATAGTCGACTGGAGAGGAGATATAAAGTAAATTGACTCAACTTAAAAGTTTTGGTGAAAATTATAACAGTATAACAGTGAAAATAATTTGATTGAGCATTTCTTGACATTTCCCCTTTCCCATTATCTTAACCTTTTCACCACCACAGGCCTCTAAAGAGGCCATGTCTATGCTATCCAAGCTATGTGAACACAATTCTATTATTGAAAAAGAACAAGGTTGTTGCTAGTGTTATAAAGTTTAGTATCTTGCCCTAAAAAAACCCTTTCCCTTAATAAAAGTTCCATTAATGTACATTTGTAAAGCTACATTCTGACAAGCTTTGTCCTTGCGAAGAACAATGGATGAAACAGGATTTCAAAGATGAAATATAGTGTCATACACAATTTTAGATAAGATGCAATACTGAAGTTTTAATGTACCATTTTTTTAATATCTACAAATATACATCCAGTAATGCATTATATTTTGGTGTTTTGAGAAACCCTGGATCCAACTATTCCAATGAAATAAATCGAAACCTTTAAAATAAATGTAATGGGAAAGAGACTTAGAAAGAAAATCCTAAAAAGAAGATCAAATCTGTTCATTAATTTATTTTTGGTGTAGAGGGGAAATAGCAAAGAGCATCAATTGCATAAAAATAGTCAACAGGGAGAAGAAAAAGGAAGAAATATGACTCTTCTTTAAATGTTTGAAAAGAAAATATAATAACAATAATGTGATAATTATATTCAGTACTTTTCTAAAATATCCCCTTTCCCATTATCTTTAGGTTGATAGAAAACTGTTTTCTTTACAGATTTATTATTTAAAAAGCGAAAGTTTGTTTTTAGTTTTATATTATATTTAAGTATCTTGTTCTGAAAAAATCTATTGAGTGTGTACTGCTGAATCACATAGTAATGCCCTAGTCATTTGCGCCCCCTCCCTTATGGTCCCGCAGAAGTCAGGGGTTAATGTGGGGTTTTAGACCACTTTTTAACCAGAATATGTCAAGAGGGGTGGTGGTATTGACTGTTTTTGACTCTTAACTTGGAAACAGGCTTTTATTAAAGTTTAATCCCCCACCCTTACCTGGGACCATGGGTGTGGGGGTATCAAATGACTAGTGAATAAGAACATCCTACTGTTATCTTCAAGACATGGTTTTTAATTCGCATGTCTTCCAGTCTTTAGCATTCATCTTGGCCCTCAGGTAGTTCCTGGTTCATAAAAGAGTGAAAACAATTATTTATTATTTCTTTCAAAACAATCTTTTCATCAAGCCATTTATAATCTAACTAATTTTCCACAACTATTTGAAAAAAAAAATAAACACATGAGATGCAAGATGCAGACAATACATATTGAAAATAGGGGTTGATTTTTTTTATCCTCGGTAAGGAAAATTTCTCTTGTAAGTTGAAAAAGTTGCTGTATCTTCTAAGGATATGTATCTTCTTAGGACTAAGAGCACAGGATATAAAGACAAGAACGGTCTTCTTTAGCAGTATTTGACAAATGCAACACGATATTGGTTAGCCTTTATGAAATATCTCAACACAATCAATCTGCCCTGAAGAAGTCTTAATTTAAAAATTTGGCAGAGTCAAATTCCAGTTTTTGGTGTATTGTATTTTATTCACAATCAAGAATATAGATAAAACAAAGAATGTCAAAACAAAAGCTGTTATGCTCAAATAATTTGATTACTAAGTTAAGTACTCCCATTCTCAAAGCATACAAAAGGACAACAAAAAGCCTAATAACTGTCATATCCTCAATAGACAATACAAATCGTCGTCCAAAACTCACCTTGCATTGTTGTTTTTTTCGCTTTTTTGTGGTTGTGTTCTCAATGTGAACTGTTACTTGCTTAAATTTACTAGCTAAAACCAGATAAATCTTGGCGTGAATGAATGTTAGTAGATCTCCTCTAGTTGACTTTATCCTTAAGTCACAAAATTTGAGGCAAAATAAATAATCATCGCATAATCAACAAGAACTTTTTCCCCTGCTCCGTGCTTGTATTTAGTCGCCATTTCAGGGCCGAGTGGGGCCTGGGAGTCGCGCGGCTGACTGACTGGCTGGCTGGCTGGCTGGCGAGTGACACCACAGGGTACCCGCGCGATGACCACAAAAACCAAGTCGCATACCTATACCATATTTCCATGCCTATGGAGCTACGCGCGCGGCCTGCGGCCGCGCTTGGCTCCGCTATAATAATGTATAATGTTATGAAAGAATGGAAGACTTACTTAAATTTTCTATTAGTCTCTGTCAGCCGTCATTGTTTCATCCTTGCAAAGTGTGAAAAAGCATCCATTTCCATCGGTTGATTTGGGGAAGCCAATGTGATATTTTCTATTGAATTTTTTATATGAAGTATTAAATTTCCTTTTAGATGGTTATTTTAAGATTTTGACACACTATATGAAGTATTAAATTTTCCTTTTAGATGGTTATTTTAAGATTTGAACACACTATGTGCCTTCTAATATTAATGAAAACAATAACAAAGGTGTGGCCGACAATAGTTTCCCGCGTAGCTGTTCTTTGTGTCAGTCACGCAATGCATTTGAGGACAAGAAACTTTTTTTTTTAATTTTAAGCTATGGTCTTGGCCTTAATGCAGATATATTAATATTAATTCCAACAGCTTGCGGAAGCACTATGGTGGCATTTTTGCTTTACAAGTTGGAAGCTGGAGAATGGTTTTTGCTGGGTCACCAGATGCTGTAAGGGAAGTCTTGGTGAAGAGATCTGCTGACTATGCCGGGCGCCCGCCTTTCCACAGCTTTCATCTGGAAACCAAGGGTAAAGGATAAAGGAGAGTAGGAACAGGCATATGCAGGTGCAGGCAGGCAGGCAGACAGACAGACAGGCAGGCAGGCAGGCAGGCAGGCAGGCAGGCAGGCAGGCAGGCAGGCAGGCAGGCAGGCAGGCAGGCAGGCAGACAGGCAGCTTTATTAGAGTGCTGTGAACAAAGATGTACATACATAGGCCATTATTCTCTAATATTTTTAAGTAAGATTGTCTAATTAAAAAGCATATATGTATTTAACTACTATGTGTTTTTGGGGGCTATTAAATCTGTAAAGTTTGGGAAATGTGCGGATCTAGGGGTATGGGCTAAGTGGGTCTGCCCCCCCCCCCCCCCTATTTTCAGATATTTGCCTTAAAATTAACAAGAATTGTAAGGAAATCTGTCAGAAGAACAATGGATCTGCCCCATCCCCCCCTTTTTTTAGAAATCCTTGCTTTGACCCCTATATTTTGGAACTCCAGGATCTGCACCTGATTTGCATCCAGAAATTGACATTGGCACAATCATAGTCATTAATTATAAAATATATATTATTATAAAAGATTAAATTGGTGATTTTCCATCACCAATAATTCGCTGGCTGGCATTTAAGAAAACAGCATTTTAATGTTGTTGTACAAGGATAATATGCCCAATATTTTTGGCTATAAATAATACAATCTGCTAACCCTAATATTGTGTGCAAAGGCACCATGTGTTATTAGAGGACACGCAGGTACATGCTTGGCGTCAGCGTGCATGTATGGTCACCAAAACTTGATTTTAACATTGTATAAAACTCTGAGAATAATAAACTATAAAACGCTGCTTCTTGTTGCCTTATGTTCATGACACGCTTTGATGTCACCTGTGTTTCTATTAGAGGACAGACGCCTGCAAAAATGAGATCAATTTGTCAAATATAATCATTGAATTTCTTCTTACTTTTTTTTTTCAGGGGGTAAGGACATTGCCGTAGGAAACTACGGACCAGCTTGGAGAATGCATCGCAAGTTGTTTACAACTTCCCTTCGCTACTACCTCCACAATGTCCCATTACTGGAATCACACATCTCCAGACAAGTTAAAAAGCTTGTGGCACTGTTTGATGAAGAAAAGGGAAGTGCGTTTAATCCTGCTGTACTGATTAAACAGAGTGTTGCTGATGTTATTACCAAGATGACGTTTGATGAAGCCTTTAATGCATCTCATCCAAGTTTTGACAAGTTTTTCAAGACTTTGTTGTACTCCATGGAAGATGTTGATCTTAACACGCAGAGAGTTGCCCTTGATTTTTTCACCTTTACAAAGTATCTCCCATTTGAGACTTACCGAAAGACCAAAGAAATGGCTGATTATGTGTTCAATGTCTTGAAGGAGGTTGTTGATGAGAGAAATAAAACCTTTGACCCCTCCCAGCCGACCACAGACCTCCTTACAGCACTGCTCAAGGCAAGACTTGAGGCTGAATTTGATACCATAGAAGAAAAACAGGTGTTGCTGGCAGACAAGTACCTTTTAAACACACTTACCGACATGTTTATTGCTGGCTATGCTACAGTGAGCGACACATTACGCTGGTTGATTGTTTACCTTGTGAACTACCCACACATCCAGGAAGAGATCCACAATGCCTTGGATAAGGTAATCACTAATAATTTCTAGAAATATATGCATTTTGTATGTTAAGTATGAGGAACAATGCATGGTAGCTCATTTAATCCCACCATGATTTGCCTGACCTTGGAGGCTAGTCTATAGCTTGCTAACTGGCTCTCATTCTGGGTTATTCGGAAATGTTTGTTTTTCAAATGTTGGGAATTCTATGGAGCACATGAAGGTCGGGATGCGCTGGAGCTAGGGTGCCAAGTGCACCTTGTCCTTTGCAAGCCTGAATGAGGGCCAGTTAGCAGGCTACCTAGTCTATTACCTTAGGGAGAGTTCATTAACAAGGAAGATATTGAGGGGTGCTCAAAAAATTTTAACCACCAAAAGGGGGGCACCTAAAAAAAAGGTCCTCTAAAGGGGGGGCTCTGTATTTTTTTAGAAGCCATTCCAGCTTTTTACTGATATTATCTAGTTTAAAGCACAAATACATATTGATTATTAAGGCAAATGACAAAATGTTTAATACTTTTGTCTTTATAAACCAAAGCTTCCAGC
The DNA here is from genome assembly GCF_932526225.1 of Nematostella vectensis. Classification (NCBI taxonomy): domain Eukaryota; kingdom Metazoa; phylum Cnidaria; class Anthozoa; order Actiniaria; family Edwardsiidae; genus Nematostella; species Nematostella vectensis. Next base: position 6,732,928 of record NC_064047.1, on the reverse strand, counting down.
TTTCAGGATATAGCAGTTTGATTTACGGATCCAGCTTTCATTAGTTAGATTTACCGATATTGATTATTATCAGTTAACAGAACAAATAGAAATAACCTTCTAAACAGTGGTGGAGCATGCAAATCCACAAGACGATAAACATACAATGTAGTAAAATAAACATAAACGTACAATGCAGTATGAATTTTCCAGATTTAAAGACCTCTTGTTAAGAGGGGGCTCTGAAAATTTTAGGGGTTCTGAAAAGGGGGGGCACAGAAAAATGTTTACAGTGAAAGGGGTGCGTTAAAATGTGTCTTTAGTTAAAATCTTCCATCTCCCCCCCCCCCCCCCCCCCTCCCTTGGTATATTTAATGAACACTCCTAAAATCTTCAGATTAAATTTAACCCTTTCTGAAAAAAAGGAGCTTTTTTTTGTAAGCACTGAATAAGTTGCTTTTTGTTGCTGTTATTTTGCCACTAAAGGCCAGAGCGCGCGCGTGGGTTTGCCACCCACAGTCATGTGATCTCTTAGCGCAAAACTGAATTTTAAATAACTTTGTCATAACCTTTTAAGGTGGTTGGTTCGGATAGAACGCCATCACTTGATGACCGCCAACAGCTTTCAATCATTCAAGCAACTATCATGGAGACACTGCGGTTTACTGCAGACTTTACGCTGCCCCACTACACGTTAAAGGACACCTCCCTGTGTGGATACCGTGTGCCAAAGGACTCTGTTGTCATGGTTGACATCAAGTCAGTTCACATGGACCCCAAATGCTGGGAGAATCCCACAGAATTCAACCCTCACCGCCATATTGATGACAAAGGTCAGTTTACTGGTTTAGGATTTGCTATTTACTGGGTGAGAATGTGCCCCTCCTCCCCACTCCACCAGACAACTAAAAAGTGGTTTAGTTCTTATTGAAGGATCATCTGATTATTATCCTTTTTTTCATTTGATATCTATGAATAGATATGAACTGAATAGTTTGAATACACTATGCTTTTCTTCTTTTCTTGTCAGGATGAATATCTCCCGTTTTTCATTAGTGTTTGTTTTGTTATTTTGTGTTGTACTTGTATGTTTGTACTTCACTATATATCTTAAATACTTTTGATTTCTTGAAGTGATCCACGCAAATTCGTTTTTTGGTAACCGTTCAATAAGAACTATGGAAATGTGATTCCATAAGTTCAGTTTTATCGCAGTGCCTATCAATTTACCGGTAGTTCTCACACGAATGGTTACTTTTAAAAACTTACTGTACATCTTAATAAAATAGTATAAGATTCATTCATTTATTCCTGCTCAGGTGAGCTGATTGTGAACCAGGGCAACTGGTTGCCGTTCTCTGCTGGCAGACGTGTTTGTGCTGGCGAGCCACTTGCCAAGATTGAGGTCTTCCTGTACAGCTCCTGGCTGCTCCACAAGTTCCGTTTCATCGGTGAAGAGGGAAAGCCTCCTCCATCACTCGTTCCCAACAGGGGATTTACCGTAATCCCTAAACCATATAAGATCCATGCAGTACGACGCCATTAATGACCTCCTCAATCCACCCAGTCATCCCTGGACAGGACATGTTTGAGGCTATCCAATATATAAGCCACCCCCCCCCCCCCCCGAATAATCACCTCGCCTAAACAGGTTGCAAGTACTAACGGAAACTAAAAGTAGTACCCGCCACAATATGTGATCATTGCAAGCTTGTTTTGCTATGTTTCTAGGACGAACTGCACACTGTAAAAAAATAATAATAAAACATACTTTTTATCTCAGAGACAAAAACGGATGTTTGTATAATCGAGCGTAATCTTAGCTACTATCCCGTGACGCAAACAGTCCCCGACGTGCTATCCGAAACCTGCCCGACTAACTTTAAAGCAACGTAGCTTGACCGGTTTTCTGTTATTAATTTTTTTTTTTTTTTTCACCACACTTGGATTATCTTAGGATTGATCCATATTATCCTGCACTCGGTTTATATAATGACCCATAGTACCTTTCGATCGTACTCTATTTACCAATTGCAGTTTGCACTATTATTAATGTTTACCGTATCAGATTGATCTGTCTTGTATGCTATTAGAAATAAATTTCACTCGTTATTTTAACATTGCGCCTTGCGTCGTATTTGCATATTTTGTATAGAAAAGCCTACCATGTTTTTACACATGTATTTTTTGCATAAGTATATCTGCGCAAATCCCCCTCACCTCCCAATCCTGGAGCGTCTCTGTCTTATACGTAGAGGTCCCACCGCTTTCTTTTCTCTGATGATTAGAAAAACTACCGACAGCCTGTAGAATAACTAGGGCGTCTCTGTTTTTGTCCTGGTGCTAAAAACGTCAGGGAAAGTTTTCAACCTTGTGATTATTTATTTCCCTTCTTTATCTTGGCCGTAAAAAAACTCGTTTAAGGTCCTCCATCAAGTTTCTAAATGGTACAGCCCCTGGAACCCCCTGTTTTTTGTTTAAGCAACAAATGAGTGTGTTCTTCTTTTGAAGACACATGTAAAACGCTATGCAAAGTGTGTCATGAATTCTATTCTGGAGCTAATGAGGCATGCTGATACATTTAATCAGAGGCGTCAGGTAATAAAAGGACTTATTAGTTGAGCACTGTTTTTCGACAGGGAGCCTGCGTTCTTTTTTAGCAAGTTAATGATAGTTGTGGCATTATAGCGTGAAAAGTCACAAACGCATTTATATACTAGCGGTGAAAACAAAAGAAATAAAGTGCGTGCGTCCATTCTAAAAGCTAGAAATTTTAAAGGGATGCTTAAAAATAGCGGTGATGATAAAGTTTGACGTGCAGGTGGCTATATGGATTTAAGTGCTAATTGTTTTATTTGAGCTTCCATCCGTGCGGCCTAAAACTGCCCCCTTAATTAGAAAAGACTAAAACATTCGTTCTCGGCAGTCGGGAAATCCATCATGTATAACGTTCTTCAGAAGAAGCCGTCTCTCTAATGTAAGTGACCGCTATTTCTAATCATATCCTTTTTTATAGCGCATAATATTTTCACAAAAAATGAGGACATATTGTTTATCAAGTAGTGTAAAAACAATTGTCAATTTGTAGGACTGTGTAAAAATGTTTTCATTGTTTTTCTCTATACTTGCGGTAATTTTTTAACTTAAATCCACTTTAATCATCTTTCAAGCGAAAAGTTTGCATTCTTTCTAGTAATCTATTTTGCTCGTTGTTTACTTATTTCGCTTAATCTTTTTTCTTATTAGTTAGCGGGTAAGGCATCAGGTGAAATCGGAAAGAATGGATACCTTACTAGCGGGGTTAATCAAGCAGAGAAACACGCCTTCGCCGAGTCCAGGATTATTTCGCGCCAAAATGCGAAGTAGACTGAGCCAATTGAAGACACAAGGGAAACTAAGTGAAGATGAAAGACCGTAAGTGGCTTTGTGGGTACCATGGAAACGGTCGCTTGAATGACCCCCTCCCCTCCCTAATACCTGGGCACGCAATATCCAAATATCAGTAAAGCGCACATCGACACTTTTTAGAAGGGAGCAGTTGGCAAATGAATGATGCTCGCACGCCGTTTTTGGTACGCTCCGGTGTGAATATTTTCTCATGTTCTCTCAAACCCACAAAAAAAAATATATGAGTCACTTCCATTTTTCTATCTAAAGTTCCAATAATCAACATTTCCGCGCGATCCGGTTATTTGTCACCAGGTCACTCACTTTCATGCCTCTAGTTTTTGGTTGTTTCTGTTCGTTTTTAAAGTTTCTTTTTTAGCTAGATATTCTTGGGTAAGGTTTTTTTTATTAAGAACGTCGATCAACCACTTCTCTGTTATTATTTACAATTGAAAATACAACAATGGTTTATTTGCAAGAAAACTTTAAAATGACTATGCACGTTTAAAGTCGGATTGTTTATTAACAGTATTGTTGATATTTGATTAAATGTGTCTGTGTGCCGATGGAAATGAATTTTTTGGATGATTGGCCCTTAAAAAGACCTTTTTGATGAAAAAAAAGTAGCACTGATTTTACGTGAGGAACCCTGGCCTATTTCTTCTTTTACCGCCAGCCGCCATTTATTTTATTTCTTGTTTTCTCGTTAATCCAACGGAACATGAGTTTGTCAGTGCATGGGTTACCTGTGTCAGCGAATTTTCGCGCGCTTTTTTGCGACGCGCGCGTTCGTCAACCAATTGATCGTTATTCAACAACACGAGAACGGTAAATCGAGAGATAAAAACACAGAAAATATTGAAATCCCCCCCTCCCCTTAGTCAGCTCATATAAAGGGAATGAATCGAGATGGAAGTCAATGTTCTGCTTAACCTAAAGGGGAAAATCAATCAATGGAAACGCTTTGGTAAAGACGATGATTCGTAAGTGGACAAAAAATATCTCTTTTGTTTTGCAAATTCACAAATGTTTTGTTGGATGAAAGTCTGCTCCTGTCTACGGTACTTATAATAACCAGTTTCTCAAAATCTACGTAAGTACCCGTAAGCTCAATGAAGAGTAGATAATATTAATATATTATAAAGTACTAAAGCAAGTACTTAATTATATAAGAGTAAATAACACATTCCCAATGGATGAAGTAAAAAGACTATTTCAAACAAACATTTTACTTATTTCTCCTTTTTAACTATTAAATAATAAATATATAGAAGTGTAGTTTCCAAGTTACAAAATAAAATTGATTAGGTCTGACGTGAAATGGTTTGCAGGTGGAAATACTTTCGTTTTTTCCGTTTTCTGTCAGTGTCTTATGGGTTTCCTGTGGTTTCTTCTATTATTTGTAGACTAGGTACTAGTACACACTGTTCCTATAGCAACAAATCGTGTCTTTACTTTTCTTCGCCGCTGCACAAAAGAAAAAACTTTCGCCTTATTTGAATTGTGTTTTCCTGTGAAATTTGCACCTAAAATGATTCGCCTGTAAAATAATAAAACAACATGGCATCGAAGGCTCCGAAAAAGAAGGAATCAAAGGAGAGAGTAACTTCGGCGGCTAAAACAAATCCCGAGTAAGTATAAATGCATGCCTTCGTTCGAGATTTATTTACCAAATACTATAGTGTGAAGCTCTGTTGTTACTTCAAGAGTACTAGACATCCATCAAACTTCACCATGTGTACTGTAAAAACACTCGGCTTTTTTACAGCAAAATATAAATCTTGCGACAATATCCTACTACTAAAATAATAAGTTCAGGATGATAATTGCAACATTTTGGAAGCTTCAATGGCTTCCCTCAGTTCGCAAGTCGATATTTTCTGGGTTTGTTTTTTTAAATTGTGATTTGTCGAAAGGAGATTAGTTTTCAGCACTCGAAGTGACGTGACATAGCTCCCTTTGCCAAAATTAGATCTCATCTTATGTGGTTTCAAGTTGCAATTATTTCCGTTTCTATGGAGCTCGAAGCTAAAGCGCCAAAACCCTCGGGTTGACCTCAGCGACTAGCGTTTGTGGCGTTCTTTGTCGCTGTTTGCATAGAAAATTAGTGCTTATAGGGGTAGAAGCCACAATGGCAAACGCTAGAAAGTCCTCATCGGCATGGAAAGACCTTCGAATGGCTGCTTCAAGCTCTGCACGGTTCAGGTGATGGATTGATTTCTACTAATTTTTGGCGTTAAACCAGTGATTCGAGTTTCCTTTTCTTGAGATGCGATGTGTTTTTTCGAAAAAGAGCTAACAATGCTTGTATTTACGTGGTTAGTTTTTCATGGGTTGATATCAATGGCCTAAATTGTATCTTCAATTGTATCCTCAATTGTTTACTTATTGTTAACCGTTTACCATTTTCTGTATGCTTTGTGTAACAACTCTTCAATTCAAAACAGGAAAACATAATTCACAGCATAACTGATGTTCTCCTTTTTATTTAATCTTACTCCCCATAGTGAACTTAGCTTAGCTTTTATAATCAATTATAATCATAATCATGTGTGATCATTGCTGGGTTATGAAAATATGATGTCTTTTGACTTGTTTACATGCTTATTTGTAACAACATAGTATAAGAAAACAATATTGTTGACCTTTCGCTGACTAAACACAAACCACAGCCTTTATTTACATTTTTTGAGTTCCTCATAAACCATTTGCATAATCACTTGCAATGTACACATTATTGCATTCTCCAGTTGCTTAGCTACTCATCCTTTGATGACTTTAACTGCCATTTGTCTGGGTAGCAGCATTAAATTGATATGAGCTCACTTGGGGCCGTTACGCACATGAAGATAAGCTTGCATATCCCAGGAACGAATCGTGGTAGAAGGTACTCATGCACTTTGAACTCCCTAAGCCTTACATTATAAGCAATATTCTAAGATTGATTGTTCTCGGGGATTATCTAGCTACAGGTTGTTTGGATTGTTGTGGTGTTGGAAGGATCTTGTAGACATTGAGGGCTTAATGGCTGATAATACTTCCACTCATCTTGATATTGCATTTAATTAAATAGCCACTTTCTTTTGGTCTGGAACAAATGATTTAAACCATTTTTAATAGAATTTCATTTACCAGAGGTATACTGCTCTATATTCAATAAGCTTTTGTGTGGTCATTTATAGGAAATGAATATTGTTCCATTGGTACAAGTAAGGCAAAATTATTTTCTGAGGGGAGTGCATAGATATGTAGTATATGTCTATAACATTCAGGGATTCTTTAATAAGAAAGCTGCTTTTTGGCAATGGAAGCAGAATGTGGTTTTATCCTGTTCCTACGCTATGTAGCTCCATCACCCATTCCACAATTAGTGGATTGTCATAATTCACATTTAAGTCTTGTATTTGAGACTCATGGGCCAACACATGTATACTAAAGTACACAATGTATTTCATGGTGTATCATTATTTGAAATGATCCATGAAGCAATAAAAAATAGTTCTGGGCTAGGGGTTTGCATGGTCTTTTGTGCAAAGAATGCAAAAACACCCTTCTGCTATATCACAGTATCATATCGCTGGTAGGGGATTCTGATTTCCCCTCCAGTAGAGCCATAATTTTACAACAGACAATATCCAAGAGAATCTCCCTCCTCCCCCTGCACAATCACAAAGGATAACTCTACACCCATACAGTCAAAGTTTTCTACTGTGTTCATGATACTTTTAACCAAATCTACCTGGATGTTCTTTGAGCACTTTATTCTTAAGTCTCTAATAATATGACTGCTTATTACCCTTGCTTTACAGACAGTCAATTGCACCAAGTGTGATTGGATCACTGAAAGATGGAGATGACAAGAAAGGGAAAAACAAGCAGCCAATTATCATCTGGCCAGAGTGGAGTGACCAGGACATCAACCAGGAAAAATGGGTATGCACTGTTTAGCTACCAATTAAAAAAAATTATATAAGAAACCTTAACCTAAAATGTGTGTCATGCATCTGTGAAATGCTCAACAAGAGAAATATACATTTTAGTAGATCTAGGCAAATAGTTAAGAAATTTTGCCCCCCCCCCCCCCCCCCTTCTTGTACTGGAAGGAAAAGTTTTATGTGCAAAAATATATTGTGTATGTGTGTATGTTTGTTTATAATTCAAACAAACTATCTGGTTAAGTTTCTGTCAAAATTTTTATTACAATCTTTGGAGTATTTGCAGTGACTGGAACAATAGGGCAGATAGAGATGTAAACCATAGCCAACTTTGCAGTACTGTTAAAAAGCTACTTAAATCTGAGGAATATCGCTAACTATTCTAAGTGCTATTTCTGTCCTTATACTTCATCAGGATACAACTCATAAAGCTAAAGAGAAGGAGAAGGGAAAGAGTCCAAATCCGGTAAGAATAATGTAATACACATGAGACATGGAGAGCACTGTTTATGGCGGCACTTTTTTGATGAAGTTGAAAGTATTACATACACAAGATGAACTTTAAATTCACAGTTGCACAGAGCACATAAACATATACTCCATTTCTCTGACTTATTAACACCTATTTTAAATAGGGAATGATTCATTCACAGCATCCTTACGAAGACCCAGAAGGTCGGATTGATCTGCCGCAGTCACTCAGATACCGTGTAGATCATTGGAAACGGCCTGTAGACTTTATATTGGAGAAGGTAGGTCAGAAATATGTTCTATGATCTTTGGTTTCTCTCTTACTTTATGTTTGGGGTGTTCATTTAATATCTTTAGGGGGAGGGTTGGTGGGCCCCGAAAATGTTTAACCTGCTAAAACAATTGGGCCCTAATAGGGAGGGCTCTCAGTTTTTATGAGTTCTTCTGAAATCCTGGGGGGGGGGGCTGTTTACAGTAAGGAGGGGACTGAAAACTTGTGTCAAAATCTCCCCTCTCCCTCAGGGCTTTTAAATGAAACACTCCCTTATTTCTTACTTGGTCTTTAAAAGAGAAGATGAAGTGCATGAGAAGAACAAAAGAAATGCCGCAAAACCGGGAATCAGGAATACAAAAATAATAAAAATGGTATGATTATTATCTGTTAGCTTGTAAAAAGCTACCATCCCTAATTATCATTTAATACCACAAACCTAGGTGCCCGTAGTAGTCGACCCGAAGAGCTTGACTCAAGAGATTGATCTTCTTTGCAACAATGGACACCTGGCTGACTGTGAGGTATGTTGGGGGGTAAAATAGGGGGGGAGGGGAGGGGGATCCTTGACCTGGGCTTTGCTTCTCAGCAAGAGGTGTAGAGTTCAGAGGTGTAGAGTTCAGTCTGATCAGCTTGTGACTTTTTCAAAGGTGCTTATTTAACCCTTTCATTATTATTACGCCCTGAGACGCCTGTAAAATAAACTGTAGGCCCAACTCCAAAACGTCAGAAATGCAAACCAAACATCACCAGACCCGGATACTCATGGATTCCTCCAAGGCATAGACGACCTTCAAAAGCGCATCCAAGCAATGTAATAGAATTGACTTTATTGTCAAAATATCAACCTTGATTTCTGACCAGTTCGTAAACAAATGCTTAAACCTGGAAACATTTCTTACCAAAAAGACACAAAATTCTGAATTACAAATTGAGACAAGCAACACAGATCAAGTCACAAATAGATACCTTTATTGCGCTCTGTCAGGTACCATTTTACAGCCATCATCCACAATAATCAATGCTAAACCTCTATTAGAAGCGGGCCACCATCTTTAGGCTAAATTGCATGCCTGCACTGCATCATGGGAGTCTTGAAAACACCTTGACAGAGAGGCGGGAAAACTCCTCTCCCATAATCATAACAGTTTTTTCTCATAACAGTTTTGTGTTTTTGCCCCAAAGCCAAACAAAACGTTTCCAGGCCCAAGGAACCCAGAATAAGCCAATTTTTGAATAAGGTTGGGTAGCAAAGATGGTCCACATTGGAGAGAGGCCATTCACTAGAAAATTCCTTTCTCACTCGGTGAAGCCCAAACAAGGAATTATCCTATTGAATCAACCTCAGCGTACAAACATCCATAAGCACAGCATTAATTATGCCCAAATAGATTTTATGATGTTCTAAGGCATTCTCCAGATGTGAAAAAGCTGTAATTTTTAAGCAAATTACAAGCAAAACTGTTGTAAGCAACAGGCTGTAGCAGTGCCTTCGCTAGAAAGAAAAGGCACTGCAATGCGTTGTTGGAAACTTCAAGGCATACTGTCTTGGGTCAGCGGTAGCTTAGCTTAACTGGTAGTGTTGGACTTGAGATAGGGGGGAGGTTTCTGTTTTCAGTCTGTTTTTCTTACAATTTTGCTCAAAAGTACCCAGGAGTAAAAGGGTTAAAAAAAAAACGGGCCCTATACAGTACACATAATGGAGACTATTTGATGAAGAACATTTGAGATGTTGGTCAAATGCAACTGGCTGTACCACAGATACAGAGATTTGATCAAAGTTGCCTAATCCTTGTTTATCATTCCCCTCTTTTATTCAGATGGATGGATCATAGCCCAAAGTCCTTCCTTGCTTGTTTTAATTGTAATCCATGTTTTATCCCTCTCTCGTATCTAGACATTGCGGTGGATCATAGCCCAAGTCACCTGCCTTTGGAAAATGCACTTTAAGATTGAGATCCCTGAGGTCAAGACTAAAGATACAAAAGAAGGGAAGGAAAAAGACAAAGATAAAGAGAAGGAGAAAGAAAAAGAGAAGCAATCTGAGGCCTCACAAGAAGACAATACATGGAAACCCTGGTCGCATATCTGGCCCAAGGAGAAATCCCAGGAGAAAGTTAAAGAAAAGGCAACTGCTATCCCTGTATATAACCCAGGGGGCAAGTACTGTGTAAAGGTCTACTGGATGGTAAGTGAATTCGATACTCTTAAACAATGATCGTACTGTATCCTATCAGTACTATTGATAACAGAGCAATCACACACTAGATAATTTGATCATAACCAAGGTAACATGACAGAAATTGTGACTCTACATTATTTTACTGCAATTTTCAGTGACCTGTGAAGTTCCAAGCGACAAAACACATTATAGCTTCACAAAGCCTTCACAATTAAATTCGGCTTTGAAAAGTAACTTAAAGATTATATCCATGGCTTGAGCATGTGTCGATGACTTAAGTGTGTCAATAACTTGAGTATTGTGATATGTTGATTGCTTCAATATGATGCATGGACTAAAGTCAATACTGTAAGTAATTGTCAGTGACTTGTCTCATCGTGATTATCACTTTGACCCCTATATTGTATCACCCTACCGTGATAACTGATACGTTGGTTGCTGTAAGTCAGTGTTCATGTCTTGACCATGACATGCTGGTTGTTTTTCAGGGTGCATGGCGTAAGGTCACTGTCGATGACTGGATGCCGTTTGATGAAGAAGGAAAGATGCTTCTTCCTGCATCCCCAAACGAGCATGAGTTGTGGCCCATGTTTCTTTCTAAAGCTCTTATTAAAGTGGCTTCACTAGAGTAAGTTTGTAAGAAGAGATGTAATCTGATCCCTCTCTTCTCAGCAGATCCACTCATAATTGTGTCCCCCAGGAATTACTTCAGAGGGATAGTTCAAATAGCAAATAGTAAATTTGTCTTACAAATAAACCATTTCAGCATCCAAAAAGAAAAGTAATGATTTCATTTCCACTGATTAAGCTACTGTATGCATGTTTCAATTTTTCTCTCAACTCTGTTCTGTGGCATCCTACTGTAATGGACATTTTGTTCTGTTGAATTGTGAAACTTACAGTAAGTGAGTCCTAAAAGTTTTGGCTAATATGCAAAATTTGACATGAAAACATGTTCTCTTGATTCGCGAAATTTTAACATCACAAAAAAATGTATAGATAAATTATATAAAAAAATATAAATTGATGTTTAGCGGTAACACACAGCACTTTCTCACATGGCAGTGTGTAATTTTGAAGAGTGTCGCACGCTACAGTGGTCACAGTTTTGGGTAGAACAGTATGCCAATAAAGATGCAAAAAACAAGTTCTCTGATTGACATGAAATTTATTTGCTATACCAGCATGGCAAAGAATTTTTAGTAAACATACTTATGCTAATCTCTCTGATTGACATGAAATTTATTTGCTATACCAGCATGGCAAAGAATTTTCAGTAAACATACTTATGCTAATCTCTCTGATTGACATGAAATTTCTTTGCTATACCAGCATGGCAAAGAAATGTTTCATCTGCCAACTTTGTCTTGGTGGTCACGGTAGCCTGAGGCGCATGGTCAAGACTTTTCTAATCAGAAGTACTTGTGTTTCTAGTTATGCCGGTGGGAGCACATCCTGTGAGATTGGGGACTTCACTGTGGTACACGCTCTAACAGGCTGGCTTCCTGAAGTCATTCCACTAAAGTAAGGTCTTAGTAAAAGACGAATAGTGTTCTGTGTGCCCTTCCCAGCTTCCTGATCTCAATTGAAATTCCAGCTCTATTAAGCCCCCCTTAGCGGCATTCTCGCCAGTTTACTTCCGGAGGGCTGACAAAAACCTTACCCGACAAGAGACAAAAAATATATTAAAATCCGTGCTATTTAACAGGCCATCCGCTCTAAATTTATCAATGGCATCCTCAAAGAAACTTCCAATGGACACACTGCTTTTGCAATTTTGAAATATTTTTTCGCGTTTTTCGTTAAAAATCACCAGAGATTGTTACCTAACAACCGGAAGTAAACTGCTGACATTGCCCCTGGGCTGATTTAGATCCACGACGCCGGCAAGAGTATATGCCAGCTCGCATGTTCGATTGCATGTGCACGCTGATTTTTACTGGTGCCCAGTCCTGAAGAGGACGTGAAAAAGCATGAAATGCCGTCCCGAACAGGTCGCGACGCTGGTAAGAAATACGTGTGCGTGCAATCGAATGTGTGCGGCTTCCTCTTGCCAGCGTTGAGGATTTTAAACACCCTACTATCTAATTTTAAAAGCATCTCATGTTTCTTGCTTAGATTAAGGCTATAACAAACGGTTTCAATAAGTATTCATCGATTATATCGAATTGCCACAATGTTTTTTTTTTACCGCCCGAAAAAATCTAGTCGAAAGCTGTTGAATGTGAGGCTCTAGCCAACTTATTCGTGCGTGTAGGGTCCTCGCTCGGTAAGATTCACGACTGCGAGAATTCCACGACGGCGCACATGTTGATGCGCGCATTGAAATCTTGCGTGTGGGCCGTCGTAGACTCTCTGCCATGGTAAATCTTAATGTCGCTGATTGTGCGGAACCGTGAAATGGCCGCGCGATTGGTCTAAAGGCCAATTCTCGTCATTGTTCTCCTTTAGATATGGCCACACCTCAGAGGTATGGGATCTCCTGATGAAGGCCTTACCGCGCTGGAAGCTTGAGAATACACCTGCACCTGATGAGGCCAAGCCCCAAGCAGCAGAGGGCGGGAAGAAGGAGCGAGAGAAAGATAGAAAGTCTACGCGATCTATCAAGGACCGACAAAAGGAAGAATCGGAGAGGGAGAGCAAGACAAGAGAGAAAGATAAGGATAAAGGTAAACCCCAAACCCACAAAAGGTTCTTAACGACTCAAGCCTAGACGAGCGCCATTTAGACATTTATCATTTACGGTTTTATTTTTTTCAATAGAGTTATACACCTATTTCAAACAAGGTTGCACTCGAAAACCCATGTATCGTAACCCGCAGTGGTTCAGTGGTAGCGAATAAACGGCTGAATCGGCTTGTATCTGAAAGCTACTTGAATGTCCATAACAATTTTAGCAAGAATTCTGTAGCTTTTGAAACTTGTATTTTTTTATGGTATTTTACTTACGATTATTTGCTTATTTTCTTCATACCCATTAAGCACTGCGGGTTACGCTACACAGATTTTCCAAGTGCAACCTTATTTGAAATAAGTGTATATTCCAAAGGGTGCTGAATAACGTATGCGCATGCGCGTGCTCTGGTAAAAACAAACATAATCATAGTATTGAATCGTTCGAGTAAAGGTACGAAAGGCTGACTTCAGTCGCTGATTTGACTAACTGTACAGCATTAAAACCATACTGTACAAAAGACGACAGATTTGTTTGGTAATGAGGGAGTCATAAAGAAAATTATAGCCTTAGCTTTGCGCTATCTTTCTTAGCATTCGCCAAAATATGACGGTTCGCCGGTAAAAAGCCGCCATTTCAAAACAAAAAAGGCTGGTTTAACCGCGCGGTACTGGAACTAGTCTTGCGTTTTTCAGCACTGGCATAGGGAACGATAAAAGGACCTGACACTTGAGCTATCGCAATGTGAGAATATCTTTTGCGGCTAAGTGGAAACGCGGCTTCATTAAGTGTATATTCCATAGGTAACGATAAAAGGGCCTGACACTTGAGCTATCGCAATGTGAGAATATCCTTTGCGGCTAAGTGGAAACGCGGCTTCATTAAGTGTATATTCCATAGGTAACGATAAAAGGGCCTGACACTTGAGCTATCGCAATATGAGAATATCCTTTGCGGCTAAGTGGAAACGCGGCTTCATTAAGTGTATATTCCATAGGTAACGATAAAAGGGCCTGAAACTTCAGCTAGCGCAACTTGAGAATATGCTTTGCGGCTAAGTGGAAACGCGGCTTCATTTGACTACATTATAGTTTTGGGAAAGAACGCAACCCCTTTGATTTTTTAACCTCTTTGTGTCTGTTTGCCTTTAGCAGGGTCTGTGACAGGTCAAGTTGAACAGGCCAACAAGGAGCCCGAGTTTGTCATTTTTGCCAGTTACTCTCACCCACCCACTGCCCCGATGAGAATATCTGTTCTACGGGAAATGGTAAGTATAAGATAAACTTCCGGCTCGATTTCCAGTTTAGTTCAGTGTTAGCGACGGCCGGTCATAGAGCTGAAGTAAACATCAGTACATCACTACTAGATTCTTCAATCGTAGCCTGAATGGACTATCCCCAACGACGACAGCGACGGCAGAAGGCAACAGAAAACCCAAAGAGCCAAACATGAAATGCGATCTGAAATTTTCATCAGCAATCAGCAATTTTCGTTCAATCAGCACGTGAAAACTCCAACTTTAATAGTCTAACGAGGTCGTATTTGTAGAACTCAAGTGTTAGTTCTAGCAGAGAACAGTTGACATCCAGTCAAAAGCCCCTCACTTTTTTGCTAAGAGATTTTTTGAAATAATTTAGGCATTTTAAAACGGGCTGTACATTAGTTGATTTGTATGCATTATCGATGCAGATTCCAGGTATCCGAGACCTAAGTCCCATTGACAAATTCAACACGCAATGCCATTTTTTATATCTTTGATCCAGGCCGACGCCTCAGAAAAACTCCGCCAGTCCGGCCTGTCCCACAATCACCCCCATCCCGTGATGGTAACCATGATACGTGACACACCCCTAGTCGCCCCTCCCCCTCCCATCGAGATACCGCGATGGAAGCTGATCCGTCAAAAGAAGAAAAAGCAGCCGATTGAGCCTCCAATCACCCCGCCAGAGCCACCAAGGGATCCGAAATTCCTAGAAGTGACCTCACCTTTTGTAAATTATAACGTCAGCCCAATACCCGTCAGCAGAGCCAGGTAAGACCACAGGAAGCCCAAGCTCACAATTTGGGGTTTTCTATTATTTAGAGTGAGGCAGTGGTAGCCGAGATGATTAAAATGATAACTTTTAACTGCTGGATTAGTATCGCGTGTTTTTATTGTGAATCCCCAAAACCACAAACTGCGAGCTTGGTCTCCTTGTGGTTAGACGTTAATTTGCACTATTGTCGGCTTTCATCAGGGGTTATTCGGAAAAGGCGAAAAGGCTGGTTTCACTCATTTAGAGTACCTTGGTGCGCAAAGAAAACTAAGTGAGGACACAAGAAGCCTTTGGGGAAATATTGGCCGTTTAATAAGCTTTATGGAAACACCTTGTCTATTTAGTCATCTAATGTACATATAGTACGGCGAGGGGTTGAGTTGGACTTGTATCTATAGATTTTTATAAAACCATATTTTTATGAAACCCACGCATCTTTTTGTTACAAATGGTTTCAGTTTTGATTATTACAGCACATTTCAATTCCACTTGGTTTGCTTGATTTTATTATCCCAAAATCGCGAAAATAAAGTGATCTGGTTATTAAGAAAAATAGGAAAATCGCGAGAATAAAGTGTCGCGAAGTATCGCCATTTTAAAATCTCATTTTTTTAACGTCGCGAAAATTACGTGTAATTAGATATTAAGTTTTATAGGAAGATTGAAGAAGCTAGCTAACGGTTCACTGACATTTCTACTCGTTTTTATACCGACAGTTTATTCATATTTATTTAGAACTTTTTTTTTAAATCATCATTACCGTTTCTTATTCAATGTTTGAATTCCTAGAACACCAGTTCGGTGGAAGAAGTTTCGCCCAGAGAGGCCCATGGGAGAAATCGAAGAAGAAAGTGACAAAGACGAAAAGAAACCGGAAGTGGAAGGACCGGAAGCGGCCCAGGATGGCGAGAAAAAGGAGGGGAACGAGGTACGAGCTTATTCGCTTTAGACATAAAACTCTTTTTTTATTCTAAGAATCTAAGCTATTTTAGCTGTATGGTAACTCCTACATATCACATAGCCTGCGCATTAGGCGTTCCGTGTGTTTTGAGCGAAACCGACGAGAAGTTCGATGTAGGAGATTTTGGTTAAATGCCATCACATGCCTTAGAGGTCCATGACCTGGGTTTCAGAAACGTGTATGATTTGTTAGAATTTCCTTGAGGAGTTTAACGTGTGTCTTGATTTATTTTGTTGCTATAATTGTTTTTTTTAATAATTAGAGTCTTCTTTTTTTGTCTTCCAACCCACCTCCTCTAGACCTACCCCCTTGAGCCAATGACCGCAGTGCTCCTACACTAGAACCAACAGTGATACTTCACCAATTAATAAGCCTGTCTATTATGACCGCAAAGTTCGTTCACTTGAACCGGCAATGATACTTCAACAATTAATCAACCTGTCTATCCTGACCGCAGAGTACCCTCACTTGAACCAACAATGATACTTCAACAATAAATAAACCTGTCTAATCTGACCGCAGAGTGCCGCAGAGGTTGAGGAGGTCAAACCTGAGCCAGAAAAAGAGCCAGTACTGAAGGAACGTGAAAGCCGAGAGAGTCTGCGGGAGCGTTCTGGTACCAAGGACTGCAAGTCTCCCAAGGACCGGGTCAAATCTGCGAAAAGTGACCGCGGAGACAAGGAAAAACAGGTACTTTTTTAATTACAGCTTTATATCATCCTAGCAGCTATAGAGCTTGTAGAAAATCAATTTGCATCAGCTTATCTGCAATACCTTTGGCGTTTATAATTATAGAATTGTTTTGAATGCAAATAATGCAAATGTAATAATCAACAAAAGTGGTAAGTGTCCCTTTAAACAACCCTGAGTCAGCTTGATTAGCACTTGCGACATAAGGGAAACTAAATGCTTATTTTAGTTCTAATTTTAGTTTTAGTTATATTAGATCTTACGATCTTAGTGAGAGAGAGTTCAGAGAGTTCTTAGTGAAGTCATAGTTATGGTGAGGCCCAGTCTTTTTCCTGACTGGGCTTATTTATTTATTTTCCAATACATCCACCTCTCTCCTCTAAGAGGATTTTTGGCTGGGGTTGTCAGAGCTAAGTACTTACATAGCTAGAAATGGCTTTGATAAGAGCTTAACCCTCATATGCTGAAGAGGCGCACAGATAACGATTAGAGTCGATCCTACAAACTTAATGCCCACTATTACTGACAACCGCTGACCACGCTGTTGCCAAGAAAAGAAGAGTTTTTAGATGATGATGATGATGATGATGATGATGATGATGATGATGATGATGATGATGATGATGATGATGATGATGATGATGATGATGATGATGATGATGATGATGATGATGATGATGATGATGATGATGATGATGAACTTCTTTATACAATCTCGATTTACGTCACTGAGTGCTCAATGCGGTTCTCGCTGACAGTGCTGAAAAACGCAAGACTAGTTCCAGTACCACGCGGTTAAACCAGCCTTTTTGTTTTGAACTGGCGGCGTTTTACCGGCGAACTGTCACATTTTCACGAATGCTAAGAAAACTAGACCAAACCTAAGGCTATAATTTTCTTTATGACTCCCTCATTATCAAACAAATCTGTCATCTTTTGTACTATAGTTTTAATGCTGTACAGTTAGTCAAAACAGCGACTGAATTAAGCCTTTCGTGCTATTACTCGAACGAGTCAACACTACGATTGTGTTTATTTTCGCCAGAACACGCGCATGCGCATACGTTATTCAGCACTGTCGCTCTCATATTGTATCCACAGGGTAAAGCCGATAAGGGGGATAAGTCCGCTGACCGCACCAAGCCAGGAAGTAAGCTGAACGTGACCGCTGACAAACCTGAACGAACCAAGTCTGGCGGGCTCACTCCTAAGAGCAGTGGAAGGCGGGTATCGAGAATGGAGAAACCGGGTGACATAAAATGTGAGTTCCTTAGTGTGCTGTTTTGAATGAGGCCCAGTTCTGGGACTCAATAAAATTTCCTGTCATGAACCCTCGCGGCCGCTTACAAGCTACCCATGAACCTCCGCGGGTTACACTATATGGATTCTCGAGTGCAACGTTATTTGAAAAAGGTGTATATTCAAGTGCCTTATAAAATTTCATTGATTCTTTTACATATAGGATGAGTACCACTCTAACTAAAGATTAAATGTTAAAAATGTTATGGTCCTCTATGTTTTGGATTTTTTTTTTCGAGTTTCACAGAACTGGCCACCATTCAATGATTACCATATAGTTTTCTGTGATATTCTGGGAAAAGTGGAATTTGTCATCATTCAAACTACTAATAAAAATTATAAAGTGATCTAGACGTGGGAGCCCTGTGGCGAGCAAAGGGGGTGCTCGCCACTTTCCACAGGGTGTCCGAGCTGCCCTTTTGGTCCGAGAGCAGAAAGCGTTGTTCTGCGAGGTGGATAACATTTTCTTATGTTTGTCTCAACCAGCTCCCCCTGGTCGCAAGGTGTCTCGCATGGAAAAACCCAGTAAAGTTGACATGGAAAAGGACTCATTCCACGAAGTGGAAATTATCGTAGAAGGGGAAGAATCCAACATGCAAGACGCCCCCAACCCTACCAATGACGGGGAGACCAAATCCCCAGGGGACGCTCCCGAGATGGAGAAGGGTGAGGAGAAGACGAACGGAGAGAAGGATGAAGAGGGAGACAAAGGAAAAGAGGAGAAAGGGAATAACAAGAAACTGTGGATGGATTATGAGGACTTTTGCAAGTGTTTTGGGTTAGTCTTTGCAAATCGCTATAGTAAATTTACTTATTGAAAAAAATACAAGCCTATTACACAGTGCTTTGCATTTAAAATCCTAATATAAGTTTTAAGATTGCCGTGTTGGGACAGAGAAACACGAGCTAATAGTTAGCCCATATACGTTCAACAAGTCATATTCAGGGCCAAGAAACTTCGACTGGGAATCGAACCCATTTACGCCTTGTTTAGTACACACTGCGCTAACACACTGAGACACCCTGCCACCGCAACAGCAACAATGGGGAAAATTATTTAGCCAGCTTCGTGGATATGATTATTGTGATGTGATAATAGTTATCTGGAGGGATAGTTTAAGAGGCCACACCCCATTTTTGGGTGCAAAGGGAAAGTGAAAAAAATGCTATGCAGAACTGGAGTTTTCAATCCTAAAAGTCCCATGAATTTTAGTGCGAGTCGTCTAAGCATGAAACTCTAACGATATTTTTATCAAAAATTGTCGATAATGTATGAGACTTCTGAACTTCAAAGTTTCTTGCAAATGAACCGAAAATGTAAAGAATAAGAAAAGACTGACTGATAAACATTCTTCAATATATGATTTTTTTTCTTTTACAGGAGTCTGTATATCTTCCATAAACCAAATACGTACAAGTTCACTAAAGCCACCATTGAGCTCAAGGTGCGTGTTTTAACAAACTCTTGTCACTCTCCGTAATTTAACCTCCAAAATCCAATTGTCTATATTCTTATAAATCTTTAAACTAATAACTAATAATACCACATAACTAATAATTAGATCAGATTTTGGGCGTTAAAACGAGCCTTTACAGTAGTTTATGCCTTTTATCTCTCCTGCCAATAACACGGTTCATTCTATTCGTCTTTTCTTTTACCATCCACGACTCGTCCTATGCTTTAAAAGACCCTGTGATTTGATTCTCAAGTCCTTCATTCGCCTATCACCACCATTTGCAAGTGTCTTATCTGTTGATTCTTATGAAGCTATGATTTGATCTGCCCGTCCCTCATTCATCAAGTCACACCAACAATAGCAAGTGCCTTATCTGTTGATTCTCATGAAACTATAAAGTGTCTTATTCTTTTGATTCTCATGAGATTTTTTTAGCCTTGTGGCTCTTATAGAGGCTCTGTCAGCCAAATAACAAGTGTTAAGAAAACATCAAATGCAATTGGCTGATTTGGGAATGATATTGTAATATTTTCGATTGAATTTTGTCAATGAAGTATAAAACTTTTTTAGTTTATTATTCTTATTTCTCATTACAAAGATGTGGCTGACAACGATTCTTTGATATTCTTTGTATTCTTGCTTGCTCGTTGCTGGTCTCTTGTTCTTCATATTTTTCCTCTTCACTGGCGGCCCTAGGTAGATGTGGTGGAAGCGGAGCTTTCTCTTCCTTCTGCTGAGGTAACCTGTGTCTTCTTTTCTACTCTTTCTCGCCTACTTGCTTGCTTCAGGGGTGTCTTTCCCCTACCCATCAATGGAACGATTGATTCACCTTCAAATGATACAAAGAATACGTATGCAAACTCTTGATTATCGGCCAAACTGTGCCAGAAATCTACCATCCAATCATGACTGTCATTCTGCGATTGAATCGTATAAATATAAATATTTATAAATTTGCCGAGGGGGGGGGGGGGGGTGCGCAGTCATAGGTATCATATGGATTTGAAGATTCCTTAATAAGAAATGACCCACTTTTTGGCCGCCAAGGGGGGGTGGGGGTGCGCGCACCCTGTGTACGCGCCTGTCATATGTCAATAATACCCGTCAATCATTTTACCAATTACTGCTGAGATTCAAAACTGTCAATTATCTTCATTCCTGTCAGTCATACCTGACAATCATTTATCAAACATCCCTGTCAAGTAACTCATCCCCCATTCCTGTCAATCATTCATGCCAATCACACCTGTCAGTCATCTATCAAACATTTCTGTCAATCAACTTATCACTCCTTCCTCTCAATCATCTAATATATCTTTCATGCCAATCACCTGTCAATCATCTTAACACTCATTTTTGTCAATCATCTTATCACTCATTCCTGTCAATCAACTAATCAATCTTTCATGCCAATCACCTGTCAATTATCTTATCACTCAGTTTTGTCAATCATCTTATCAATCATTCCTGCCAATCATCTATCAATTAATCTTCTCAATCCTAACTGTCAATCATATTTCCACTCATTCCTGTCAATTGCCCTTTCGCTCATTCTTGTCAATCATCTTATCAATTATTATAATTGATAAGATGATTGACATTTGCTGCCTATCACACCTGTCGAACCAACCTAAAAAGACAACATGAGTGAATCAAATCATACCTTCCACCAGAAATGGGTCCGACTTGACGGAATATTACCCCGGTCCAACACGCTCAGACCACGGGGCCGAGAGAGCTCCATGTCGCGCTTCTCAAGTGCGGCCGGGTACACAAGACCTGTGAGTGACAGGCGTTAACCGCTGTCGAACACGACTGCACTCGCATGCGAACGTTTCACAAGAGGTTTTTAGCGCCTCTACTTGAAGCATGGTTTTGCTAACTTTCCAACCTTTACTCCCTGTTTTTTACAGAAAGGCTTTTTAGCACGACTGCACTCGCATGATCATGTTTCACAAGAAGTTTTTAGCATCTCGTGTTTTTTACAGGAAGGCTTTTTAACACGACTGCACTCGCATGATCATGTTTCACAAGAAGTTTTTAGCATCTCGACTTCAAGCATGGTTTTAACTTCACAAAATCTTTATTCCCTCATTCCTATAGCGCTTTCCAACACGACTGCACTCGCATGATCATGTTTCACAAGAAGTTTTTAGCATCTCGACTTCAAGCATGGTTTTAACTTCACAAGATCTTTATTCCCTCATTCCTATAGCGCTTTCCAACACGACTGCACTCGCATGATGCACAGCTAATGTGCAGTATTTTCTCTGGAAAATAAGTCCTAACCTTATGTCCCTTGCAAACAGCACCGACATCGGCCAGCATAACTGGCGAAGACAAAGAAAATGCTTACAAACTACCTGACAGAATCTCTAAACATGGTGTGCAATCAGCACCTGCAGTGTTTGGCCAGCGTCCCGTTAGCAATGCTAGCGCTGTTTGTACGGGGGTTTCAAGTGTTTAGATATGACCCTGTGCGTTGCTTGCTCGTTCATATATAACATGCTTCTATTTACAATTTCAGAACATCGCCATCACTACGCACGGAAGCAGCAAAAAGTCCGGCTTAGCCCCGGCATCCTCTGTCACAGCAACCACGCCTGCTCCCGGGAAGGCCACAGTCCTAAGCCCGTCACCGTATTACGGGGCAGGTGGAGGCGCGCAGTCTCAGGAACCCCCTCCCCTTTTCCTGTTTGTCGATAGCTTACAGCCTGTGGAGGCTGTTGTGAGCTTTACGGCATTTTCAAAGTGGCTTGATCCGCCTCAGCCTATCATCAGAGAGAAAGACAAGGAGAAGGAAAAAGACAGTAGTAGCTCTATTACAGGTGAGTGACGAGATTGCACAGTAGGGTGATTTAGATCTACGACGCCGGCAACAGGACACCAGGTCGCGCGCGTTCGATTGCGCGCGCTTGTTTGTCACTTCTTTTGTCAGTTATTATGTCGTCAGCAGCGCGTGCAAAAGGTAAAAGACCAGCTTGCATCCAAAATTACATTTCGCCTGGACACTAAAAGGCCCTGTCGCACGTAGATTTTTCGGCTGCAACTTGTCTCGCAAAAAATTGTTGCAGGTCGCACGCGCCCTGTCACACGTGAAGTTTTTTCTGCGACTTGAAGCAATTTGTTGCAGAAAGGAGAGGAGCGTTCTACTTTTCGTGCCACTTCGTAGCAAAATTTGTTGTCCACGCAAGTCAAAGCAACTACGAGAAGAGTTTCGTTTAGCCAGAGTTTTAAAGTCGGGAATACTTCAACTGGCATTTTACGAGAGCTGCTTGTAAGGGCCGAGAATTTCTCCAAGGATTTTGCGAGCTACTTATCGAGGACTTTGTAAGCTCCTTGTAAAGGCTGAAAAATCATCCAAACTTTTTGCGAGCCACTTATTGATAGCCGAATATAATATGGCGATTTTGCTAGCTACTTGTAAAAGCCGAATACACACCGACGATTTTGCGAGCTACTTGTAAGGGTCGAATACTCCTCCCAGCATTTTGCGAGACTCTCTTAAAGGCCGAATGCCTATTTCATTTGATAATTTTATCTCACCAGATATTTTCCTTTCTCCTGCAGATTTGAAGGAGGCAACATCAGAAGAGAAACCCGCACCCCCCACTCCGGGTACCCTGGTGGCTGAGCCGTACTCATGGAAGAGCTTAGTGACCGGGCAGCCTGTGCTTAGGATTCGCACCACAGGGACCAAGGCGGCGGTGCTTTGTCTCCCAGCTGGGTAAGGCACATCTTTTTTAAATATATGAAACAATAAAAGTACAGTAAAATTCACGGTTAACTCGAACTGCCTTCTAGTTCCTTATAATGTGTTCCTAGTTTTGAGTAGTTCGAGCTCATAACATGAAAAACTCGAAAATCCCTCTAACTCGAACTATTTTTAATTTAACCTTGGCAATATTTCACTCAAATAATACTGTTTTTTTATCTGTTTTGAAGCAACTTTGATCGTTTATAATGTTATTTTTGCTGTTTGCTGTCTCCTATCATTAATGCTAGCCTCCACTTCAGGTCCCTTCCCCCATTTTCTTTGTTGCCACATTACTTGTTCCCCTCTTCCTCTCGTGCCCACAGGAATCTCAAAAAGTAGAAAAAAAGGAGTAGCTTGCAGAGGGGGCTACACCATATATGGTTAAAGATACTCTAATATATGATTTCAATAACAACGTTTGAATTTCATATGTAACCGCTGACCAGTTTATGTTGAATTTACAGACGCCACGTGCTGCGGTTTCTGCTCCAGGCCCCTCACGGTTTCCATGTCGAGCTGTGCTCACAGACGCCTTTTGTGTACGGCGATGAGGATACAGTGATGGCATGTCTCACCAAGGTAACATTCACGTCATCATAACACGTCGTAACAGTACGTCACAAATACAATACGTCATTCAAATACAGAAGGACAAGCAGCTGAAGCTGGTAATTGTTCTTTTTTTTTTTTTTTTTTTTTGTACGGGAGCCGAGAACGGCTATAGGGCTAGAGTTAGGATGTGGACCTGGGAAATGGACCACCGTTGTCGGCTTCTATAGGTGTTTTGGTTCTGAAGATCGATGTTTTGCCAATTTTTACTAAAGACTTGCTATTTGTTTTTCTTTGAGCATTTAATTTTCGGTTACACGCCCTGCAATTTGTTCATAATTTGGCCTTAGGAATCCCACATCACAACTGACAAAAACGCGCATTTTCTAGAATAGCGCGCGCTACGGATAAAAAGAATTTCATGGATAAAAAGATAAAAAGCTATTCTAGAAAATGCGCGTTTTTGTCAGTTGTAATGCTTTTGCGTCTCGCGCCACTATTTTGATGTAAATAAGCTTGTAACGATTCACCTTCTTGAGTCTGCCCCGAAGAAGTCTTATTAAAGACGAAAATTTGGCAGAGTCGAATTTCAGTTTTTGGTGTATTGGCTCGTTTTGTGATAGTGTAGTAATACAAAACAAAATATGGCCTTTTATTCTCCAGCTTTTCAGGTTTTCTAAACATATATGTCAAAATTCCGTTCAAAAGCTGCAATTTTAAAACAAACAGGCAGGTTGGTAAATGCGTGGTACTACTGGAAAACGAGTCTTTCTTTTTTCAGCGCTGACCTTTAATGAATTTTTCTGATGCGTGCAGTTCTGTCCACTCATCCCTTGATTTCTTTTCTTCTCACTCACTCGCTTATCATAACGTACAGGAAAGCTGCCGATTCATGGAACACGCGATGCACGTGATGAAATCGGTCGGAGACCTGGTTACCAAGTTCTCTGATCCACCCGCTGACAAGAGACCAGAATTGGACCTCGGGCTCAAGGATGAGTCACGTGACGTGCAAGAACGTCATTATAAGGTAAGTAATGTTTTGAATACATCCGTGAATCAATTTTGGATAATTAGAAACGTAAATGTTATACTCTGTCCTCAACTGGATCACTTTATTTGACTATTATGAATTTATTTTTTCAAAAGGAAATAATCCAGCAAAAAGTAATGCTTTGAAAGCCTCACTGAAAACAGAGAGTTTCATACTCTTTATGAAATATTATGTTGTATGTTTTTGTCACTGAGTCCAAAGCTTACCTTTTTCTCTTCATCCTTGAAATTCAGCTTTATAGCCTTTGCATCTTTTAATTCTTATTTCCTATCTTTTTTTAGGTCTTTATTCGCTGTTTATTCAAAGCTCTCAAATACAATCTCGGCGACGCGTACGATCCCGCCATGCATTTCGCGTGGAAAGCCTTCGCGTTCCAAGCATCACTATGCGTGCGCCAGCACATAGCGTTTCGACCTCTGTCAGCGGCAGACATCACAAGAATAGGGACCATGCGCAGAGACTCGCCAATGAAGCGACCCACTTCGGTCCCGTCCTCAAGCCAAGAAAAGCCGAGTCAACACGAGGAGGTGGCGGCGCTCAAAATACAGTCCTCATTCCGTGGTCATTTTGTCAGGAAGCTCGCTAAAGCGTTTGTCGCTGGTGAGTTGAAAATGAGATGCCTGTGTAATTTTGAGCACGAAAGCGAGGCTTAAGGGGAACGGAGTTTGTTTACAGCCGTTTTTGCAGCTTTTTATTTGTTGTTCGATAAAGCTTAAAACTAAAAATCCAGTAGCTGTTGTGAAACAAAAAAAAGCAAGACGGCTAAAAACAAGCACTTTCCAGATTCCTAATTTTAAATTTTCAGTGAAATATAAAAAAAAAGTATCCATTTAGCCATACACTTTGCCAGTGCAAACGCCGAATCGCGAATGAAAAATGGCAGTTCTACTAACAGAAAATACCTTGTTCTTTGGCCGTTATTTTATTTATCAATAAAGTAGCGGCCAGTCTTAGAAATGATATTTTTTTTTCTTTTTCCATTCGCCGCTTTCGCTTTTTCAGTGGCAAGGTTTTTTTTTTTTAATAAGTGTATCGCCAAGTCGCGAACCAGCTTTCCCACATCCCCCCCTTTGCCGCCTGAAAGTGATTAATTATTTTTTATTGAGAGATCGTTAAAAATTATTATTTCTACTTACAAGACCTACAACTACAAGATTGCTTGTTATTAACATGTAAATGTTACCATATAATAAGGGAACACCACCATATAAAATGGACATATTCTTGTATTTCGTGGTTGTCCATTCTTGTATTCCGTGGGTGTCTGTTCTAGAGAGGTTATGCTATTGCTGCTTTTCTTATTTGGGCTGGTATTTAACATTTCCAGGAAGTGACGAGCAACAGCAGGTGTCCGCCCTGCTGTCCAAGGCGTGGTCCACACTTGAACCAAACCAGGAGAACTTTGCTATCGAAATATTCCGTCGCATGTTCAAAAGAGATCAAGAACTCTTCCCACTCTTTCCGTTCTTTAAAGACGAGTGGAGCAGGGTAGCTTTCACGGACTACAACGGAAGCTACCCGGAACAGCCATCTAACTCCTGGTTCGTCGTTTTTAGGTCAGTTTAACACCTCCGGGGGGGTCAACATCTTAAGAATGGGCCGTTTGAGCTCGAAGGCTATAGGAAGGCTAGGCTTTACAGCCTTCTTTCAAGTTAGCTCGAACCCGGTGCACACGGTGAGGAAAAAGTGAGCAAAGTGCACGCGTCGAATTTTTACCGTGTGCACTGGGCTTTAGGCGTTATGGGAACAAAATTTTTTTTTAATTTGCAAGACGACCGAAGAAAAAAATCCATCTTCTGGAAAAGGACACATTAGATACTCTGTACAATATATAACCTGTTGTAGGTTGATATAAGGCCTATATGGGTTGATATATAACCTATATGTGGGTTGATGTAATATAACCTATATGTGGGTTGATGTATAACCTATATGTGGCTTGATGTATAACCTATATGTGGCTTGATGTATAACCTATATGTGGCTTGATATATAACCTATATGTGGCTTGATGTATAACCTATATGTGGGTTGATGTAATATAACCTATATGTGGGTTGATGTAATATAACCTATATGTGGCTTGATGTAATATAACCTATATGTGGCTTGATATATAACCTATATGTGGGTTGATGTAATATAACCTATATGTGGGTTGATGTATAACCTATATGTGGCTTGATATATAACCTATATGTGGCTTGATGTATAACCTATATGTGGCTTGATATATAACCTATATGTGGCTTGATATATAACCTATATTTGGCTTGATATATAACCTATATGTGGCTTGATGTATAACCTATATGTGGCTTGATATATAACCTATATGTGGGTTGACGTCGTAGGCTGTATCGTGGACCTTTTAGTGTTTCGTCTTACTCCTTGTGTACGTTGTGTGTTCTAGGGAGGTGTTTATGGTGGACGAGCCGGTTCTCATGGTCCCTAAGCTGTATTGTAATATCCCCACGTGCCTGTTGAGAGTTGTCGATAACGACACAGGTGAAGAGTTAACGAGAGTCTTCCAACGAGTTGCCCCTAACAACATGAAGAAAAACAAGGTTAGTCCCTAATACTTTGAGCCAGCGGCGCTACAACAAGCATCCATTGCGGTTGTTTCGCATATCAGGTCACTTTTACACGGTACCCGGCGAACGTTTCTCTGCACAGAAATTCTTACGGTTGTGCGTTTCCTTTACTTGGGACCAGGTTAATTGGACGAAAATGAGAACGGCTAACGTTTGGAAAACCGCTTCAAACGTGTCGTAAAATTCACATTCTTCCTTATAAACACCGTCTCCGATACGAATTTTTGAGTGGTAGAAAAATCAAAAGGACTTGGTGACTTCGATGACTTTTGCTTTCTTATTGATCTAAAACCATATTAACATGTTTAACAAGACTGTCAGTCTTTGATATGCTATTTGCACATCCTTAGGTTCGTCACTAATATATAAACACCATGTAAATGTCTTTATCTTTTCTTTATTTCTAAGCATAACATTTCCCCATTTTTTAGCGTGGGTACACCTTTATCGCGGAAGCACGTATCTTAAACGCCATTTTACCGCCTGGCAAATTCCGCTTACGGGTGATCGGGTCTACAGAGCCTCTACCCTATCCTCCGCGGGAATCAGTCAATAGCCACTTCGTACATAAGGAGATCAGAGACTACTATATCCCTAACAGATACAACATCATTTTCAGGTAAGTACAACTCCTACCCCACTTTCCCTTTACCCCTACCCAAAACAAGCATCAAGCTACGAGCACTTTGTATACCCCACAGTCAGCAACAACCACTCCTGAAATAATGATAATTCTGGTATCTTAGAAAGTTTTCTGTAAAAGTTGCAAGTTTCGAGTATGGTCGAATTACCATTTTAATAAATCTTCGGTGAAATGTGCAATCTGTCGCCCTGAAATCGCGGTAAGTTTAAATGCTTTTTCCACACGCACATTGTCTCCACTCCACACGCCTTTAAGTTGTACTGATGTCTTGGCTCACCGTTAAGGTGAGAAATAACCAAATGTAAACTAGGCTTTTAAAATGTTGTTCTTGTATCTAGGCACACTGTTAAGGTGACAGACGACCATATGGCTAGTCTACAGCTCGGCACATCTAAACCCGACGTCTACATCAAGTTGCAGGTAACGTAATGTACGATATCAAGAGATACTGGGTGGCCTAGCTGGCAGAGCATTGCTCAGTTGTGTATGTGCCTCTCACCAATGGATTCGGGGTTCGATTCCCGACGTGAGTTGAATTTGTTTTTCTGAGGATTGTTACGTTATGTTTTTTTTTGTGGATTGTTACGTTAGTTTACAGGCGTGTTTGATGTTTTTCTGTTGATTGTTACGTTAGTTTACGCGCGCGTATTTTGCTTTGCTGTGGATTGTAACGTTAGTTTACGCGCGCGTTTGTTTTTGTGTGGATTGTTACGTTATTTTACGCCCGCATATGATGTTTTTCTGTGGATTGTTAAGTTAGTTTACGCGCGCGTATAATGTTTTTCTGTGGATTGTTACGTTAGTTTACGCGCGAGTATGTTGCTTTGATGTGGATTGTTACGTTAGTTTACGCGCGCGTATGATGTTTTTCTGTGGATATTTACGTTAGTTTACGCGCGCGTATGTTGCTTTGATATGGATTGTTACGTTAGTTTACGCGCGCGTATGTTGCTTTGATATGGATTGTTACGTTAGTTTGCGCGCGCGTA
This sequence comes from Nematostella vectensis, assembly GCF_932526225.1. Taxonomy (NCBI): domain Eukaryota; kingdom Metazoa; phylum Cnidaria; class Anthozoa; order Actiniaria; family Edwardsiidae; genus Nematostella; species Nematostella vectensis. The sequence goes on along the minus strand of NC_064047.1, from coordinate 6,704,000 downwards.
TGATGTTTTTCTGTCGGTTGTTGCGTTTGTTTACGCGCGCATGTTTCTTTGCTGTGAATTGTTACGTTACGGTTTTTTTGTGTGGATTGTTACGTTAGTCTACGCGCTCGTGTGTTACTTTGCTGTGGATTGTTAAGTTAGTTTACGCGCGCGTATGTTACTTTGCTGTGGATTGTTAAGTTAGTTTACGCGCGCGTATGTTACTTTGCTGTGGATTGTTAAGTTAGTTTATGCGCGCGTATGGTGTTTGGTCTATACACACTGTGCATTCTTCCATTCTAGCCTTCTTGCTCTCTTCGCTAAGAACCTTAACAGAGTCGAAAAGTGTTCTTCAACGGTTCGGATTACTGAGGATTTACGTTTTCCATTTTGTTCTATTCTCTCAGATCCTTGATGACGAGGTTGAGGTAATGAGTACCACAGGCAAGGGGCACGCTGTCATCCCGGCCTTCATATTCTACCGTGACAGGACTGGGGACGAGGACGAGGTCCAAAGCAAGAGAGGTTTGTGTTTTTTCTGCATATACCAGGAGATCGAGGTCTTCATGTTGGGTTAATGGTAATAAATGAGTCTTTTAGAATTGTTATCGGTGGGTAGACTGTTCGTAATTGGTGTTTGTTGAATAAGTGTTGTATACTATACCGTTGTCATTGCGCCATTTCGGAACTTGAGCCCCTGAGCCAAAACTTATTACGCCCATATTAAACAATCTTGTTTAAAAAACCGTCCTTTACCAAGTTCGCTCGGTCAATTCCTTATGAACATTGCATACCATATTTTGGACGTAAGGAAAGACTTTAAATAAACTACGATAAGATACTGTGTCAACTTCAAAGATTGCTATCGTCAGTCTAAACTTTGATTTGTTTTCGCTTATTAGGCTCCAGGCCCCCCACCTCGTCTCGGCCACGGTCCGGCAAACGTCCGCCATCTGGTGGTCGTAAAGCGGCATCTTCGGCTGCGACACGCGCGGGGAAAAAGAGCGGGAAAGAGTCTTCTAACTCGTCTAGACCTGAGTCATCGGTAAGCTGCCACCGTACTCTCGTGATGTGATTGTGGTAATGAGTCGTTTTCCATATAATGGGGACCTGTGGAATCTGCTGGTTGACAAATTCCTGCAATTCAAGCCATTGTAAAGCGAGAAAAATATATATTTTTTTTAATACGGGTTGTTAACCCACCCCAACCTGCAAAAGACTGGCATTCGCGCGCAAAAATTACAATCCCTTTAAGGGTGATTTAGACAGCACGATTTAGTTGTATGCGACACTTCTACAACTCGTTAAGTTGAGTGTAAATCCGCCTACGACTCCGCTACGATGCTCGATTACGAAAGTCCTAGTGTGTAATTCAGGGCTAAGACACGTCGTAGACAGGTCGCAAAAGACTAAACCGTGCTGTCCAAATCGGCCTTTAGACATTACCAAAAGCGACATACTGTCGATGTTAAGATGTTAAACAAACTGGGGGGGGGGGGGGGGGGGGGTAGAATATTTTACATGTACGACGCCGGCAACAAGACGTTGGCTTAATCTCATGTCGCAAACGATTTTTTGCCGACTTCACGCCAAACTCGGACGGCATTTCATGCTTGCTCGCCACCTCTCCGCAAGGCCGGCGAGAAATGGGTGCACGTGTTATCAAACATGCCCGAGTCGGCGATTCGTTGCCGAATCTTAAACACTTACAGGATTGATGGTGTAGGGGTGAGGGTTATTATTAAGATTTAAGAAAGCAAAGGGGCGATGATGGCGCACATTTTAGACTTATGTCGATTTCTCTTTTTATGCGTAATCCCCTTGTTACAGCAACCCAAAGGCTCGCGAAGTTACTTGGACGATGAAGATAAAGAGGAGGAGGTGGAGGTGGAAGACACCGAGCCCGAGATCAAGGTGAGTATACCACAGGTAGCCCAAGCTCACGAATTGTGCATTTAAACCATCGTTGCAAGTGAGAGTAATGGATGAAAAATGGCAGTTCTAACATTGACTGCTGGTTATTTTATTAATTATTTCGAGGAATAAATATTATACACAAACTTATCCCATGATTTTTAGTCAATCCCAAACCGTCACCGCATCTAAGTCCACGTCTCCTGTCCTCAGATCCATAAGTACATCATTCAGGCCCAGGTTCTGCGCGACAGCTGGCCATTATCGAGGAGCGCCTGGGACTTTGTGCAGATGATGAAGGGACTGGACAAGACAGACATGGAGGGAGGTGAGTCACGTGCTTCTCGCGCGACAACTGTTATTCAGTCACGCTATCTTTGACGCGCACAGTTTTTTTTTTATATATTCTAATCATTTACAGTAGTTGTGGACTCATGCTTGAAGATGTGAGCGCCCGCAAAGTACGCTGGATCTTTGAGCTATTGTGGACTTATTTCTCTTATATTACTTGACAGATCTCATCTGAAGCGTCTATGTCTTAGTGTACATGTATTATGACACCTAATGCCTAGTGACACAACGACATAGGCGCGCGCACTCTTATCTTCGTATGTTCAAGTGTGAATGGTTTGACATTTTGACATAAGCACGACATAACGAGATGGACATAACGACATAAGAGAAAAATAACATGTTTTTTTTTATGTCGGGCTAAACAGAGCGTCCATGTCGTTGTGTCACTAGTGTGCACCAGGCATTACACGTCGTAATTTAACACGGGCCCATAACCTGATTTTATTTGTAGCCTTTTTTTTTCTTGACACTTTTTGTCCTAAGTATAAACAGCATCTGCCTTAAAACATATTAGATCACGTAATGTTTGATAACCGAGCAAACATTTGTTTATTCCAGCCCCGACCGAGAGTGCGCCTCGTACTGATAAGCTCTCGACAGTTGCTAGCAGCAAAGGCAAGAAAGGTAAAGAGAGCAAGGAAGGTCGGACGAGCAAAGGACAATCTGGCTCGAGACCCTCGTCACAACAGCAGTTTGACTCCAGTAAACCGAACTGGACACTCAGGGTCTTCAGTGATAGCAGTGCGGTAAGTACTTTAAGACCTTACTAAACCAAACTCAACAACTCAGACTCTTTACTCTTTAATGATAGCAGTGCGAATGTATTCTAAAGGCTGATTTAGACAGCACGATTTAGTCGTATGCAACTTGCCTGCGACACTTTTACAACTCAAGTCGTAAAATGTAAATCAGCCTACGACTCCGCTACAACTCTCGACAACGAAAGTCGGAGTGTGTTATTCAGGGCTAAGGCTTGCCGTAGGCAGGTCGCATACGTCTTAATCGTGCTGTCTAAATCAGACCTCACCTAACCAACCTCACCAATCGTGACCTTTATTGATATAGCATCTTAATCAAACGGGGCACTATCGGTCCTCGACAATAGCAGTGAAAAACTACTTTAAGACCTCACTAAACCAGACGAGACACTTAATATCTTTGTTTTTAGCAACGGGATATCTCCTTTATGACCTCAACAATCCGACCTGGACATTAAGGGCTTAAGTTATAACAGTGCAGTAGCATCTTACTAAATCGAACACTCATAGACTGTTCAGTGATATTGGTGGAATCACAGGTGGCCTAGTGTGTTAGCGCATCAGCATATCAGGTCTTTCACCTTTTCCAAAACCGGTCCGATTTCTGGTCCTGACATGGAGAGTATCTTTCTGTTCTGAACCTGAAATTGACTTCTTAAACATTTGTTTTAGTTATTCTAGAAGCTTTTGTGATTGGGAGCATACAGCAAAGTATATTTTTTTCAGTGGTGTCAACCCACTATTGATATTTTTCCTGTATATTCACCGTCAAAGTAATCTTATCACAAAACCTTGCCTAAATCTGATGTTTTCTTGGGCATTTTTTTCTAAAAAAGCTATGCATATCATCCCTATCAAAAAAAGTAAGTAAAAAAAATTCTATTTTCTAGGTTAAAGATATTCACTTGCTAGAAATGGCATATATGTGATCCAGTCCACTGGTGTATCTCACAGCACAAGTCTTAAAAGGCCTAGTTATTTTGATTAAAATCTAGGGGTGGTGGATTAACCCATTGACTCCTGGCTATTTTTGAGCTGAATTTACAAAAAACAGACTGAAAACTATGTCCTTACTAAACCGGCGCTTGTGTTGTTATTTATTTAGGAGGAGATTGAGATCAAGAAAGACACAGAGCGACAGGATGAGATCAAGGCTATGAAACAAGCCTGGGAGGCGGCGGAGCCTGGAAGGGCTGCCAAGGTACCTGTTGCCATGACTAGAACAGACATTTGCAGTTCCAAAAGGGGCTATGACCCGCACTGACATTAGTAGTCCTCAAAGGGGCTATGACCCGCACTGACATTAGTAGTCCTCAAAGGGGCTATACAGTACAGACAATAGTAGTCCCCAAAGGGGCTATGACCCGCACAGACATTAGTAGTCCTCAAAAGGGCTATGACCCGCACTGACATTAGTAGTCCTCAAAGGGGCTATGACCCGCACTGACATTAGTAGTCCTCAAAGGGGCTATACAGTACAGACAATAGTAGTCCCCAAAGGGGCTATGACCCGCACAGACATTAGTAGTCCTCAAAAGGGCTATGACCCGCACTGACATTAGTAGTCCTCAAAGGGGCTATGACCCGCACAGACATTAGTAGTCCCCAAAGGGATCATGACCAGCACTGACATAGTAGTCCTCAAAGGGGCTATACAGTACAGACAATAGTAGTCCCCAAAGGGGATATGACCCGCACAGACATTAGTAGTCCTCAAAAGGGCTATGACCCGCACTGACATTAGTAGTCCTCAAAGGGGCTATGACCCGCACTGACATTAGTAGTCCTCAAAGGGGCTATACAGTACAGACAATAGTAGTCCCCAAAGGGGCTATGACCCGCACAGACATTAGTAGTCCTCAAAAGGGCTATGACCCGCACAGACATTAGTAGTCCTCAAAGGGGCTATGACCCGCACAGACATTAGTAGTCCCCAAAGGGATCATGACCAGCACTGACATAGTAGTCCTCAAAGGGGCTATACAGTACAGACAATAGTAGTCCCCAAAGGGGCTATGACCCGCACTGACATGAGTAGTCCCCAAAGGGATCATGACCAGCACTGACATTAGTAGTCACCAAAGGGATCATGACCAGCACTGACATAGTAGTCCTCAAAGGGGCTATGACCCGCACTGACATAGTAGTCCTCAAAGGGGCTATGACCTGCACAGACAATAGTAGTCCCCAAATAGGGCTATGACCAGCACTGACATAGTAGTCCTCAAAGGGGCTATGACCAGCACTGACATAGTAGTCCTCAAAGGGGCTATGACCAGCACTGACATAGTAGTCCTCAAAGGGGCTATGACCAGCACTGTCATAGTAGTCCTCAAAGGGGCTATGACCAGCACTGACATAGTAGTCCTCAAAGGGGCTATGACCAGCACTGACATTAGTAGTCCTCAAAGGGGCTATGACCAGCACTGACATTGTAGTCCTCAAAGGGGCTATGACCCGCACAGACAATAGTAGTCCTCAAAGGGGCTATGACCTGCACAGACAATAGTAGTCCTCAAAGGGGCTATGACCTGCACAGACAATAGTAGTCCTCAAAGGGGCTATGACCCGCACTGACATTAGTAGCCCCCAAAGGGATCATGACCAGCACTGACATAGTAGTCCTCAAAGGGGCTATGACCCGCACAGACATTAGTAGTCCTCAAAGGGGCTATGACCTGCACAGACAATAGTAGTCCTCAATGGGGCTATGACCTGCACAGACAATAGTAGTCCTCAAAGGGGCTATGACCAGCACTGACATAGTAGTCCTCAAAGGGACTATGACCGGCAAAGACATTTTATCTATTTGGCTGATTTGTTCTATAATAGGCCCACCAAAGTCGGCAGAAGTTCCTGAGTGAGCACATGGTCAAGCTAGACAAGGATGTGGTCGAGGAGGAGGAAGAGGTCACTGTACCTGAAGATAAGGAAGTTCCCAGCGAGATATGTGAGTCCATATTATGTTGATGTCGACTGAATACGTAGAGGGAATAGAAAGGGATCTGCTGTTTATTATAGGATAGAGGGGGTGTTCTGTTCTGTTCTCGCCATGAAGCGAGTGCAGAATGAGTCGCGCCTTTTGGCGAGAGTAGGCATGCCTGTACTTGGCTGTACGTTCACATAATAACGGTCATTTGATACAAGTAACTTTATGTGATAATAGCATAACTTAAACATAAGTGTGCTCTCGGGAAAGACGATGGAAGACAATGTTTGATTTAAACGGTTTTTTTTTTCTTTCGCCTAGTCTTCCCTTTATATTAACGATTGCATGCCATTTTAGGAATTCCGCTTGCTTTTTTTGGCTGCTAAACTCCGTCAAAGGTAGAAATTTCATGTTAACTTGAACTTCGTCTTTCCCGAGAGCACACTAATGTTTGAGTTATGCTATTATCACATTGTAAAGTTACTTGTATGAAATGACCGTTATTATGTGAACGTACAGCCTTAATACCCTACAATAGGAGGTAGAATCCAATAATATACCCAAACAGAGCAGACCAGTAATGATGTACGGGTTTGGATTTAATATAATTGTTTAATGGCCCGGTGTTCGTTATGAAGTGGCACTCGCTAGTGCAGGTATCCCTAATCTCGCCACAAGGCGCGACTCATTATGCACTCGCTTCATGGCGTGAATCGGGCCAGAACACACCCTCTATCCTATAATAAACAGCATATCCTTTTCAATTCCCTCTACGTATTCAGTCAACACCGTCTCCACCCGACCAGGACTGATAGATTTTGTAAATTTGTAACTGTGAAGTTTATGCCTAATTAATTAATTACTTGTTGTATAGTCACTTGCGCACTTAGCCAACAATTCAGTTGTTAAACTGCTATTGGTTTGAATAAACTATTTATTATTATTTTGTTATTATTATTAATGTGATTTGTTTCTTTTGTAGTCACCGCGCCATCTCCCGTGCAGTCCGAAGCTGAGGGTGATCTTACCCTCGCCCCACCTTCAAAAGAACCAGACCAAGTCTTACGACCTCTTGACCCACCAAAGATTATCAGGTACGACCTATGCCAGTCGCCATTGTTTTTTTCGTCCTGACACATTACTAAGTGTTATAATAAAAGTATCCATCTTCGTGAATGCTATTGTGATATTTGTTATAATTGTATTTCGCTAGTTGAGTGTTGTTTTTGGATGGTTATTTTTAAATTATATCAAATAATGTGTTTTTTATTCATTAGCGCTTAGGTCCTTCGTGTACCATGACAACTCGATTTTCCAGTTTTAAATTTAAACCATCCCATCTGACAAAACCATATAAGCACCTATTGTGACAATAACCGTGTTGCTGTTTCAGGTCTCGTGGTGGTAACCCTGTGTTGATGGATGAAACCGAGGAGGAACGGCGCCAACTGTTACGTCAGGAGGTATTCCGCGCGTTCAAGGCACGACGGGACGAGGTAGAAGCACGAAGGGAGCAAGACCGTTTGGAGCGGAACGCGACGAAAGAGAAACAGCTACTGACAGCTGAGGAGATACAGGTATGCGCCAGTTCGGTAACCCTAGCAATGTAAGGTGCCATAAGACATCCTTAGCTACATCTAATAACTACGGAATATGTAGAGGTGTGCATTACCACGGTGGCCATAGCAACGTAGCTTTGCATGGTAGCCATTGGCAACTTATATTACTACTAATACAACTACACTCGTAAATCACGCTCTGATTGGTCAAGGGTCCATGTGCTATTAGAGGACAAACATATACACTTGCCGTCAGCATGCGCATGCGCTCACCAAACAACAGCCACTCGACTGCGTCTCGTTGCCTACTCAAATCAGATCTATTTGTTAGTACGTAAGCCTTAGAAGTGAAACAAAATGTGATTGTTAGAGTGTAATAGACAAGCTAGAACAAAAGAGAACAAAAACATTACAGTGTATTTGTACTAAATAAACTAAACAGTATTTTACGGGATTTTGAAAACCACTCTAGCAACTGAGCTATTAAAGGTAAAGGCGATGGCGACTGCAAAACATAAATATTACATGTTGATATAAGGAATGACGTGTTTACTACATTTTCGTTTTGCTGTATTTAATGACGTTCTCGAGGAAAAAAGTTTTAGTGTTGACATTTAATTGAAATTCCTTTTACCTTAGAAGATAATCTTGCCCCGCGAAATTTTGTATCGCGAAAATTTTCTAACCTTTTTTTTTCGCGAAATTAAGTGCTCGCGATTAATAGTAACTATTAGGTACTTGGTTACCTAAGCCATAGCAACTATTACTCTATATGTTAAGCCCCGTGCAAACTGCGCCAGCACCTGCCAGCATTGCTGGCGAATTCTTGCTCGACTGACCACAAGACAAATGAAATGTCAGAAAGCCCATTTCCCATTTTGACATTTCCTTTGTCCTATAGTCAGTCAAGCGAAAATTCGCCAGCAATGCTGGCAGGTGCTGGCGCAGTTTGCACGGGGCTTTACAAATCGATCATCGATGTGTGTATCCATCTTCACAATATTAACACTGTGCGTGCTCTATTGTAGGCGGCGCTGGACAAGGCGCGCCACGAGGTGACGGCTGCGAGAGAGCAGTACCGACAGAAATTCCTCGACGCCGATAAAAGTAAAGAGGAGCAAGCCGAGGCCGATAAAAAGGATCGCTCCCCCTCCCCGGGTCGTAGCAAGAGCCGGAAAAGCGTATCAACAGCAAAAGGCGGACGGAAAACGCCATCTAAAGGAAAGAAGAAGTAGAATGATAGCATAGTCGCCTTTTATTTTACATTGTAGTGTATATTGAAATATGTGTTGTATTTACTGTACAGGACGAATTTTCGAGAATTGTATAAATAGTCTTCCAGAGACATATCTTTGATAAAAAAAACTGGTATCCTGTGTAGTTTACAGTATCTACCCGTCCCCCGCCTTATTCCTGCGCGAAAGCTGCTAAACAGTAGCACAAAAAAAGATGAGCTGTGGTTTCTCTTATTGCATGTCTAAACCGAACCAGTCCTCTTCGTCCTAGCTGGCAAAGGATTCTCGATGTTTGACAAAAAGCATTTTCTAGTAAGTAGGCTACTCATTTTTCTTGCTAGATTTTACTTCGAGTCAGCCACGAGTTGCGAAAGTTCGGGTCTTTTTCTTTCACGAGTCAGGTCTGCAAACCGTTGTGGCTTTGTAAGGTGACACGGGTTCAAAAATAGCGACAAACTAAGGGCTATAGGATAGAATGATTTGACTCCAAAATGATGTCTAATGTTCTTCTGTTTACATTTTCGCTCCTCCGGCGAGCTCTGTCCCTACGCGTCACCTCGTACCATTTTCAAACGACGCGCTTTGTAACCGCCCCCGCCTGGTAAATGGGTAACGACCCCAGTGGCGCGTTTTTTTCTTATATAGTTATTAGTGGGGAAGGGGAAAAAATCTGCCACTGGGGGTCGAGTTACCTATTTCCCAGGCGGCGGCGTTTACAAAGCGCGTCGTTTGAAAGTGGTTTTTGGTAACGCGTAGGAACGGAGCTCGCCGGAGGTACAAATGCGTGCTATTTTCACCACTAAAAAGACATTAGACATCATTTCTGAGTCAAATTCTCCTATAGTGCGTGGACAAACCAATCCGATGCGCGGAAGATGGAACACCATACAAGTAAAAAGACATTACGAAATAACTGATTAGGGTGCTTATATACAAAGCAGGCGCGCTTCCAGAGAGTAAAAGAACTTTGATCTCGTATCGTACGCAAAAGTCCAGCCGTGGTTTTGTCAGGTAAACTTTGCAAACCGTCGGCGTTTTTAGTTGTATGCGCGCTCTTGTTTGGTATTGTGACGTCGTATTTACGTTTTTTGTTGCATTCTGATTTGGTTCGAGGGAAAATCGTTAAACGCGCGCTTTGCTCTTTTAATTTTTCTTCAAAAAAACAAAGTATAGATCCAGGAACATCCTAAAAAAATCCAGGTTCCACTTCTGAGACATTGGCAAAAATAGAGACTTTATTTTTTTCAAGGATATGCTTATATCCGATAACGAAATCTTGATATATGATATTATTCACGTTATCCTTTGGTTAGTAAACGACGTGAAAAGTCGAGGGATTGCCCTTATCTGTGACTGGGGCAAGAAAAGGCTAAAAGAGCAACTGTAAAGTCACAAAACGTAACATCAGAACATCTCGCTCATAAAGTAATACATCTCGCCACAAAATAGAATACAGAATATAAATGCCTTTTACGACAAAATGCAACTCCCTTTTTTCCTGTGGCGCATTTTGAGGCGACATGTATTACGTTTTTTGTTAGGCATTACATTTTGTGGCATTACAGGGGTACAATCAGCTTATTATCCAAATTTTAAAAGGTTCCATATAAAACCCCATGGCTGTTGCAGGAAATATTTCTTCATTGACTTCATAATTTTTCAAGGCGTTTTCGATAGATCTGACCCCCTGTCGGTTTCAATTTTCTACTACAGAAAATTGCCCAGAGAAATTGCCTATAGAAAAGAAAGGAGGAGGCATTTTGTAACAAGGGCCGTTATGAGTTTTTATTGATTGGTTGTGAACAGGTGTTCGTGCTAGTTTAGCGTATGGGCTCGACGAGTGAAAATATCACTATCTATTGGAGTCAGTTTTTTAGGATTTAGTGAGATAAAAATATAACCAAGCCATCAGGGTTTTTTTCATCTGTGGTAGAGTCAAACAGTCCCCAGGGACTTCTGGATATTTTTCAATATGGGGTTGGGACGAGGTTGGATAGGATTTTGGTGAGCTCGCCTAGGCTCCACGCCGCCTCACGGTCCATCTCCGTGCACCTGAAACCTGGTTAGAACGACTTGGTTTGGGCTATTTCCCATCAGGTTTTCTTGAAACGTGAACGGAAATATAGAAACGTGAATGTAGTGGCTCTTTCATCGCAATGAGTATTCGAAGAATCCAATTATTTCACAGCTGGGCGAAACTTGGCATTTGAAACGGGGTGCCGCATTCTCTGTTTTATCTTCTGTCGATCATTGTGAACCTCTGACTTAAAGATTTAATGGAAGGTTAAAATTTAAGGATGTTCATCGAAAAAAGAACAAAAATTGTCAATAATAGACACTTCTGAGCATTTAATTTTGTTGCCAACGTTCGAATTTCCTTTCGTGAATTACGTGATTGGAGAGAATTGAAAACTAAAAAAGAACTCGTGAAATAAGGTACTGATTGAAAATCTAATGTAGTTTGAATAAAGGTGTGGCTAAGAACATCATTTTCCGTATATGTCTTTTTCTTATCAATATATTTTTTTTCGCTGCGAGTTGGTTCAACTAAAATATCTGTGTCAAAATTTGAAATAATTGCTAAGCTTCCTGATTATGTTACGTCGTTATACAGTAAACAAGTTTATGGATGGTTTTATCTCTTATTTTGAAAATAAATGATCTTGTATGTGGTATTTTGCTTGTTATGTTGACACCTTTTAAACATATTGTGTTTCTCGATTTTTACACAATTATTTTTCGATTTTTGCTCGGTCCTTTTTGGGTGCATTCCGTTATGGACCCGTCCGATTTCAAATGGTCCATCCCTTCTTTTTTCTTTCACACTTTTTGTACGACCGCACCCGTTCAAGGTTAACGTTTTGTTCACAAAAACTTGTTTCGTGTGCTCGGTAAAGCTTGTCGTGATTCCAGCGTTAGGTAATTGCATTATCCCATGCTGTGCTGAATGGTAGTTTACTCCGCGAAACCGAATGACCCCAGGCAATTATATTCGTGGAATATCTTTGCGGCTTCCTTAGACAATACACTCTCTTAGATAAAACGACACGATTTGTTTGGACATCAGAAATCCAAGGTATCTACAAAGGAATTAAATGAATTCATGACTTTGGCCTTGATAGGAAAGCCACCTTATAGAACCCAGGCTGATGGATATATAATCGTAACAAGTTGTTGTGCTTTTTCGCTGATTAGCCCCCGTCGATAATGAAGCCTAGTATAATAAAATATAATTCTATTTCTGTTTTATTTTGCTTTTTTCGATAAAAATTACATCTGGATGTTGAGTGGTGATAGACATGAATCGGCTGTATGAACAAACGCGAATTCAATCAATAATCTTTTGTATTTCACACGTAAAAGGGCGCTATGGTGGTATCACGGGGCGGCTTTTTTGTTCAACGCTTGCGTGAAGCCGGGATAAACATTAAGTATAATTCATCAAACTTTGAGTAAGTGAAGTAAAACGATCGGCCTCCGAGCGACTGATGATAGGCCGAGCAAATGCTATTTCGTGACCTCAGACACAAATACGGAATTCGAAAAAAAAAATACAACCCTGATCGCTAAAAACAAACACAACTCTATAGAACAAAGCAGCGCGCTAATGCTCAAAGTTCGCCGCCTTTTGACCTTACGGCTACAATCACCGTGAATAATTTTCGGCAAAAACTTTAGTCCAGAATGTGTTTAGACTATAAGCCACAACCGGCTTATCCGCTAGGATGTTTTTTAACGATTTAGCGCCCAGAAGAAAAATACACACAGACATAAACAGTAGGCTATTACGTTGGATGGAAAACGCCGAAGTTAATTGCAGTAGGTATCAGGTTACTAGTATGATAAAAGCGGCAAATCGATGAATACGTGTGAATTTTGTGTTCTTGTTGTCAACTGCACGGTTACGGACACGACGCGCGAAGCTCGTAAAAATTGGATATTATCTCTGAAGCCGGATCATAGATTCGAAGTGACTGTTATGAATACAAGCCTATTTTCACCAATAATTAAAGAAAGGCCTGATCTGTTTTAGAATAAATACTATGTAAATACATCGGGATTTCGCATCAAAAACAACACATGCATTTGCCTACTTTGCTTAGCTTATTTTCTCGACCAATCAGCTGCAGGGGTAAATTAAACGAACTGACAGGTGACATTGATTGACGCGCTGTGGGGCGTTCCTTTAATCAATCGGAAACGATCTGATTGGTTGGAATCAGCACGAGTCTGGAAAACATACAGTGAGTATTTTTATGTAGATTATACTTTGCTTACATTTACCGCTCTTGAATAGCTTTCAATCCGTGCTGGACGGGAATTGATGAATTTCCATGCCGGATAGGGCAACCATGTTTTGAAAATCACCTGGGTGTTCGAAACAAGTTAATGGTTTGCTCAAGTTAATAGCAGAACGGTGGAACTGTCTCCATATACGCGAGAGCGCCATCGAAAGGCGTCAAGATCAGCCAATTTTCGATCAACCACGTTCTCCATTCGTGCAAAATGTCACCACAACGACTGTTCTTTGGGCTGTTAGTATACGCGATTACCGCCTCAAGCTTAGCGCAAGAGAAAAAGGATTGGAAATGCGAGAAGATTTCTATTGATTTGTGTAGAAGCGTTGGCTACAACGTGACAAGAATGCCAAACCTTATCGGCCATGAGACCCAGAAGGAAGCTGAATCGCAGCTCAAGCAATTCCTACCTCTTATTCAATACGGCTGTGCAAGGGAACAACTGGTTTTCTTCTTATGCTCTGCATACGCTCCTATGTGTACGGATAAGGTTGATGTAGTTATCACATCTTGCAGGCCGCTTTGTGAGTATGTACGCAAATCGTGTCTACCCGTGTTGACCGAGTTTGGTATTCCGTGGCCGAATCCTTTGAACTGTACACGGTTCCTCGTCAGAAATAACGAGCGAAATATGTGTATGCCCGGACCGAATTTTACAGAATCGCCTGAGAAACCTAGACCAGACTTTAAACCAATTAATGATACTACGGAAAAGCCTCCATCTACGGGGTCAGAACAATGCCGGAGATTTAAAAACAGCAAGAATTATTTCTACGTTCAAAGCACCGAGTCTTGCGCTGTTCGATGTAACGAAGATGGCATCTTTAAGACCTCCGATAAGGAAACTATGGATATTTGGATCACTATTTGGTCTATTTTCTGTTTTATTTCCACGACTATTACTCTCACAACGTTCCTGATTGAAACTGGTCGATTCAAATATCCCGAGCGGTCGATAATTTGGTTAGCACTGTGTTATAACTTCTATTCGCTCTCGTATATTATACGCCTGGGCGCAGGGCGACAAGCCATCTCATGCGACACGGACCCAACTACACACGTAAAATTTCACATTCAAGACGGCTTAAGGAATACGGGTTGCGCTATTGTATTTCTGATCCAGTACTTCTTTTGCATGGCAGCGACGATTTGGTGGGTTGTACTCGCATTGACCTGGTTTCTTGCGGCTGGTATGAAGTGGGGATGCGAGGCTATAGGCTCTTACGCTAAACTTTTTCACATAATCGCTTGGATTTTGCCTTGCATTAAGACTATATTTATTCTCATAACAAGAAAAGTAGACGGAGACGAGCTAACCGGATTGTGTTTTGTAGGGAACCAAGACTTAATAGCTCTTGCTGCGTTTGTTCTTGGGCCTCAGTTTACATATCTTATTATCGGGACGTTGTTCTTAATCGCCGGCTTTGTTGCGTTGTTCCGCATTAGAACAACCGTGCAACGCGGTGGACAAGCAAAGACCGACAAACTTGAGCGATTAATCGTTCGTATCGGTATATTCTCCGTTCTCTCTACTGTCCCGGCGACTGCTGTTATTGCATGTTATTTTTACGAATATGCAAACAAAGAATACTGGTATTACGGTCAGCGAGACGGAGCGGTAGCCGAACCAAACTTTAGTATATTCATGTTAAAAGTGTTCATGTCTTTATTCACCGGTGTTATAACAGGTATGTGGATATGGTCCCACAAAACTATGAACACGTGGAGAGCGTTCTATTACAAGGTTTCCGGGAAACGTCCACCTAGGAAACTGGAAAGAAACGGTAATGGCAATACGAATGAAACCACAGTTTGAAACACGATAAAGGACTTTGTATTACATGCTGTGTTTAAACGGCGAGCTGGAATATAACGTCTTTGTTTATGTTATCGAGTCTAGTTGAACAAGGTATATAAGGATGAAGTATACGAGATATTATAACTGTATTGAGCATTGGTCTTGTATTATATAAAACAGACATGCAAGGCTCGCGACGGCCAGGTGTATTCTAGATAATAGATCATCAGATATTTTGATCTGTGAAAAAAAGTTAACAAAAAATATATGACTAACAAAAAAATAAGAGTTGTACAAAGACATTGCAGCCACCTTATGAAAGAATAACTGTTAAACTGGAAAAATATCAGCATTTTTTTTTTCGTATTTTTCTTTTCTTTTTTGTGCGATATCTTGACGCCGAATTAGGTATAATTTCGGTAAATCAGAAACTACGGCTTTATTGTTAGTTGTGTGTTCGTTGAACCATTCAGCACCGCTTGTTCATTAACGCACAAAGAAGCCGTATGTTCTCGAGTAGTCATCTCGAGGGGAAATGTCATTCTATACTGAATGACAGACTACACTAATTAGCGCAAAATTTCAAGTACCTCACTTCAATTCCCGATATATGTCCAACCTTTTACCTGTAAAAGGTCTTTTAGCTTTGATTTTAATCAATTATAAAGCTTCAATGATTCTTTACAAGGTAAAATGGGGTATTGTTATTCAGTCCCTGATTAAATAAATATTGATAAATGTCAAAGAGTGTTTTCCGTCCGTCTGCTGCACAGGCCTCAATCATCTTGAGACCACATGAACCTTGATTATACATCTACACCAAAATGCCACTGCACAGGAAACACTTCGCAAACCCATTTCCTAGCTATTCATTGATTTGATAGCAGGGGGTATTGAAAATAAAACACAGGTTTTATCGTAAATGGGTCTTTTCTCTGACAATAGTTTAACAGTGATCCGAGTGGCCTATCGGCTAAGGAGCCCCGTGTAGGGTTCCACTTGACTGATAATACAGACACCGCTAGTTGTACACCCAGCGGCGATTTGAAAGCACCAGCTCTGCTTATTAGTAAAACAGATTGTGGTTTAGATTGGATTTGTGTGGGGTCACTGCACTTGACTCCAGAAAACTCGAACCAACCGTTTCTAGTGAATGTTTTTCATGAAGTGTCAGCAAACCTTTTCTTTTTAACTAAGCAGTTTTTAAGGCCCGTAGAAAATCCCTATCACTTCCGCTATCCCTTGGCATTTTAAATGATTTTATTTGGTAATAAAATCTATGTTTTTGGATGACAACTGACTCAATCCCTTCCCTGAAAAAGTATTACTGAAGACGAAAATTTGGCAGAGTCGAGTACAGTACCAGTACTTGGTGAACCCATATTGATTAGCACCCTGGTTAATATGTTGTTTTTTTTGGTTATATCTTTTTTAGGGGGGGGAGGGGCGCACCCCATTGTGTATACGCTTGATTCAATTTAAGATACAAAGGAAACAGATATAAAGCAAGGCTGACTAAATCCCTTTAATATATTTCTTTTTTGCTAAAAATAGAAATTTACGAGAATCGTGTAAACGACGAACGAAACTGAATAATAAACGGCCACTCCTGAACGTGTTTCGTGTCCAATGAAATCGAGAAAGGAATAGTTGTTAAAACGGCGCTATATTAATTACATTAATGGCTTGTATAATTGTCTTACAGAATATCTCAACTGCAGTCTATTCGTTTTCATTTTTGTATTTCAAAAGCTGCTCCGATTAAAACGTTGCATCGCATTTTTTATTTCCACTCATTTCTCCCTACCCGGCTAAGGGTAATTTCCCGGTCTACAATCAAGGAGAACCTGTTTGTTGTTTGACTAACTTTTGCTTTACTTGTTGGAACGTTTGGTGTTCTGTTGAATTAAGTGCCCTGGTATCACTATTGGTAATCAAGGTTGTAGTTAGCCTTTGGGAGCGCCAGCAAAGTACGCTGGATCCTCGAGCTTGGCGACAAATTTAACAATAGTTTCGATGAAATAACCGAGAATTTATATTCAGGAACAAACAGACTTCATTTCAAACTCCATTTGTGCAAAAGGAAACAGAGAAAGGCGAATTATACTCAAACCGACCACGTACTCGCCAGACCGTATATCTTGGAATTTTATGTCGTGTTTTGGCGGAGAACGGTTGGGACTCTATCAGACAGAACGCATTTTCACGTGCAGGTTTTCAATTCTCAAATTTATTCAATTGTTTTCTAACGTACTTGTAGCCATACTCCAAGCTTCTGTAGCTAAATCCCCGTGCAAACTGCGCCAGCAACGGCGTATTTTCGCTTGACTGATTATAGCACAAAGGAAATGTCAAAATGGGAAATGGACTTTCTGACATTTCCTTTGTCTTGTCTAAAGGGGCCGGGTGCAAATCGAAATTCGTAAATTCATTCATTGATGGAAGTTTATAAAACCAAAACTGAAAAACATGAAAATGGTAGAGGCCACACTTCAGGGGATAATGATTTTAAACGAAAGCCAAACGAAATCATGAAAGTGCAAGCAGATTGATCAGAATACCTGCTCAAAAAAATAAGGCCCTCCCCTAAACCCTGTATTAAAATTTGAGGCCCTCCTCTAAATTGGACGCTCAAAAAATCGCAACCCTTCCCCAAATCATAGCGGTCTCACCCCCCCCCCCCCCCCCCCCTCCCGTTAAATAATGACCCGTCCCTAGCGGGCAACAACGCAAAGCTCTTTTGGTATTGAAACTTGGAGCCTCTAGTACCCAGGGTTGTCATCAGTCTCAACTGCTAAACCGCTTTCTGGCTTGAAATGAAACCACCAATGAAAATGATTCAAGGATTTCAAATGACGGAAGCTTGTTAACGAGAGTTCACAGAACATTAAAAACTGCAGTAAACCTTTTTTTTTTTTGCAAAAAAAAATTGAACAATTTTGAAAAATTAAAAAAAAATTCTGTTGAATACGATGATAAACCCCAACCATAAACCCTCTCCCCAAGCCGCCACGTCGTAGAATTACTAATTTTCTTCCTCGTCTTTTGCAGTCCTCTCTTCTTTTATCTGGTCTGCAAACTGCTTAACTGCATCCCATTCCTCGTCGCCGATTTCTACAAAAACAAATAGACAGAATAATGATGACAAAGAAAACCATTTAAAAGTGATCACGAAGAAAAGTATAATTATATCATAGGCGTAGTCAGCCTATGAAGTCTAAATGTTTTCTTTAAAATAGATTTTTACGTTTCTATATTAATTTTAGCCTAATAGGATCTTGTACACCTGTTTCAAAAAGGTTGCCCTCAGAGAATCCATATGTCGTAGCCTGCAGTGTTTCATGGGTATTCCATGAATAAGAAGCGTAAATAAAGTGTTAGACTTTGAGACCTCTAGCATTTTTAGTTTATATGTATAAGCATTCCCATCGCTAACAGAGACTAGGATTCGGTCATTTATACGTTGCCCATGAAACACTGCCAGTTACGAGACATAGATTCTCGAGTACAACAAATTGAAAGATGTGTATGTGCAGGCTTGTACCCAGGGGGGGGGGGGGGGGGGGGGGGGTGCAGGGGTGACCGATGCACGATGACCGAAGGCCCACTTCCGGTTCTCGATAAACGTGCCATTTGTAGACAAAACTGCAAAGCATAAGCTGGAACACTCTGGTATGTAGCAAAATCTGAAAATCCGACAATAATCGTCCCGTGCATATAACGCGAAGGAATAAAAAAAAGCCCTTTTTTTCGGGGAAGGTCAGTTTTTTATCAGAATTCAGAGAACTCCATCCATCCTCCCCCCCCCGTAAAAATTTGGTCCACTTTTTCTGATTTTGCACCCACCCCGCAAGAAAAATTCTGGGTAAGGGCCTGGTATGGCTTATTATTGTACCTTGGAGATGCTGGAAAATCAGCCCGTAGTCTCTCACTTGTTCCCTGTTCTCGTTTGAGACGCGGAACACTTTGGCGGAGTTGAGGCCTCGTTCGAGGGTTAATCCGACTTCTGTCATCAGCTTCTGGTCGCTTTCTGACATTGGGACCTCAGTGCGCATGCTCCCATTAGGACTGCTCATGGCGTAATTTATCTGATGCAAGGAATGTTATACTTGGTTATATCACTTGGGACGGCGTAATGACTCAAGTCATTATAGCGATTTTACATAGTGTGGTTACAGAAATATTCAATACCCTAAATCCCCTTCCGTCCAATCGGGCAATTGTTCAACCCAAACGCAAAGGGGCCAGGGTTAAAATCGATTTTGCCGACGATCACCCCCTGTCTGTTTTTTTTATCGCAGTACCCCCCCCTCCCCCTCCCCCGGGAACTAAGGAAACCAATCAATACCTTATTTAGAATACCTTAAAGTTCACTTTCTTTTTTGGTGGTCGTATCGTGAGGGGCTTGGCAAACTATGTGACTTGTATTCAGAAGAGAAATACAATGACTGGTCTTTGAAAAGAAACACGCCCCGGCGGGGGGTGGGGTGGGGACTCACCAGAAAAGTAGACGGGGGTGATCGTCACATCTTATAGGGTATGCCAGTATGCAATTTCGACCAACATACCTTAGGGGTTTGGACCATTTGCTATTCCTAATGGGGTGTTTAACGTTTTTTTCCGATTCGGCAATCTCTTAGGGTTAAAATTTTTTTCGACCACACCCAATTTGCTATCTTTTATTGGTAAGAATTTCTGTTGACGACGCCAAAGTGCCCAGGGTTAAAATCGATTTTGCCGACTATCAGCACCGTCTGTTTTTTTTACCGGAGTCCCCCCACCCTCCCCCGGGAACTAAGTCCCATACCTCCCAAACGACAACGCGCTTTCTTCAAATGGGAAAGTGGAGGAGGGGAGGGGGGAATTGGGAGGGGAGGGGGGGGGTTGATCTATGGATTGTGCACTTCCAACATACATACCGTGTGGAGTACAAAATTCAAGCGGGTCTTCATCTCTTTTATGTTTTTCGTTGTTGACAGGAAATTCAAAACGATTTCCAGTTTTTCGTTCGAATTATCCCCAGTACTTTGATACAAATCTAAAAACATAAAGATTCATTTATAACAGTTTTCGTTTTCGGAGAAGGGGGGGAGTGGGGGGTTGGGGTTTGCGTCTTTTAGGGGTACCGTCAGGACAAGTGCAAAAACTTTGAAAGAAGAGGGCAAACCGCTCAAAAGGACTGGGACGAGCAAGAAATTGATGGATTGCGGACCAGCGATGTTTTTCATCGTACAACGTTGTTATGAATGAAACTGACTTGATGTTTGTCGGAGCAAAGACTAATGCTCGAAACGTCAGCGCAACTACTCTGTTTCACGAAAACCTTCAACATAGCTTTTCAACACCACGCCTACGCAGACCATCTAGTTTTTCTAAAGCTTGTCTGTAGTCTTTTTTCAGTTTTATCATGACTTGTTTACTAAGATACAAACCTAAAAACCTATGTCTGTAAATCATAGTAGTTTCGATGACGTTTCCAAGACTTAGCATACTGTTTCTTTATTTCCCCGATTCCACCGCGCCTAGGTAGACCAATTAGTTATACCAGTTATACCTTTTCGAAATCAACTGTATTTTATATTTGTGCAGAGCCGTAGGAAGGGGTGAGTCACTGGGGGCACGCTCACCTAACTCAATTTTTTTTTTTCCAAATATAAGGGAGTGAACAGTAGGGGCGTGGTTGTGCCCCCTCCCCCCCAAAAAAAAAAATTTCTCACAGTTTCTGCATTGTGCCCCTCCAATCTCTCGAGGTCTGCTATGGCACTGTTGTGTAAAAGTACCTTGAAGTGTACTAGCGAAGTCCCTATCGTCGTCGAGTTGTACGAACTCTGCGAATGTATCCAAATCTTCAGCTGTGAGTTCTTCCGCATCATTCATCTCGTCATCGTCGTTGTCTTCGTTCTCCTCCTTACCATCATTGTCCGCAACAACATCACGTGGTTTGAGCTTTGCGCCGATAAACACGCCCTTCTTCACCTGTAGAGCCCAACACACGATTACACTTAAAGAATGAAGATCAACCACTCTTAAAAACCAAAACAAACTTCTAAATAACCACCCATGATTGAAATTTAATGCCTTTTTAACGAAATTGTATTGAAATCATCTCAGTTACTTGCTTAAATTAGCCGATGGAAATGGATTTTTTTGAGCGAGTCGGTCGTATTGTGCGGGAATGTAAAATGGCAGCGTGGTCGCCATAAGATGACAAGGAATCCATTTCAATCGGCTAATTCAAGTGAGAACACAAAATATTCTTATTCAATTATCGTCAATAACCTATCAGACTTCATTCGTAGATTATTATTTTGAACTGGCTTGTGTAAGTCCAATTCTGAGCCGAGAAACAGAAAGATACTATCCATGTCACGACAGGGAATCGAACCCGTTTCTACAGAGGTGAGAGGCCCCGTACGATTATGATGGCTAGCACACTGGGCCAGCTGTGTACTGTTGGAACTGTGAACGCTTGCGTTTTCATATTGCTATTGTACATAAGAACGCGGAGGCGTAGACAGGACTTACTTGTAGCCTTTTTTCTTCTTTCTGGTATTCAAGTCGAGCGTACGTGAAAAGCAGTGGTGAGCGTGCGGTTTTCCCTATTGCTTGGGTCGGGATCAGCACCTTTGGAAACAGCATTGGTTATCGTTAACATTATCACCACCATCAATCATCAATAGCACCATTCCTTTACCATCACGATCTACTATAATCATAACCATAGCAATAGCATCATCATTAACTTCCATAATCACCGTTATCATCGTCATCATCATCAGCATCAATCATCAATAGCATCATCCCTTTACCATCACGATCAACATTGCTACTATAATCATAATCATACCAACACCATCATAATCTTCGCCATCCCCATAATCATCGTCATCAGCAGCATCATTGTCATAGTCAAATTACCACCACCATCATCATCATAGTCGTCATAGTCGCCATTACCACCACCATCATCATCGTCATAGTCACAATTACCACCACCATCATCATCGTCATAGTCACAATTACCACCACCACCATCATCATCATCATCGTCACTATTATCATTATCACCATCGTCATAGTCACAATTACCACCACCATCATCATCGTCATAGTCGCAATTACCACCACCATCATCATCGTCATAGTCACAATTACCACCACCACCATCATCATCATCATCGTCACTATTATCATTATCACCATCGTCATAGTCACAATTACCACCATCATCGTCATCGTTACTAACATCATCATCATCACCATCATCACCATAGCCATGATCACTATCATCATCATTACTATAATGAAGTCGTCATTATATATTACCCTGCTAAGTCTGGCTTTGACGGCAGCTACATTTTCGCACCAAGTCAGGAAAGGCATAGAAGGGGCCTTTGCCTCGGCATCGATGGTATCCTCCTTTCTCCGTGCACCCAACACGCGAAGCCTGTCACTGTACACAACGCCTGTGATGATGTACAACTTCTCCTTCTCGTACGGGAGCATTTTCACAGGGTCCAGGAATGCCTTGTGAAGAATAGCTCGCAGACCTGTCTCCCTTTCAAAAACAAACAGGAGAATAAATTAATGTTAGCATCTAGATGTTAATGTACAGTATATGTCTCTGTTGACAACTCCCTATAAACTCTATTATGCCCACCTCTATACACTCGATGCCTATCCCCTTTGTTATGCATTAATTGTGTGGTCCCAGTATATTTCCCTGTGATAAACTTTCTCTTGAACTCTCTATCGAAATCCATTTCAAATCCATTTCCCTTTGTGCTCGTTTTGATATATTACTTGTGTTGTTCCAGTATAGTTCAGTATCGTACACCTCCATATGAACTCTCTATCGAGCCCCCCCCCCCCCCCCCCCCAAGTGGTCCCAGATAAATATATCACATCTCTCTATGAACGAAGTGCGTCTCCCTATGAACTCTCAATGGTTATTTCTCTTGAAAATTAATTGTGCTCTGTGGGGTCCCAGTATCATTACTTGTAGAACTCCTCTTGTACGTTTCCCAGGCTCAGCTCTCCTAAGTCATGCTTCTTTGTCCCCGCGATTTTAAAATGCTCTCCTACTACCACCTCTCCCTTTGTTTCGATTCCGGCTTCCGCTCCTTTTGCAGTCCTAAAAACAGGTCCGTTCCTCAAATTCAATTTCGCAAGTTCTCGGACCTCTTCTTTTAAATTAGGTTTGCCGTCGTCTAGGAAGCACTCAAGAGGCTCTAACACTATCTTTGGCTGTCGTATATGCCAAGGCTTGCCATGTTTTACAATCAAGGTCAGCGGTTCTATTGTGTTGTTTCTCCCTTGAGGTGCCACACGATACTGAGGGCCAAAATTGTCTCTTGCGAACGACCGGATCAGTTCGTCCAAAGTCGAACTCATAGTCTAAAAAGCAAAAACAGATTTGTTAAAAAAACTCATAAGAGTGTCGGGTTTGCAATGTAGCCTGGTAGCGGATCGGTATGGATGGAAGAGAAGAGTGCCTTGCATAATGCGACGCCAAGTCCGCTTCAGAAGAGAACACAACCAACGCTAAACGGACAGTGAGTGCGAGTGAATCCATAGGTGGATCTGTAAACATGGAGAGGGTTACAGCGCGACCAGTAAAACCGTGAACGCCTAAAATATGCATGGAATGTTGTTTCGACCAATCACTCGGGAGATTCAATCAATGTCACAGTCTTAGTTTCTTATCTTTGTGATCTGAAGACAATAACTCAGAATTCATTCCACATTATTTTGGTTGTGCGCGGTAACTGGTTGCGCTGTAAGAACAGTCTGGATGTGGATGGAGGGGAGGGGCGAGGGGGGGGGGGGACGGTCTTTGTTGGTAGTCGGTAAATTTAAGAATTTAAGTAAGTATTCATTTTGCACTAGATTTCATGTATAAACTAGACAAAGAGTTTTAGTAATTGATAAGTAATTAATAACCAATTGATAATGAATTAATTATGGCCCAATAATTGACAGAAAAGCAGGAAATGCATGGTGCAGATTCTCTTGCGATTTGATTGCCCTTTCTCAAAAAAATGTACAATACTTTGAACTCACTAGGTCGACAATTTACCGGGATATTTTTGGAAATTGAGAACTGCCGACATTGAGTAGCATGTTGTCAAAAAATGGCCACTAAAATTACGATGTTACTGTATGGTGTAAACATGAGGTAAAATGGAAAACATCCAATACCTCAAAGCTTATTTCAGATTTTGCAGATTGCCTGCCCTTTCTTAAAAAATATGGAATACTTTGATCCCACTAGGTCGACAATTTACTGGGTTATTCGAAGAAATTTAAAACTGTCGGGCATTAGGTCCATTGAGGATACCTTTCCAGGCTGTCGGGCATATCCACTGCGTATTATTATATATTATTATATGGTGTATTACATAGGGACAACGACAGAAAATGAAAACGAAGCCTTAGCAACACGAGAAGGAAGGCTATATTTCATTAGAACTAGCTTCACTTTCATTTATATCTTACTTTTATTATATCAACATAGAATTGCCTGTGTGGAAATCCAAAAGCAGATGACACAAACATGTATAAGTATTTACAATTGAAATTCAATTAAGCTATTTCTGATCGTTCAATTTGTATCGGTCGACGAGTAGCGGTTTGTTATTTCATGTGTTATCTCAGTGAAATTATATCTTTTAGAATCGCGTGTCAGCAAAAGAGCAGTGTACGAAGTTGCCGTCAGCATTTCAACATGGTCTCGGGGAATCGTCAAAACGTGCAAATCACCCGTACAAGTCGGTACTGATTTGAAATACACAAAGAAGCTAAAGCACCACTTCACAAATAACCTATTAATGCGCCACTTTTCTCAATATTTTTAATAGAGTCTCGAGGTTAGAGTTGGAAGAGGATTTTGTGCGCTCACCTGGTGTTTCTCCCGGGGTGTTTCTGCCTGATGCCTTTGTAGTTCCTTTGAGTTTTTAGCACTGTCTTGTTCAGCAAGATGTGTTCTTCCGCTTTATAAATACACGCAGGAGGATGACCCGGAAATGATGTCATACCGGAAGTAAAAACGGACGTGCTATGAAGCAGTACTTTGCATTTACAATTTTTTCAGTCTTATGAACACATACGAGAATTATTCGCTATACAAATACCTGATTTGGAGGATTTTGGTATGTATTTTTAGATTGAGCGCTAGATATTTGTTTATTATTGTGATTTATTCCTAGAAGTACCGGAAAGGACCAGCCCAGTATTGACTTAGGAATCACTTCCTGTGAAAATATGTATAATATTAAAGGCGTCGTCTTAAAGGCGTAGACGGGGCAAAGTGCGCCATTTCACAATCAAATGACTTTCAGCCGAGTAGTTTTATGTTTTGGGACCCCCTGAGCAATTCCAGTTGTCTACGACATGTCTTAGTCCTGAATTACACACTTCACGACTTTCGTAATCGAGCATCGTAGCGAAGTCGTAGGCTGATTTACACTCTACTAAACGAGTTGTAGAAGTGTCGCATACAACTAAATCGTTGCTATCTAAATCAGCCTTTATACTTCCATTACAAAAGGCATACAAGCATAGCAAGTCTATGGATAAACAGTGCATAAATTATCCATGCATTATTGCATCAGATAATTGGTCGAATGCGCAAGAGGGTAGTATACAGTCGATTGACAAAAGGTTGTCCTCAACCGACTACGCGACAAGCCCGCATGTAAGCATGGGTAAAAACCACTGAAGCGTCTAGCTGCATATATTAGCCAACGCATAACTTCCGTCTTACCGTACAGTACGATAACCAGTATCACTCAGCATTTGGTTTCATATTTTTGTCTCGAACATTGTAGATTTGAACAATCCAAAACTACCTAAATGATACAGAACTATTAACCTTTCCTGAGATATAAATCCTGCTTATTTCATCCAATGGTTTGTTCAGAAAGTATCGTTATTTTGAAGCGATTTTCTTAATGAGCGGCGTTTACTGCACAGCGAACAGACTATGATGATATTGGCTAATATATGCAGCTAAGCGCTTCAGTGGTTTTTACCCAAGCATGCTTATATGCGGGCTTGCCGCGTAGTCGTGCAGCCGGTTAAGGACAACCTTTTGTCAATCGAATGTATTGTGTGCAATATATTGTCACGCAGAAAGTAACGCAAAGTAACAAAATAAACTATTTTTAATAACTTTATTATTTTAGTCTATTTTGTCTAATTAACAGCTAACTTGCTGGAAGTAAGTGGAACAGTTAAAGGCTTTTTGTTTAGTTAGCAAGTCTTTATTGGCAAAGTAACTTAACCGTTCGGCGAAGGAATTTATGAAACAGGATAAGAAGCAATGGGAGATGGGCCCCAAAATAAAGTCGTGTCCGCGTTGCTTTTAAGTGGTTTTTGATAATATTGAAAATCGAGCGCCTACCATAGTAAATATATATATTTACTCGAATAAGCACCTCCCTCGAATAAGCTACTCTCCCGAATAAGCGCCCCTTTTGAACCAAAACTATTAAAAAGCGCCTCCCCCGAATAAGCTACCCCCTCCCCAGGTATTATGTAACTGAGTAAAATGACTATCATAATGTAGTTCTAAGAAAGCACTGGAGTTCATAGAAAGGACAAGAAAGAAAGTATTTAATGGATAAAAATAGAAAAAATCTGCTTCTAGTTGTAATAATGATAAAGAGAAAAGAAACTGATGTAGTATAAAATTTATATTAAATGAATAAAAACACTTCGGCCTTTGTTCGAAGTTTGCCCCAAATAAGCGCCTCCCCCGAATAAGCGCCCCGTCTGACATTTAATAAGCGCCGGGGCGCTTATTCGAGTAAATACGGTAATCCCGTTCTGTATGCAATAACTAACGGCAGAAAAAGTTGGATTCTGACTTTACGAGCAGGTTACTCTAGGTATTATCTAGGTCCAGTTTAACTGAGTTACGCTGGACCTTTTTAGTATTAAGAAAGCGAGTGTAAAATGGTTTGGTATACTGTCAATCATTGTAGTCACGTGTGGAGCTTGCCATCGCACTAGCACAGCAAGTATGAGGTGTGTTACCTCCGTAGTCAGTATTAACCATGTTATTATTAAGTAAGTCACGGCAGTCCAAAGAGTAACTCACTGACACACCCAAGTTGCAAGGTCGCCCCTAGTTCACCCACCGGCTAAACCCCTATTTTAAGAAATTCGCGACAATTATAAGTGACGCGAAAATTAAGTGGGTGAAATATGACCCGTTTGATAAGCTTGATGAAAACACCTTATCTATTTAGTCATCTAATACACATATAGTACCTTCAGGGGTTGAGCTGGACGATTCTGAACTCTGTATTCATAAGATTTTTGTGGAACTATATTTAGCCCAGTAATGTCTTGTAACAGTTTGTTACATTTCACTTATATTCTGCTTGATTTCATTGTCTCAAAATCGCGAAAATAAAGTGACCCAGTTTTTACGAAAATAGCGAAATCGCGAAAATAAAGTCTGTCGCGAAGTGACGCCATCTCAACATCGCAAAATTTTGACATCGCGAATGTTATGTGTAATAAGGTAAACGAAGCTATAAAAGTTTCTCGGGATGTCAGTGTCGGTTTTCCTTTGCGTTGCAGCCTAGGATTTTCCCAGGAGTCCCCACTTAGAGAGCCCATGTTTTTTTTCCGGAGTTAAAAAGCTTTGAAGCCTCCAAAATCGTGGAAAAATATAAGTCGTTCTAAATCCTACAAAAAAGGAATCGTAATTAAAAAAAAACACTTAATAAAAATTAGTATGTACTTGAAATATATTTAAAAGTC
This sequence comes from Nematostella vectensis, assembly GCF_932526225.1. Taxonomy (NCBI): domain Eukaryota; kingdom Metazoa; phylum Cnidaria; class Anthozoa; order Actiniaria; family Edwardsiidae; genus Nematostella; species Nematostella vectensis. The sequence continues at coordinate 6,676,402 of NC_064047.1, read as the reverse complement.
TGTAATGAATTGGGAATTGTCTCCAAAAAAAATGCTGCGTTTTCCAAGAACACATCTATCACGAACTTCACATACTAAAATTTCATTTCAGAGAATAAAAAAAAAAACAAGAAAATATTCTTACCCTCTTTTTTTTCTCCCACTTTGGGCTAAAAATACAAAGTAAGATAACTTAAGAGTACTTTAAAATCATATCGATTCTATGATAATAACTCGCCTTAGGAATTAGCGGCGACGAAATCCCTTGATGTTCATCTTACATATTGAGCAATGATGACTGAACCCAAGCATACGGCCCAGGAAATATACCAAACCACACAATTAGGCTTGAAGTAGGACCAATCAGTGGTAGGGATATTATTAAGCTGTAGTGGGATCCGCTCATTTCCCACTTTTTTTCACAATGCCTATGTTCATTATAATTCCCTCGACGGCACGTTGTTTCTTCATTTCCTTCTTAGGCTCCTAGTTTAGACTTAATTCAGTCACACAGCTGTTAAGCTATTCATGGTTTCATGACAGCTTTTTACGCTTGCAGTGTGCAACAATACCCAGCAAACAAATAAATATAATTAATGATTTGTTTTCTAAGCCCACAGGCTATTAATGATGAAAAATAAACTTGGGCATCCTGTGGAGGGAAGTCCGCGGTACGATAAATAAGTTATTCAGCGGCTATCGCCATCCGTCATGCGCGTCTTGCAAAACTTTCGCGGGAAAAGAATCGTTTTGTTTTGTGTTGTTATTCTGGGCAAAATGAAAGATTTTAAAGCTGGTTTGTGACTCTGTAATGTCACAGAATGGTTCCCCCGTCATCGATAGCAAGACTGGTTCTGAGTAAGTGATATTTTACTGTAAGATCTTGACAATCGGAGGAACTTCTGCTTCACTGGATGTGAAACCACTACTACAACGTTAACGATCGAGTTGGAGTTGATTAGGATATTCGTCCGTTTTAAAATAGCGTATGACTCAATTGGTGTTCTTCTAACGCTTAAGGGATAAAAGCAGAAATCTAAGGAATTAGCAAACAAATTCCATGTGAAGTGTTGATGACCGAAAAAGCCTTGATGCTATTAATTAAGATAGCCTGTTAGCCGGCTCTCTTCTGGGTTATTCGGAAATGTTTTTGTTTTCAAAAATTGGGAGTTCTGTGGCCCACACGTAGAGGCGAGAGTGCAAAGAAATGAGAGCCAGAAATAAAACCCACTCTTTTCTAATCCTCTGCGTTCGTCCACAAACGTTCCATGATTGGCTCAATTTGACATGTGTCAATTGAGTGGCTGAACGTGCTAAACCCTGTCACAAACAGTCAGACTAAAACTTCAATGTGGTGGAATGCAAAAACAACAAACACGTCCTTATGTAACTTTACACAAGTTGGAAGGCCCAAATGCAAACCTGAATGCAAAGCAGCCTGAATCAGCGAAAAGTCCTGCAAAGTTGCGTATTTACACAAATTAAACACTGAATCATTCCGTGAGAATTGTGCCGCGACAACAAGGCGAAAAGGAGCAAACAAATTTACAAACCATACCCTTCTTTTGTACTTTAGGTTGAATTAATAAATTGTGCTGAATTATCATTACAATTTTCCGGATTTGCCGTTGATATAGCAGTACTCAAGCATTTTAGCGTAACCTATGGTTATTATGATTTTAAGGGTCAAACTCTTGTTTACTTTTGATCTATTGTAATTGGCTAGATTTTAACAGCTCTCACCTAGTTGAGGCTCAGCTAGGCGAGAAGTGGGTTGAGATACAGTGCAGTCGCTTTGCTAATTTGTTGTTTATATTGCATAAGCAGAGTTGTAGCAGGCTCTGAAATATTTCCAGGGGGGGTCAATGAGACAGGTCCGCTACTTCTTATTTTTTTTATAATTTTTAAAAAATATTGGGGGAGAGGTCAAGATCCCCAGCCAGTGCACAACCTAGAGGTTTGGTCATGATAAAGGGGGGGGGGGGGGGGGGGGAGCTAGATGTTTGGTATAAGAGATTGGGTCCTGGCTGTACTCCTTTGTGCGTCCCATGCGAACCCTTTCAACTGCAAAAAAGGGTAATTCCATACGATCATCAAATATTATACTTCTGATATGATACCTATAACTGCAAACCCCTCTGGTAATGCCTGTCTACTCACCTGGAAAGAAAAAAATTGTGGAGAAAAAATATTGTTTTTTTTAAGGGAAAAAACCTTATTTGTTTTTTGTTTGCTTTTTGTTTATGAATGGTGAAAGTTCTTTAATTTCAGGGGTGGATTCAAGGGGGTTTGGAATGGAGGGTGCCCCCCCTTATTCTGCATCAGCCACTAAATTTGTGCTTTGCCGGGCTGACTTAGGCATTGCTGAGCACCCCCCTATATTTAGATATTTGGCTTAAACTAACAAGAAATGTAAAGAAATCCACTTAAGAACAATTTATCTGCCCCCCCCCCCCCCATTTCTTTAAATTCTTGCTTTGCCCCTCCCCACCTTTGGAACTCCTGGATTTGCCCCTGTTTTGCATAGGTTTGTTTGCATGGCAAAATTTATTTTGGTGTGTGCTTTGTACCGTATGGTTTATTAGGGTGAAGTTTGTTTATTTATTTTGCTTGTTTGTTCCAGGTTATCTTGAGGAGAAGGGACTATCTCAGACAGCCAAGACATTTGAGGATGAAAGCAATGAATTGGAGGGAACTCGAGATTGTTTATTGGTATCATTTTTTTATCCCTATTTAATGCAAGATGAACTAGTTGTAACAACAGACACGAGCCAGGATTATGAGATGGGGGGAGGAGGGCTGTTTACCCATTTAACAGACTATTTTCTCTTAGAAGCTCAATTTTCTTCTCAGTTTTCTTCTCTCCCCCCCCCCCCCCCCCCCCCCCCGGCTAAGGGCCTGAAAAAGCATAGAAAATATAATTTGCACAATAGATATAGCTGTATAGCTGTATAATTGTGGGATTCAAATTGCATAACCCAGATATCAGTAAAACCACCCCTTTTTCCATTATATGTCAAACATAAAGCTTTACACTTTGTTACTTCTTAGTTATTTTATTTGAAAGTATAGTAACTTTAAAACTAACAATAGTGGATAGTTATTCTATTTTTCTGACTTAGTCTGTAGTTGTTGGAAGTCCTAATGTATTTGTGATAGTGTTAATTATGGTGGTCAACATGGGTTTCATTAAGTTTCAGAGTATGGAAATGGAAGTAGGGGTGGAAGTTATTAGTTTGATAAAACATTAATTGACTTTTTTTTTAAAAGTAGCCAGGGCTTGGAAAATAGTATAGCTGGTGGTTCTGCCGGCTTCTGCGCCTAAATGAAGCATAAAATAAATGAAAAATAAAATTTGGCTGTTTTGTGCTATAAAGGGAGGTGCCTGAGTTATCTGTCATCTGCATCTAATTTTTGACACTTCTCAGAGTGCGCAGCTCTTAGAAAGAAGCCAAAGGCTACAAAAGAGTTAAAAATTGGCTAATAACCTACTTTTGAAGTGGACAAGGCCTATGTTATTATCAACCATTACTTGAAGGAGAACACACAAATAGGATCGTATTTTTTTTAAATTTGTTGTTTGCACAAACAACAACAATTACTTACTGTAGAACATATATGAAATCAGATATAGTAGATCAACTTGTCAGCTATTATTATTATTGTTGTTGTTATTACATACAGTATTATTTTAATCTATTAAATTAAACCATTATACTTCATAGTGGAACCATAATATATAGATACTTGATATGCAGTTCAGCCTTGCATTTAAACCAGTATTATTTCAAATTTTAGGACCCACTGACAGCGTCACTCAGGGAAGTTGTCGAGGATTACCTAATGCTAAAGGAAATTGGTGAGTGAGGAGTTTACATAAAACAATTAAGCTCTGTATTTGAAAGCATACTGTATTTCAACCTTGAATTTTGGAAAAAGCTTAATTGCATCATTACATTAAGACCTAAATTGCACCTTTTGACGACCATTTTCTGTTTGCACTTGCAAAGTATTTAAAGTAAGTGTATGCTGTTTTTTTACATGATAGTTATCTCCTATGACCATGATGACTCAAACTCTGTCTGGCCCTTACTGTGGAAGAAATTTGATCAGATAGTTGGACAACTCAAGTAAGTAACAGGCAGGGGCAGATCTAGCTTTTGGCTTAAGGGGGGGGGGGGGGGGGGGCTGACTCAGTGACAAAGGGGGAGGGGGTAATTTTTTTGTTACATACGACTTTCTGGCAGCCCAAAGGGGGGGGGTGGTTTTAACCCCCTAAACCCTCCCCCGAGATCCGCTACTGTTTACAGTAGAATTTTCCATTTTTTGCTGCCCCTGTGATTGTTGCATCCTTGCTACAGTAGAACTCCCCTCTGTTTTCTGTAGGTTTGCATCCAAGCCTCCCTCACCAGCAAAGAAAGTCAGAACTAAGTTGACAGGTGAGTTCATTTTAAAGCTTTTGTATAACAGATTGCCTTATGTTATCTCCTTTCAGAATTATGTTCTCATATTGTTGTTTGGTTGCCCACATAAATGTCCTTTTTCACGCTAAGACTTGAGACAAGAGTAGATGAAACACACGGACTATAAAAGCATCTAATTTGGAGTGCTAGCTACAGCAGCTAGCTGTTTCAGTGACCCCTGAAAGTTGTTTCATGTACTTTATACATCATTTTCTAGGCCGCAGAAGATTAATACCAGTATCCAAAGTTAACAGCAAACCAGAATTAAAGAACAAGACGCTAGAAAATGCAACAAGAAGAAATACAGTCAGTCCTTCTCAACCTGTTCCAGGAATTCCTCCAGATCAACTTTGTTATGTGAAAACTGTCACCAACCCTTTTGCAGGCTCTATGCAAGGAAACCTCGACAGAAATACTAACTTTTACAGAACAGATGTTCCTTTAATGCCCTTTCATGAGGCAGTACCGGCAAACAGCATGTCAGATGTTTCAAGTAGAATGGCTCACTTGAGGAGAGGCTTTTTAAACCCTAATTATAGAATTCCAAGAGTAAGCCCTTCAGGATTAGCAATGGGACAAAAAACTGCTGAATCAAGTGGAACAATTTCCACAGTGTCAAGTTCCTTCTTGCAAGAGCTTCAATCCAACCATTCCAGCCCTATGCAACACTCTGTTGGTTCTACTGTTACACATAATCAAATTCCAATGGATCATGGTGACGCTGCTGAAGAAGTAATCGATGTAGGCTGTGAAGTTGTACAACCAGTGGCCAAATCTGACACTCAAGCCATCTCTCTTGATAGAGGGACACTTACTGTGATCCAAGATGGAGTCACTGATTCAGAAGTCCAAGTGATAGATGAGGGGAACTCCCAGGCCATTTCAAACTCGCCAGAAATAGACATGATAGGTGGGACTACTGATCCCAGAGCAAGTGCCAACCATGCAAGTATAGCCAGCTCACAGCAGTTGGAACATCAGCTTGGGAAGTCTCCTAGGAGAAAAGGGTAAGTATGTATTGTGAATGTATTGTCATACTACTATACCCTTTCAGCCAAAAATGTATGATTTGGTATAAATCTACAAAACAAATTTTAAAAAAACTGGGTAGGTGTTGCAGAAACATAGAAGGGCTGAAGTTTTTAGTTTTTCTTTTTGAATTTCTCTGAAATTATGTGTATTTTGGGGCATTAGCTCTTTGTCAGAGTACAACATAGTTTTCCTTAGAGGCTATACGTAGATGTCTTGAAAGACTTCTCCTCTGCAGTATTAGATATTTAATTTAACACATTGACCCCTCAACCGGCCTGTACTGGCTTTGGAAAGTACCCACAACCCAAAAAATTCATAAATGCAAAATAAACACAACAAGATGATACTCAGGCATCAGTCTAAGGGATAAATGATGCAACCAAGGTGTTGGCAACTACTCTTAAGCCAAATAATAGCACGGGTTCTTTGACAAATTTCAAATCGAACAAGGAAAGAAACGCAGAATCACCCCTCTCAATAAAACGCTCAAAATACCACACAAGGGAGAAAGATCAGCAAACATAGCTCAAGACACAAATAGATACCTTTATTCTGATCCTCCAGGTTCATTTCCATGGCCTCAAAACACAATGTCCACTCCTTGAAGGCTTGTAAGACCATGAAGATGCCTTTACGGATTGCAAAGCATTCTGGGAGATCCAGGGAAAAATTCACGAGGGGAGGGCCAGTCAACACTCCTCTCCCCAAAGTCAGATGGTTTTTTTATGTCTTTTCACCCCAAAGCCAAACAAATCAATTCCAGGTCATACAGACCCAGAATAGCAGTGTAAACAATTTTGGAATCAATTTGGTTTCAGAAAAGACAGCATTTAGGAGAGCTGTTGTGATTCATTAGAAAATTATTTTCTCATCCAGGCAAAGCCAAACAAGAAAAAATCATCATAAATCCACCTTTGCTTGCAAATATCCATAAGCAAAGCACTCAATTATGCCCCAATAGACTTCATGATGTCCTGAGACACTCTCCTAATATGCTCATAGCTGTATTTTTGATGAAAAATACAAGCAACCATCAACTTGTGCTAGCTTCAGCACAACGACGAGGGATTAAAAGTTAGGACCGGAAAGCACTGTTGGAAAGCTTGGATACCGCTGACTAGGTGCAGCTATGTTTGACTTTGACAGGCTGTGTAAAACTCAGAATAGGGGGGAGGTATCTGTTTTCAGTTTGTTTTTTGTAAATTCAGCTCAAAAATAGCCAGGAGTCAATGGGTTAATGAATATTGTTTGAGTATCTATTTATTGGTGTTTGTCAGGCACCCACCAAGGAAAAGAAGTGCAAACCACAGTCTTGTCTCACCTTCAAAGTAAGCATTGTTTAGAATTTACTTCATATGTAAGTGACTAGACATATTGTGGGTTTTTTTCTCATAATCTTTTCTGCATGTTTTGAACAAAAGGAAATAATCGGGGACTGTTCTTGCGTCACCGAGTAGTAACTTGACCATGTTTTCTTATCAAAACAAACAAGGTACATTTCAGCCAATTTAGAGGGAATTTCGTGGTTTATTAACATAATTTCGCCTAATAAACTCTGTTCCTATCGCCGTGGCACAAGTTTTAAATGGTATGTTTACCCCTCTGTCAGAACAGATTAGTTTCCCTCGATCTTTTTATCTCTTTCATTTTGGTTTATATTTTAATTGCATAGGTTCCACCAAACTGCACAACCGCCTTCTTCGTCACAGCACACTGGAAATGATGAGAACTCTTCAGATATTGCTGGAGCTGTGGTCCCGGTAATTACCAATCATAGTGCCAGCACCAATATTAACATCCTCGGGGACCCAGGGCGTTGTGGAGATCGGGCACACAGGGAGAGCTTGCTCCCGTGTGTGCTACTCCGCACCCTGGGTCCCCAAAGAAGCAATATTCAACACTGCACTGTTCTTGTTTATATTACTGAGTGCTAAATATCAGTAGAGTTCCGTATAAGTGAGTCCTGTATATGCCTGTTTTACGATAATTACATGAATAGTAAGTTACTCTGAGAGAAAGTGCTGCATTTTTTTTTCTTATTCTAATATTAACAAAGTTGGGAGGTGTGTTTAAATGAAGACCTACCACTTGCAGTAAGACCTACTGTTGTTAAAGGGGCAGCGTCATGGTACTGCGCATGGTTGGAGTCTGAGTGTTTATTGTCAGCTTTTAATTGTCTACAAACAGTTGAACTTTAACCTGTCAATGCTAAAATAATATGCAAAATTTTATTGAAAACTATGTTTATTGACAGTTTGTGGTCATTTCCTTTGAATTTGAGTCTCCCACGTGTACCAAAGGCTCATAAGTCAATATTAGAATTTGACTGAAATTCATTGTGTCCGGGCCGGAGAGCTATTAGGGACTTACAGTCTACGGAAAAGATGCTCATTTGCATAAGCCACTGTCTGGCGTCCTCAATCCATGCCAGGCCCGTAGCCAGGGGGGGGTTCGGACGAGCCCCCCCCCCCAACTCGGCTTGAAGGTCCACTCAGCAAACAAACAAAATCAGCGCACAAAAAATATATATAACGTTTGGCTGGATATACATATCGTGCACACCAATATCTCTTAAAAATTACTATAAAAACCTTTTTATAATAATTATCTTTATTATTATCGCTATATGTTAAAAAGCACCCTATTAATAACATTTTAAATACAAGATTGAACTTATTTGAAGTATTGATTGCCTACTGTAATAAGGCGAGAAGAGAGGTATACCGAAAATTTGGTTCACTGAAATGGAAAAACTCAAAATCAAAATCCTGGCGATCCCATGCGATCCCATTTTCTGCCAATTGCCATGACAACAGCCCACGCCTTGACGAAGGCGATATTTTGCAAAGTTTTATTACATTTATAACATCAGATAGTTTGCTCGCCTAATTAACTGTCGGTGTGTGAAAGATGGGCTCCAGATCCTAGTGCGTTACAAAATAGGATGATAAATTCAAAAAGTGTGTCATTCACTCGGTCTCGACTAAATCTTTGTTCTAGCCGTAGAAGCGTGTGTAAAAAGCAAAAGAATGAAATGAACAAGTGACCGTGCATTCCAGCATGGCAACTGCGTTAAAAATAAACTTTTCTTTTTCCCCAAAAAATTTTGTTTATTTGGAATGAATAAAAATTTGTTATTATGCGTGAACATTATTCTTTAGGATGAGGAACAATTTAGAAAATGAAAACGAATAAAACGCTCAAAATAATTTTATTCACGTCCTAGAGATTTTATGCTAATGAGTCGAGCATGATTTTTATTGTAAATTTCCTCTTCGCAATAAATTATGGTGGCGAGACACCGAGAGAGATGGTACTGTAAAGCGATTCAATCGAATAAAAATGTAAACATATGACCAATGATTGATATTAACAAAAAAAAAAAGAAATACTTGCAAAATAGGTTCTCTATGACAAAAGTCATGTCAAACTGTCATGTGACCCATAGTCCCTAATTTTTCCGGCTAAAAAGCGATTAAAAATCGAGACAGTGCCTTGGTTAAAAGCTAATTTAAACCACGCAATGCATGTTTCAGTGCTCCAAAAAGGTTAGTGAACAAAAAAGGTAAAAGGCCCATTTTTAGCTATGGTTGCAAATCAGACAGCCTTTGTTTAATCAATCGTATGCTAGATCAAATGTAAACCCCCGTGAGCCAACTAAGAGGTCATCAATGACAATTAATTTTACAATTTTAAATAGAAGCTTTAAACGACTAGAAAGGCTAATGCGCCTTTGAAACTTTTGTGTGTTGTTGTGAACAATAATGCGATAAATTTTAGTGAAGGGAAGAACCAAAGTCCGATCTTCAAGATTTCTAAGAAATGATCATGAATGATTTACGAAGATTGGCGATCAGCTTAGATACTTTGAGTAAAACAGCCTTCTTAATCAAACCCCGAAATGCACTGTTCGCATTTCTCCTCAGAAGCTCTTTTCCACCATATCAATATTTTTAGTGCATTTCCTGATAAAAATTCGAAAGAACTCGTCTAGAAAAATTGCTCACGATAAATTTTGAAATGTTTCAAAGTTGTGCTCAAGTACAGGCTTGGGTTTATTATCATTGAGCTAGGTAGAAAGCTTGATAAGTTATCTCATCGCTGTGAAACGCTGATTTAAAATGGCGTCGCATGGAATGGAGGACGCCGGACAGTGGCTCATGCAAATAAGCATCTGTTCCGTAGACTGCATGGTGGTGAGACACGGAGAGAGAGGGTAGAAAAGCAGCGAAAGATACCTCTTTACGACGACGACGACGGCTAGGACAACGCGATCGAAAAAAAAAGTTTTTGCGCGTGGCGATCAATAATAATTTAATTGCAATGGAATAAGCAAAACATTATAGTCAGGGACAGATAAAAATAAACTAAGGACATTTCTACAGCAGCGAACGAGTGGAGTTTACATTGCAAACGTCGGCGCCCTCAATTGACTGTGAAACTAAGAGTTTTCACGTTCATGGTTTTACGGAAAACGGCTGAAATGTATCAGACAGAACGCATTTCCACGTGCTGCTATTGAATTCTGAATCAAATTCCATTGTTTTCTGCCGTCGGCGTCCGCGTTGCCGTCGTCGCTGCTTCAGGTCTCTATTGCAAAGCTCTGACCATTACACTGCCCCTTTAAAAAAGTGCTGTATCTGGAACACCCTAGCTGTGAAACGTACGATACTGTTAATACTCAAATAAGCACCCCGGCGCTTATTATTTGTTTCTACTCTAAGGCGGGCGCTTATTCGGGGGAGGCACCCATTTGAGTTTTTGAGAAGCGCTGTCTTTTTGGGTTAAAAAAAAAGCTGTTTTCTTGTTTCTTCTAGATATTCTTGGACACGTTTTTGAATGCTCCAGTGCTACAGGAAAAACTTGCTGCAAATATAAACAAAGTTCGGAGGTGGGTTTCAGAAAAAGACCCACAACATGTGTGGAAGCCCGGGGCCTAGCGCGTTGGCGCTTCGCCCTCACCACTGTGGCCCAGGTTCGAATCCTGGCTCAAATTGGGGATTTTTTTCCGGGTTCCTGCCTTGATTCGAATTTGTGTCACAAGTGAGTTGAAGTTATTCTCCCGTGTTTCCAGTCTTTTCGGATAAGGACACTAAACCGGAGGTCCCGTCCCTTCAAGCTCCACTGCACAAACCAAAACGTAATACAACCACAGGGGACGCAATACCCTCTGGCATTGACGATCCCCAGTGAGACTACTTACAATGCTTACTAACAATACACTCAAGGGGGGGTACTTGGAGCCTAGCTCTGTTGTGGCTTCCGCACCAGTATGGAACCAGCAGGTGGAAATTCAATAAATAGCATACAGTCTTTGGTAAACATCACATCATCTGTTCCTGTCGATCTGGATGAACCGCCCGTTTTGTGCACACTTTCACCTCGCCCCAAGAACTTGTTGATAATATTTGAAAACGGTGCTCTTCGGCACATTAGCTGACCTACGATTTCTCTACCCACTACCATTAAACCATAGCGCCCGGCGCTTATTTAATCGCGCTTTTTCTATGGAGGCACTTAATCGAGGGAGGCGCTTATTTAAAAGGGCGATATTTTTGGGTTTGGTTTTTATTCGTACAAAGACGCAGGGGCCTAAAAAGGTGGTAGGATCATGGGGGCGGTGAGGGTTGCCAAATGTTAAGGGCGAAAGGGAGGAGTGGCTATGGAAAAACGAAGTCCCAGTGCTTTATTAGAACTACATGTATGAAAGTCATTTTTACTCACTACATGAAACTCGCTTACATAAAACGGGGAAGGCACTTATTCGAGTAAAGACGGTAATAGTTTTAACTATTCACTTTCAGTGCCAAGTCTTCTGATGCAAGCCATGAACCGGTCGCCCCCTCAACAGCTGAGGAGGAGCAATCGTCTGGGTCAGACCAGGTAACGCCCCACGCCCTTGTTACGTGCAACCCTTAATTTTTATCACAATTACAACAGATAACAGATACGTTATGACAGGGAGTTGTGACTCCCTGGTTATGAAGGCCAGGCGAGTTTTTCGTTGTTTATTTGAGGGGGGGGGGGTGTTTTTTCATGTTTATCCTCTAAGGCGAGGTGCTTATTTGAGGGAGGCTTTTATTTGAGCAATTACAGTGCTATAACACAGTCTGGAAATGTATAATGGGCGTATATCGCTTATGTTGTTCATCTGTTACTTTTCTTATGATAGAATACCGATGCCCAAGTCTCACACATATTGAGCATGTTGGAGTCAGACCCTGCCTTTGAAGAACTCTTTGCTGGATTGTGCAGTGGTAAGGGGCAGCCATTATGCAACGCATTGGAAATCGTTAAACGTCACTTCAATTGAACATACACTATGATAACCTTGTTTTCTTTTATTGATTTAATCCACAAAGGGGTCCTTGCGTGGATGTTTTTAAAGTTGATTTTAAGTAACATGATTTTTTATTGAATACTGTGCATCTTGAAAAGTTCCCGCCACGCTCCACAACCTAGAATTTTTTTTTTACAAAAGCTTTTTTTTTGCAGTCCCCATATCACCGGCTTTTCGCTAACGGAGGAGAAGGAGGCGAATACGTTAGAGTTTACGTGGACAGGGAAATCATTTCTAAGGAGAAGCAAGCGGAGAAGGAAGGGAACCGTTACGTTCCATCCTCCTCCTGCGTCTCCTTTTCACCGATTTTCTCACGTGAATTAAGCATCTCCGCTCCCTTCTCAGTATCCAATTAATTACCCACTGAAAAAGGCTTTAGGGGGTTTGTAAGTCAGAAGTAGGGCTCGTATGGTACTGCTGCATCTTTGTGTCTCATTGATTTTTTTTTTCATTTCTCTTTTTGTATCGGATTCAATGTACAATAGGTTTCACAAGAGAAATGACAGCTTTTATATATTACCTTGTCTTTGTATCTCATTGCTTTGTATTCTTATTGCTTTTTTATGTATCTCTGAGAACCTCGTCAAGTTATTAACAACTATTTTCTGATTTATTTACAACTTTTTTCTGATTTATTTGTGTCAAATATTTTCTCTTGGTTTTTCTAGATTCTTCATCCAACACTCCATCAAAACAGAACCCTGTATCTGTCAGTTCCTCTACAGTAACGCAGTCGACAGAGGTCACAGCATCCACAGTAGCGAGCTCTGCGGCAAATGGTAGGTCCTTAAACAGCCTCTGACAGCCGCCATTTTGTCGATCCGAGCAAATCACCAAGTGTGAAAAAGCATCCATTCCCATCGGCTGCTTTGGGGAACCTATGGCGATACTTTCGATTGAATTTGGTAAATAAAGTATTAAACTTTGTTTTAAGAGATTATTTTGAGATTTTAACACATTATGCGTGCCTTCCAGTATTAAATGAAAACAATAACAAAGGTGTGGCTGACCAGGGCCCTTTAAATGTCTTTCGATATCTGCCCGGTTTAATTAATTCACAATCGTTGCGATTTTGCGTATTCTGTGATCTCTCTCAAATTGCCAAGCCATTTCTTTGAATTTTGATAGTTATAATATATATTTGATAGCAAATTATACCTTCGATATAAACGCCTTTATGTATCTCGCTCTTCGTTTGACACGCATGTATGAGCCAGACATAAGTCTGTTGTTTTTTGATTGATCTACACAACAAAACAACACTTTAGTTAAAATGATTCAATGTTACTCTATTTGAAACTAACCTTCCTTAAATTTTGACGTTTTTTTTATTTAAATGTAATTCAGACAAAAGTTTTTATCTATAAATGATGATAAAAATGTAGCGATATGCGATATGTTGAAAATGGCCTTGCGTAAGGAATGTCACTGTCACCTCCATGGTCCGCGTCAACACTGGGAGAAAAAAAAACTGTATTCAAATATTTAAGCATTATTTGGGAAGTAGGAGTTGCGTGACCTTCCAGAATCCAAAAACATTTCCTTATTTGTAATAGTATTCAATAAAACCAAACAATGAAAACGTCCCTAAAAAATTGAATTGACTTGGAAAGGAGATGAGGAGTTTGGATGCTGGGAAGTCACGCAACAACGAGGATTTCGGCTTTTCTGAGCTATCTCTTTCTTGCGTCTACAGCAGGTGTTGTGCTCACGGAAACCCAGTTCGCGACCAAATCACTCAACAAAATTCGGCCCTCCTGCAAGGAGCCTGCTCACCTTAATCCTCTACCAATGACAACTGAGACCCCACCCGAGATTCAAGCAGAAATGACCAAGGACACTCCTCAGCACGTTCGTTCCCTGGACTTCTCTAAAGTAAAGGTCGGGGAAGAAGCCAAGCCCAAGTCTAGGAGGAGAGGGCCGAGAAAAACTACAGCGAGAAAGAATAAGGAGAACCAAGGCAGTAGTTTAACAGGGGTACCAATGATTAGTTATGATCCACCGGCAATTCCTTCACATGGTCAGCTTATTTTGAATTCACCTTACGCGCTGGTTGGCCCAGATCCTGTTTTAGGGCCGGGAAATGTCGCACCCTATATGATAGGTAACCTTCCTGTCACTTCTGCGGGAGTTTTCCCAGAAAATTTAGTAGCAACCACTGCTAATCAGTTTCCAGTAACGGGGAATGAATTCTTGGAAAATGCTCCTGGTTTCCAGGAAAGGCAGTCTGATCCGACGCCTGCTGCGAACATGCTTAAAATGATTGCGAGTTCTGCTAAGGAGAGAGGTAATGGGGATGTGAAGGAAGGGACACTGTTACAGCATCTTCAAGGTGCGGCAATACTTCAACAAATGCAAGGAAGGGTGGAGAATTACGGCACTGGTGTTGAGGTGTCCGCTGCCGGTGTACAAGGATCGTATGGTGGGTCTCATATATCAACCGTCGGGGCTCAGTTGTCGGCTACTGGCATGCATCCCAATCAGGGCCTTGTCCAACAGGATACGCAAGGGAATTGGCAGCTATTGCTACAAGCTGCTAATAGCGCTCAACAGCTACCCGGCAGCATCCATCCGGTGGCTACTTCAAGTATGACCGAACACGATGGATCACAAGGCATGTTAAGTAATCAACAAGGTGCTGTTATGTCAGCGGGTTTGCCAGGTACTCCATCTACCTCCGTCACTACTTCATCCACAAGCCGTGATTTTGATTTTCAGCGTCACAGTTTATCACCTTCTAAGCAGCCATTGACTGGGAATTCTGATGACTTCCATGATTCCAGGGATAATAATTCTAAGGACCGATCCTCATTGTTTCATGTTATCTCGAGCGTAGAGGAATCAGTGCTTAATGTAGGACAGCATCAATCCGAGAATACCACAGGGCTGGGATCATGTTCAGATCAAGGGAGGGGATCTGGTCAAGGTGTTGCTAGTCACAGTAACACCCAAGAACACTCCCCACTTTCCAGGAAACGTCCAGAAAATCCTTCGGTCCTACACGAATTATCACCTGCGTCTGTGGTGTCCAGGAAAGCAGAGGAATGCGTGTCTGGATTTTTGTCTGGTTTTAGTAGTTATGTGTCCAATAAAATTGATTCCCCGACTGCGTTTGGTCGAGGGTCGGTAACCTTACCCAACGTTCATACAGTTAGAAGTAAAGGGTCTGTAAGCAAGCATGTGTCTGCGTTTGGAGTAACAGACGCTGGACTACCCAGCAAACGACGTGACCATGCAGATGGTCCAAAGGCACCAGTCGTGACCACACCCAGTAGCAGTGGTGTCTGCGGCACACATCATGCGGAGATGGAGGCACCACAGGTTGACGGAGCCGTTAGTGTGTGGTGTCAACAGGGTGTAAGCCCAGGTTTGGTGTCATCGTCTGCGAGTTCAAAGAACAGAAGGTCATCGCCCGTAAGCAGGAGTCCCCATAGTACCACTGGAACCCCAAACGCCACAGGAATCACAAGCGCCATACCAGCCTCGAGCACCACTGGACCACCAATCACGACAGAGACCAAAAGCTCTGTAGAAGTCCCAGACATAACAGGGAGCCCAAGTTGCACGGAATCCCCCTCTACAGGAGCTCCAGACGCCACAGGAAAACCAAGCACCACAGGGAGCTCAAGCACCGCTATAGAACCAGGGGAAGGGGTGGTTGATGGCGGAGAGATTTCAAAGGGAAGGAAGAGATCAGCGTCCACGAATAATGAGGAGAATCAGGTAAGAATCACAGCATGCGCGCGCACTTTGTTTGATGTAAGCTTAAAAAAGCGCGCGCTGCATTCTGGTAGTTGAGGTTTGTTTCTATGGTTATGCCCGCGCAAACTTATAGCTGGAATGGCCTACTGATCAACTGGGTGATTCAACTTTATCTATAACCTCTGAACTAGCACTGAATGTCTGGGATTTCTGATTTTTGTTTAGGTACTTGATGCGCCTTTGCTTTTACACTTACTTCAAATATGGTTGCACTCGGAGAATCTGTGTATCGTAACCCGCAGTGCTTCATGGGTATCAAATAAACAAGCAAATAAGCGTAAATAAAATACAAATCCAGGTTTTCGAAAGCTGTAGATTTCTTGATTACATACTTATGTACAATCAAACAGCTCTCAGATACAGGATTCAGCCGTTTATGCGCTACCCATGAACCTCCGCGGGTTACGACACATGGGTTCTTGGTGCAACCTTATTTGAAACAGGTGTATATGAATTCTTGCGAACAAAAAGTAATAATGTACTTTGGAAGTATTTCTGATTGCGATATGACGATCCTTCAATAAATAGGCTGCACAAGCTAGGTTTATAGTAGACGTCATACCGCATGGTCAGCCACTTATGTTCTTTGTTTTTTTGTTTTGTTTTTTTCAGCCTAAGAGAGTAAAAGGTCCCAAGAAATCAAAGGTATTGAAATCAATATTGAACTTTTACTAAGGGATCTCATATAAATTTTTCTTGTTTTGAAAATTTTGGTTTTTCTAGATCGCTCGGTCAATTCCCTATTAGGACATTATATACCTTATTTTTACAGTTCACTTTAAATTTTTTTTTCTTCGCTCTTTTGCCGCCCTAGAACTGTGTACGTCGAGAATTCCCACGTAAACTTGCAGGAATTCGTGTTTATTACGATTTTGCAGGCCGCCATTTGAAAATAGGCCCAGACCCTAGCGTTTTTAGAACATAACCAGGCTCTTTCAGACCATTCAGAAAAACCACTGCCATTGGTTGATATGTTTAAAATCTAAAAAAAATCCAAATCCGAGCGGTTGAGTGGGCCAAGGGCAAACCCGGTAAAAAAAAACTGTAAATTGGAAACAAATTGCTGGTCTAAATTTTCTCGCAACTTTAGAAAATTGTCATGAAATGCTCTTCCCACCGAGGAAAGAAAGAGGAAATGTTATTGTTGTCGCCATCATATCCATCGATGGCTGTCGTTATTTTTGTAAATGGTCTAAAAAAAGCCTGGGGCGAACGCGCTGAAGTCAGTAATGTTCATAAAAAAATGGATAGGGGGTCACCTTTCCAGTTTTTCCTCGGATTTTTTTTTTAATAAACTTGTTAATATAATAAGATATTTTTTCTCTTTTTTGTTGAATGTGCGTTTTTCATCGTACATGAAAAATACAGTCGAAATGTTCTGAAACAAACTTTTTTACCTCTGTCGCTTAAATTGTCAACTTTTCGTAAGCATTTCCAGATCTTTGATAATTTTTTTGTTTGTTTTTATTTTAACTCCTTAACAGAAGTCAAAACGCAAGAAGTCGGATGGAAAGCTGCTACCGGCAAACTTCGACGTTGATAAGTTTCTATCTAGTCTCCATTATGTGGAGAAATAAGGAAAGAGATATAAAGGTAAAAGAGATAAAGGTGAAAAGAGATAAAGGTAATATGATACGGGCTGAAGGCAGAAAATGATTACTAGATATGAAACATTTATATGCAAAAACATACACAGTGAAAAATATACACAGTGAAAGTGTGGTCCAGTGATCGACCGCTGGGTTCAAATACTCCGAGAGCATACACACTCCGATTCACACACTCCTTGCAAACACCAAGGTAACCTCACGTTGTTATGTATTTACATGCCAAAGCTGAAATTTTCAAAAATAATTTTTATATATTATATATCAACCAGTTTTGTTTGATCTATCAACCAATATATGCCTGAATATTGAACGTGAGTTTCTTTAAAAACAAAGATACGTGAATTGTGCACACAGTAGTGAAATTTTAAACTCTAACGTTTCCGTGTTTAGGGTATCAAACGTGCTATTTTTTATCGTGTTATTTTTTTTTTGCATGGGATATAGCATGGGAATATCCGATGGAATAGCCGAAGGGATATCTTCCGGTAGATTTTATGTTTGTTATAATTTTGTTTGAAACTATTAATTAAGTCCTTCATTGAATATTTTAGTATTTTAATACAAAGTCTTGTGCTCAAAAGTTTGGACACGTACACGCAAAACATGGACATTTGAAGGCGAAATAAAAACGTTACGTTTGAGGTAAAAGCTTGTGATTTGTCAGTTTCTGAGTAAGAAGAGGCGGGCTGTAAAACTCATGTTATACCAGGTTTAAAAGTCTTCATTGATTCTTGATCGTTTGAAAGATTGTAAAAATTGAAAATAAATGTAATTCTAGTTTTGATAAAAATGCTCTTAGTCTCATCGCTACCAACACAACACGCAAGATTCCTTTCACACGCTGGAGATTTTTAGAGCCATTCAGAATCGGATACACGTTTTGTGAGTAAAGAATCTTTCTTAGCCAGCGTAGTGGCGAGAGTTCACGATTATCGAACAGATAACCATCCTCAAGCCCCGTGTCAAAATGGGAAATGGACTTTCTGACATTTCCTTTGTCTTGTGGTCAGTCAAGCAAGAATTTGCCAGCAATGCTGGCCTGTGCTGGCGCAGTTTGCACAGGGCTTTACAGCTTTAATTTAACGCTTGAACTGTAGTTGTATGACTGAAACAATAGGTAAGCATCAAAAAAGCAAAAAAATGATATTCTTACATTCGTTGACCATGTACCATTGTACTATTATTACTGCGATTTTTAATATTCTGCGTACCCAAAATTATATTTGTTGCTTTATGATTGGTCCGCGCCTTGTGAAGAGGTGGCGTGATTGGATTTTGAATAATGGAAGCCGTTTAAAGAAGCCCGATCACACCGCTATTTTATGCTCCCAAACGAATAAATACAAAAAGCCCAAATTGTCGTGTTCGTGAACCAGAAGAATAAAAACCATACACCAAAAACTATAAGAACCTGCTTTTTACAAGGTTATTCTAAACATTTTTTAACAATTATATTATATTATACATTTACTGTAAGGTATAAATGGTGTATAAAATACCAAATTTTAGCCTTAAATGGTTCTTTATTTCAGGTTCTTGTTATGTGGGGAATTACTGTACACGTTAAGAATCGCAAAGACGTGCTGTTTTGAAATATTCAGAAAAACACCCCAAAGTAACATCCACAATTCTGAAAAGAAATAATTTAGTTTTGGTTTAATTACCGCGGATGTTTCTTCCAAAAACAACGTTTTCATAGCGTATTCTTAAAAGAAAACATACAAAAATACTATTGTATCATTTGAGATCTTGATATCAATTGATATCTTGTGTAACACAATAATTCATGGCACTTGAAGTGCTATTTTTGACAGTATGAAAAAAGCAAAAGATATGAGGAAGCATGTCTGGAGTCATGGCCAACCTCACGTTATCGCGTGCCGTTTTAATAACCCTTTTTTCTAAACAAACCACTTAATAATTACACACACTCGGAGGGCAAGACTCTGTTTCACAATTCCCGAGATGTCGTGCGAGTTCCCGTTGTTCTTAAGCCAATGTTTTGTGTTATGTCCATGGATCTGCTCACGTATGAAAAAAGGCTAATCACGCCGCCATTTGAATGCTCCCACTCAATACTGAGTCACACAAAGCATCCATTTCCATCGGCTAATTCAAGCCAGTAAACAAAATATTTCCAATCAAATATGGTCAATGTGGTATCAGACTTCATATATATTCTGTTATTTGAACGTTTTCTTGTAAATAAACCGTTGTTTTCAATTATAAACAATAACAGGAGTGGTTGATCGACATTCGGCCATGCAATTTAACACGATCCTGCAGAGGATTCGATTGTTTTAGACATCATATTTGCCCGGTAACGAGCCGCTGACCTCAAAACTGTGACAACATAATTGCCCCTTGTCTAGACTCAAGGCTTGAAACAACACCAGCATGTTTTTTCATAGTTTGGTGAATTGTCCATGTTTAGGTTTTGGAGGTACATTTACACTAAAATAAAATCGAACTGGAAGAAGTATCAAAACCTCCCGAAAAGCACCTTCAAAAAGTTAGATATCAAATATAATCGATAATGAAATCAATTAAATACTGTTATTCGATTTCCCCCTACATATTATTTATTTCTGTTTTTGCCTTTTGGTTATATATACAAATATATTTGTGTGTTTTTTTTAATTATAGTAATAATTCATGTCCAATTGGTAGATTAGCTATTCTTTTTTTTTCTAACGGTAAAGAGCCCGTGCTTCACCTACGCCTTCTTATTATTCCTGCTATTCATTGTTGGAAGAAAAAAATTAAAGAAATCCCCAAATAACAATCTTCTAACATAATTTAGAATTTTTTTTGCCACGTTCATAACTTTTTATTCAGGAAACATTTCCGCACTTTCCAATATACAAGTTTACTTATTGCCAATGGATTTTACGTGAAAGTTTATTCGCTTACGAAGAAGTACTCAAAATAATAAATGACGCACGTTAAATGTAAATTATCTCTAGCTGTCTGGTTAATAACCAATTGAATTGTTAAAAACTCTTAACGTGGGATTTGATAAAAAGCTGACGAAAATTGATTAGCAGTAAAATTTATTATATACTTTGTTTTTGAACTTTACAAATAAATCTTTAAGAAAAATTTTCACATTAGCATTTTCCAACGCACCTCTCGCTTTGCTTTTTATTTCTTTACGTTTTTAAAACGTTATGCTAGAATTAACGTCAACGCGAAGCGCTAATAACCAACTAATTTATTTTCAATATTTTGTAAAGGCCATTAATCACATCTTATCTATAGCTGCTTTTATAAAGTGTTTCGGAAACAGGGTAATTGGTAAACATTAAAGAAATTAAATAAATAAATATTGGGGGATCATTAATCATACCCGTGTATTTTTATCAATTTAACTTATATGTTATCATCCATCTCATTCAAACTCTTATTTCTACATGTGGTTCTATTTTTGTTTCATTTTTTTTATTCAACTTCGCTACGGATCGCTACGGGTATTTTCCTGTTTTTTTTTTTTTTTTTTTTTTTTTTTTTTTTGCTGAGTCATATGCTTACCGTGATCAAATTCCTCGCTGCCCCCTCTTTGTGTTTCCCTCTTTTAATTTTTCAGAATTATATACATTTTATCAGTTGTTAACACGTGTATAAACTTTTCCTTCCTTTCACTTTTTTTATTCTGTGAAGAAAAGACTGTGAACTTTAAGTGCTAAGTCTGTTTTTATTTATAAAATTGTTTTTTTTATCTTTAAAACTTCAAGTAACGAAATGCTGGTAAAAGTTTTATAAGTTTTTCTAAACATGATTTTCCTCATTCATACATGTAATTGAGCTCTGGCTTTGTGCTTACCCTAGAATAATTCCTCATAACAGCGTAACGATAAGCTGGTAAGCGTTTCATTACTCAAAATAGCGTGTTTCATCCAAACATGTTGTCAAGCTCTAAATTTGATAGCAAACACCGCAGTATAATTCGACATAACTGTGATTCCGGGCACGCGAAAAAAGCCGTGACTGATTTAATAACAAAAACATTAAAAATCAAATCGATAGGGCATACCACATCACAGAACAACATTGTTACGGGTTCTTTCTAAGCTTCCTATAAAAGTTTCCCTAGTACCCTGACAACTCCAATTTCCTAAACTGATAATTAAACATTGACGGAAGGATTGGACCTGATATTGTTATGTG
This sequence comes from Nematostella vectensis, assembly GCF_932526225.1. Classification (NCBI taxonomy): domain Eukaryota; kingdom Metazoa; phylum Cnidaria; class Anthozoa; order Actiniaria; family Edwardsiidae; genus Nematostella; species Nematostella vectensis. The sequence continues at coordinate 6,655,049 of NC_064047.1, read as the reverse complement.
CTCATTTTCTCTCTCATTTTTTTAACTCCTCTCTTGGTTGCGACAGACCTTTCGGAAGCATTCTATTCTTTCTACCCTCTCGCATGATTTACTCCCACTCCTACTTTCACTCCCTATTTCAATTAATTGATTCCAGCGCCTCTGATTGGTGGAAAGCCTTGTTAGATCATCTGCCTCGTGTGTTCATTTACATATCTAAAATTTTACGTCATAAATGCGGGTTTTATATATCCCCCTCTCGCTAGATGTGTTAGTTCCATGTATAGACGCTAAATTGGCGAGGAAGACCTTTTACTTGGATGTGAAAACTTCCCAAAAACTGAAAATAGATGCAGCAAAACGAGGTATGCGTAGCCTATTGAATATATTTTAATTCGCAGTCCGCTACTCCCGTGATTATATTATTATACAAATTAGCTATTGATTTTTTCTATTTGCCATTTGTGTAGTACTTATCAACAAATGATAATACTGCCGGACTTAAAGGCCATTTAAAAAAAAAAAGTCGCGGAGTTTCCAAGCCTTTAATTTCTACATTGGTAATATACACCTAACTTCTTTGCCAACAAAACATTAATGAAAATTATAATAGAACATCAATGGGGAAGTATGCCGGAAAGCGTAAATTCGTGCACTTACAGTCAAATTTCAGATCATTTGTGTCTGTCATTTATTTTTACTAGGAAAAAAACACGACTATTACATTAATGATAGCTTGTCATCGTGACGATCGACGATTATCTAGTTTTATTTGCTTTGAAAACACGAGATAAAAAATACCATTGAATATTTTTCATAGTATTTTTGACATGGTCATCGATTTAAGTTTGCATGGTGTTGGTTGGTTTAAGTGTTACTTGGTTGCTAGGTTCTTTATTTGTTGCGAAAGGAAAGGTGTTCGGCTAAAGCTTATCTTTCTGTTTCCATCTCTGCGTTGGGCGTTAGTCGTATCGTTTGGTCAGCTGCTGTTTAGAGCCGTGAAGTTCTCTCAGCTACACCTGCCTAGCACTCGACGACCTCTTTAAATCATTATCTGAGCCTCATCTTTTGTCCTTGATATTTTATTGCAAATTCTCTCAAACCGGTTCCCTTTTTTATAAGATATTAAAAAAAGTACAAGCTGTTTGCTTTATGGAGTGATAAATTGATTATTTGCATTACAATTGGGTAATTTGAGTGGCGGGTATCCCCATATCCACTTTTTCGGAGAGTTCCCTTGGGAAATTTCTCCTTAAATGCGATAGCTAATTTTTAGTAATTAGCGTATTGGAAGCACGTAATCCATGCGGGAGCTGATTTCTTTTGAATGTTATATTGGTTACCGATTCTAATCTTCTAAAATAATATAAAATTTTGCTTTTGAGAAGATAGATTATACCACGAATACATAACTGCACAAGGAACTGTCAAATTAAAGAAAATGGCGGTTGAATTAATCGGGGATTTTTTTTTTTATAGAAGGGTTCTACGTGGAATATAATAGAATTTTGATATATTATTCCACAAGCCCTAGAAGCCATAACGTATTTTCCTCATGAAATAACCAGACCTAAAACCCTCCCTGAAAGCTAGACTCCTTATCAGTGACACATTTTGCTGGCAAATGTTATTTGGAGACACAGGAGTATAACTGAAGCAATTTTCTAGTTTTGCTAAAAATGTTGTTGATCTTTTTTACTTACATACCCGCTCACAGCATGTGCGTTTAAATTTTAAATTGTCACTAGGGTGTATAACATTCTAAACATTACACAGTTTTGTAAAATCTTGAAGTGTATCTATAGTGGCGGGTTAATAAGAGCATCGAAGTTTCCTATCGTGTCTTCCGTGTTATATGTTTCGTTTTATAACATTAAGATATCTTAACCGTTGCACGTACATCGATTGACGTGAGAATAATATCAGATCTTTTCATTCGCGTATCAATCGCACGAACAAAGGTAGGTTAGCTTGAAAGGGGATTTCGTATTTATCTATTTCCCTCGATAAATTACCTTGATAAGTTTACCCTTCTTGGGCCCTTGGAAGGAGATTGGTGGGCATTTTTCGTTGTGCATTTTGATCAGTATCACCTAATGATGAACGTTTGAAAATTATATCCAAGATTTAATGGAAAAAAAAGGAAACATGTGTTGTCAAAATGATTAGTCAAGTACTTGCAACAATTGTAAACACCCTCTTTTGTAGGAACAGTAGAGGAAATGGCAACCATATATTTCTATTTGCCAAAGCCTTTCAAAACTTTCTCATTAGTAAATGATGTATATTTTTAAGCAGAGTTCGTTTCTGTGTTTACTTGCGCGGCGGAACTGGTGCATTAGACGTTAACGAGAAAATGGAATACCTGCCCTCAAGAACAATATTAAAAGCTTATAGGATGCACTTGTATCTCATTATGTTGTCGGATAGAATAACCGCAAAATGCAATGCTAACCTTAACCTAAATCTTTCTATTGCGTACTTGGACATCGATTTGTAACGCAGATATCGTCGAGGCTTTTCGGCCAGGTTTTTGCTTTAAGCTCCTGAGCCTTACCCCTGAAAATTCAACCTTAAGTATTTAACACCGTCCTTACGCTTGCACGTAGAAATGAACCCAGACTTACCCCTAAACATAAACCCAATACTAATATCCTTAAGCATTCAACACAGTCATTACCCTTCTACTTAGAAATGAATCCCGTCTTACCTTTAGACATAAACCCACGAGTCCTTATCCTTAAGCATTCAATACAGTCCTTACCCTTTAGAAATGAACCCAGTCTTACCCCTAAACATAAACCCAATCCTTATCCTTAAGTATTTAACACAGTCCTTACCCTTACACTTAGAAATGAACCCAGTCTTACCCCTAGACATAAACCCAATCCTTATCCTTAAGTATTTAACACAGTCCTTACCCTTACACTTAGAAATGAACCCAGTCTTACCCCTAAACATAAACCCAATCCTTATCCTTAAGTATTTAACACAGTCCTTACCCTTACACTTAGAAATGAACCCAGTCTTACCCCTAGACATAAACCCAATCCTTATCCTTAAGCATTCAATACATTCCTTACCCTTACACTTAGAAATGAACCCCGTCTTACCCCTAGACATAAACCCAATCCTTTTCTTTGAGTATTCAATACAGTCCTTACCCTTACACTTAGAAATGAACCCCGTCTTACCCCTAGACATAAACCCAATCCTTATCTTTGAGTATTCAATACAGTCCTTACCCTTACACTTAGAAATGAACCCCGTCTTACCCCTAGACATAAACCCAATCCTTATCCTTAAGCATTTAATACATTCCTTACCCTTACACTTAGAAATGAACCCCGTCTTACCCCTAGACATAAACCCAATCCTTATCTTTGAGTATTCAATACAGTCCTTACCCTTACACTTAGAAATGAACCCCGTCTTACCCCTAGACATAAACCCAATCCTCATCCTTGAGCATTCAACAGAGTACTTGCACTTAGAAATAAACCCAGTCTTACCTCTAGACATAAACCCAATCCTTATCCTTGAGCATTCAACAGAGTCTTTGCACTTAGAAATGAACCCAGTCTTACCCCTAGACATAAATCCAATCCTTATCCTTGAGCATTCAACAGAGTCCTTGCACTTAGAAATGAACCCAGTCTTACTCCTAGACATAAACCCAATCCTTATCCTTGAGCATCCAACAGACCCAAACCCTAACCTTGCACTTTGAATTACTACCCTTGCATTTAGTAACGAACCCAGCCCTTACCTTTCAACACAGTCCCTACCCTTACACGTAGAAGTCTAGGTATTTTGAGTAAGTACGCAGTTGCTTTGTCTCCTATTGTCTTTGCTTTACAAAGGAGTCAAAGGAGTTCTTTTTTCTCTATTCTTCTCGTTCTTTGTGTCGAGGTGCATATATTGTTGATTTGCCCAAAATCAAATTGCAGCTTGGAAGAGCTGCTTACTGACCCGGTATTTGGGTATTTTAGAGTCGTGTATTTTTTTTTTTTTTTTGGGGGGGGGGGGTTGTTTTGACATCATGGGCTCTGTCAGACCCTTTAAGTGATTACTCAAATAAATAATTTTGTTATCATATAGAAAAAAATATAATTGAACTTGAGAAAACCAGAACGATTAAGGATGATCACATACTGAGTGTTGAGACTGGACTGACGTAGCTAATCTCCTGCCTACCATTAACTCCCCTTACCCGAACAAACACCATCAAAAGGATTTGCTGGCTGTCTGAGTGAGTATTTTTCTTTCTTCTTTTCTTTATCCAAGCAGCATTTGTTGATTGTGTTTGCACTTTTTGTTTAGAGGCCAAAGCTTTTTGAAAGGCTTCGATATTATTATGCAATATTAAGTGCAGTGTGTATGATTTTTACAGGAGTTAGCGAGTTCAGGTACAATAGTCTGTTAACCTAGGTTAATCCGTACGTGCGTAGTCCCCTCATCCCCCGTTAGTAGCAAGGAGATTTTGGTCACTCTTACATTTAGAAACTGTAACAAGTAAATTCGAATTTGTCAAATTTGAGTGTTTGATGTATCATGTGTTTTTTCAAGATCACGACTATTTGGGTATTTTGTATCGAAAATTGAAAACATACATCGGCCTTTTTTTGAATAAAACTTCGAAATAATAATATACGGTTTTAAGCCTTGTTCAACAAGAGCAATAAATAAGTTTGTTGCTCAAATTTGCTGATAAAATAACCATATTTTCGAACCTTGTAATCTTTTTGTTGCATATCATAATTACTCGCAAATGATGATTTCTGTGTGTGTGTGTGTGTTTTGTATAATCAAAAGCATTGTTGTTTTTTTTCTCGATTGTTACGTGAGTTTCTCGAACCTTTACTGACTAAATGATCATAAGCTCACAATAAACGACATTCCTGTTTCCTTCATTAGATAAACATTTTAAGGGCTTTTCCCCAAAATTACGTATTCACTTTAAGAACACGAATGAACAAACAATTCACAGCGTTGTGCCGAGTTCCCCGCGTAGCTTTTTTTAGTATGACGGCAATGCGTGGTAAAGCTTTTGGAAATCATCACGCGAGCCCCAAGGCCCTATTGCACAAAATTATACAAGAGAAGGAGGCGCTCTTAAGCATTCCGATTACGTAAAAACTCAAGTTTTTGAAACATGTGAATCATAGATAAGTAGATTGAAGCACCTTACACGACCCTCGCCTCAGGCTCCTACGGTCGTTCATGCAGGCTAGGCGAGGCTATTCTAGAACCGTACTACTTTTCACTGCAACAACAATAACAATGACAATAAAACTATAACAACAATAGCAATATTAGTAATAGGAATAGGAATAATAGTTTATAACGACACTCTCAGAGACAAAAGTCTGAATTACAGTGTAGTGTCATGTACAACATTACACAACATTACTGAAATCGCACACTAACAAACGTATTGAACCTGTCAATTTCTCTTGAAACATATCGATACGCGATATCTTCGCCACGAAGTTCAAATAGTTACTGGGATACCTGTGGTAGCCCAGTCATAAAATGCAACTGTTTTTTTTTCTGTCGTCTCGCGATTTGCACAATGCAATTCCCAAGAACCCTTGCGCCACAGGCGATACTTCTTATTTAGAAGACCTTAGTAAAGCCTTTTTCTTACACGAAGTATCCAGCCTACTGTCCTACGTCATCGCAACGCTTAGTTTCCAAAAACTTTTGCATAATTTAAAACTGTGTCATGGCCGCCATCTTGAATTTTAGATTCCAGCTCTCAGATCCATGTTATTTGTGCAGTTGAAGGCCCGATTTGCGGTTTAATAACTGCATATTTAACCATAGCCTCAATTTCTACCAAGTTATTTTGGAAAATCCTCTCAGCTTGGATTGATTTCGCTGCATTTACTCGTGTTTACACTTGCGACCCGAGTGCGAGAAACGCGGCTCAAGATAAGAATTAGTAAGTTAAGTGCTGACTGCTTTAGACTCGTACTGCTTTACTTCAAGACGTAATTAAATGTGCTCTGGACACTCATGAATGGACTCGAGGTATTTACCTTGATTGCTTAATCTATTTTAAAGTGGAAGTAGTTTGAAACAATTGATGGAGATCGTCTGCTACTAATCGCTTTGTCGATGAATCTATTTTACATTGGACACTTGACCGGCTACCCTAAGATGAATTTTATTTTCTTACTATAAAATATCTTGATCTCTCTCATTGAATGTCATTATTTTAACCATATCGATTTTAATAAAGTACAGCATAGGTGTTGTAAGTCATGTAAGTGTAAAATATGTACTTAAATCTATGAAAATTATTTTGGTACTTTGGTGCTTCCTTTAGATAAGCTCAAGTTTTATTATTTCCCTGAAATACCTTTATCTCCATTGAATGTCATTTTATTTTTATGGAACATTTTCAATAAAATCTAGAGATTTGTAATATTTTTGTAGTGCTGTTGATGTTGAAAATATGTTTATGCTCTATAAATTTCAATCAAGTCTGCATATTCTATAGCCCTCTCATTTGACTTCAAAATAAATAAATGTTGTTGTTTACTTGTACCCCTAAGTGATAGCACATTGAGGGCAGTGAACCAAAGAAATGTTTAAGAAATAACAATTTTAAAACACATTCTCAGCTTTCCCTAATCTTATTTCGGTGCTAACTCTGATGTGGGGATAGTATTTGAAGATAAGACAATCAGCCCTGTCTACTTTCATGGAGCACACCTCGAGTCCACCCCACACCTGAAGAGGTGCTGTGATATGGCATTTACAATAAATAACATAATTATATATATATATATATATATATATATATATATATATATATATATATTGTTTTATTATATCAAAAGTAGGCAGTAAAATCTTTCATGCCATATATGTCACACAAACAAGTTGCAGATCTCAGGTATCCCAGTCAACCCTGCGCGTAGGGTCTAGTTTCTTGTTGTTGTTGATTTAGTGCGTAAGTGCGCATGTATCTATCGTCTGCTTTCTTGTGACGCCTTATGCTTTTCGGCGCTCTTTTATTGGTTGGCGGTCGTAACTGCGAAATGGCCACTCGACAACGAAAATCACAGGGTGCACGAGTGACTGAAAACGAATGTGAAATGAGCCCTCTTAAACAAAATCGAACAAATGTTGCAAACTTTATTCATATCTTTCACAGCTTGAACCACTTTTTTTGTTTAAGACTGGCGGCAAGAATTCTTGATCTTTCAATAAAGCAATAAGACCAACGTGAAGCTAGGACGCCAAAACAGTTGGACCTCTTATAATAAACGGGTGACGTCACGGTGACGTCAAAGTGTCATAAACAACGCTAGGCCGTATAATTTCCAAGAACTATATCCGTTGTGATTGGTACGAATAGACGCCAGAGCACAGAACGAGGTTTTTACAGCGGTTACAACAAACAGCTCCGTAAAACGCCCTCTGCCTCCAATCATTCAAAAAATCCTTTAAGCGTTTTCAGTAGCCAGCACTGAAATGGTTTTTTAATCACAACATCGCTGACCAAGCAAAAAGCACTTAGTTCATTACGTTAGTTTCATTGATAGAAGCGAGAAAGCGGTTAAGCTGTTGGAAATTGTTGACGAGAGTTCGTAGAACATTGGAAACCGCAGTATTAAAAAAAAATAGTTAAAGAATGTCGATCACCTACTCCTTTGTTATTGTTTATCATTTGAAATGCAGCGGTTTATTTGCAAGTAAACTAAATGACTAATAAGTAAACAAAATAACAATCTACGAATGTAGTCTCATATGTATATGTATATTTTATATGACGATATTTGATTGAAAATATCTTGGCTAACTTGAATTAGCCGATGGAAATCGATTCCTGTGACTCGCCATTGAGCAGGAGCATAAAATGGCGGCTTGATTCGCCATCTTTAAGTCCCTCCATTCGTTTTATGATGAAAGATGATTTACGACAAGTCACTGTGTCGTATATCATGGGTATCAAGTAAACAACAAATAAGCGTAAATCAAAACACACCCAGGTTTCAAAAGCTGTATAACTCTTGCTCATGTTCTTGTGAATATTCACATGGCTTTCAAATGCAAGTTTTTAGCCATTTATACAGTACCCATAAAGCACTGCGAGCTACGATACATTGATTTTCGAGTGCAACGTTATTTTCAAAATAGGTGTAAACACCAATTCAATCAAAAGTCGGGCGATAATAATGTGCTTTTTTATTTTGCTTCTTGATTTAAATAATCAAGAAAAGGGAGCAGTTTAAAAATAAATTGAAACAGTAATTGTATCGATACAAAATTTGGTATATATTTATTATTCGTTATTTATAACTTTTTCTATGCAGTCATAAGCCGACCGATGATTTTATTTGTTGTCTTTGTAGCTCCTTAAGATGGGATAAATGAGAGCACATTTACGGTTTTATTTTTTTAGTAAAAAATGTCTGAAACGAATGTTATACGATTTTTGTTTCTATTCATCATTCGTTATAACCTTATGTTGCATTATACACCGACGCAGTCACAAGCCCGCCGATAACCTTGTTTATGTAGAATCCCTTTTGTCGGCAAAATACTTTATACAATGCCGGTCAACTGACTAAAGCCGCCATTAGAATAGTTTTTAACAGCTAATGCAGGAGATCGATGAGACGACTTTGTAACGAAAACAGAAACATATTATCCATTAGTGTACAAAGCGGATCTTACGGCAAAAATGAGCACTAGAAGCATTGTCAAAATGCATAAAATGCAAACAAACCAGGGAAGTTCTATAAGGTGAGACCGCTCTTGCATAGTACGGGTATCGAGGGTTGCATGCAAAGTTGCACACTACGAAAAGTTGGAGCCGAGATAGCAGATGATTTAACCTAACGAAATAAGATAATCCTTTATTGAAATTCTACCTTTAATTGATTGATTAAATTTACCAAAGGTAAGTGTGCTTATTTCGTATTTAATTTAAGATTTTATTGGAAGATATCGAAAACCTCACAATGTCTGTTGTATAATAATATTTCCAAATTAAAAATCGACCTTACACGAAAAGCTACATTGTTAGAAACAATTCCCAAGGCAAAAGTTATTTGAGCTATATGATTTTGCTGTTGAGAGTCATTTTGCCAACATCAATTTTTCCCTCTACCATTTATTTTGATAATTTGAAATTGCCCCAAAAGGCAAGAGTTGTTCAGCAATTTCTTTTAAATTAGGTTTATTTGTTGTTCAGACATATTGCTTAACATTAAAACTATGCGCCCAAATGTTCCCCTTCCCAGAAAACCTTTGTAACCGCCTCTGCGTTGTGCATTTTGTCGTCAACAACACTTTTCCGCAACCAATTATTTTCAAGATTGTCCACTAGCCCCGAAACCTTAGCACATTTTTAAACTAGGTTTTATTGTTAAGAGTCATCACATTTTTTTTCTTTTATCAATAATTAGGAAATTCGCAACAGCCCCTAAGGCGAACTCTGTTTGAGCACATTTATAGGTCTTGTTATTGAGCGCCCTGGTGTCCACTCTGTTTCCTTCTTTCGTTATTTGCCTCATTAATCGTCGTAAAAAATGGATCAAATAGTATGGTTTTCCCACACGTTTCTTCCATTCATGATCATTAAAATGCTTTTTCCACAAGAGATGAGAATCAGTGGTGTCGTCATTAAAGAATGGCTAAGACTGCAATGTTCGATATCAGATGTAGGTAAGTAAAGTATCAAAGTCATAGCTTTCCGCTTATTTTCCTCCTAGTTTTCCCTTCCTTTCCCTGCTTCCTTCTACCCCCCCCCCCCCCCAAAGCCTCTTACTCTGATTCATCTAGCACCCCCACCCCCTAGATTTTATATCTACTACCCCCCCTAGTTTTTGATTCACTCATCTCTCCCAGCCCCCGAGAATTTTGAATAAAGGTAGAGTAAAAAAGAATTCCAGAAGAACCCCTAAATGCAGACTCCACCCCCCCCCCCCCCCCAAGTTTTAGATTCACTCTATCAAACATATTCCCCACGGATAGTGTCCTTCGTATGTATTGCCTTATATGGGCATAGATGCCCATATTTAGAAGAGCTAAAGTTTTCCCGCTCCCTGATCTCCAGAGAACATGGTGAAAAATACTGAATCCTGTCAATTTGAGACTCGCGGCAAAAATTATCAAGCAAAACTTGCTCGCTTGGTCAAATCTTTTCCTTACTAATCCTATAAAGTCCTTAGACCCAGGCCTCCAAGAGATTGACCGAGCGGATTTGGAGGTCACCCAAATATTGATATATCTCTCCCAGCCCCCGAGTTTTTTTTGTAAAGGTAGAGAAAAAAATAACTGAAGAAGGCCCCTAAATTCATACTCCACCAGCCTTTCCCACTCCCTTAGATTCCAGACCCCCCCTTCCCTAGATCCCCACCCCCTACATTTTATTCAGTCGCCCCCACCCCTCCCCCCCGTCTCCAGGCTAAATTTCACAATAACGTAAAAAGAAAGAATATTAGATCCCTTAATTTTTACCTTAAATTAGCCTCTCCATTCACTAGATCCCCCCCCCAATTTAGATTCACACTCCCCCTTTAGATTAAGATTCAGATTTAGACTCACCTTTGCAATCCACTTGATTTTAGATTACAGTTTACGTAACAAAACGCATACTTGCACATTTTTCTGTATTCACAATTCTAAGGCAGTACTCGAATGCTTTTAGCAATATTCAAGTGATCGAATTTCCTATTTTACCTAATTACAAATTATTTTTTTTTCCTTTTGATTTTCCTGAAGTTTATCGTGAAAACAAGTAGAACCATTTGATGAATCTGCTAAAAAGATCAGTTTTCATTTGAAATCTTTATTAATAAGGAAGTTTGCTAAGCCACCCACCCCCTTGCGCCTATGTTTTTAATATACAAACGCATAGAAGACAGAATGACTGCAAACGTCTTTATCACCACCCCCGCAAAGACTCTCATTCAAAACCTTTTACAAGAAATTAAAGGCAGAAAATTATTTATTTTTCCGTATTTGCACTTATAGTCTCTGGACCTAAAGTGCATTTTGAGCAATTAAACAACGCTTTTATTAAACAAGGCTGGACTTTGCCGCTGTAAGTTTGGATGCAGGTGGTAAGGTTGATCGTGTGCTGATGGTATTAATAGGAGGACATCTGCTTTCTTGACGTAAACATACTCGTATTCTTTAAAAACGGCATTGCGAATCCAAGAGCCACGAATTGGCATACACAACGTAAGGGTGACCACCATAAAATAGGTAAAACAGTTATTCCGTGTCTTAGTTTAAGGTTTTTAGTCTATTTTAGTTTAACTCTCGTTTAAGGTTTATTGATGCTGTCATCTATAGAGTTTATTGTATTGGTGAGTGAAATGTGAAAAAAAGGTTTCGAATTATTTTTCTATTACTTTTTGAATAACTGTTTACATAGTATTTTTTTACCTTCTTTACCCTTCCAGCAATCCTTGTGTTTGCGTGGTAGGATACACCGGACCAGGAAGGGTTTTAGGACTGAGCGAATCGAAGGGGGCGAAAACAAAATTGCATAGGTTTTGTTGATCTAATCCATAATTCTCAAACAGTCGCGAAAAGAAAAATTCATAGAAAGCAAATATTTTGTACGGAATGCCAACATCCTTGCTTCGAAGAGTATTGAGGAAAGTGATATCAAATCTATAGTCTAAAAGACAATTTAGGGCTTAAAAGAATGCCTATGACATGATTTTGACGAAATTCTTTCGATGATATTACCTTCTTGGCACCAATTAACTTTAAACCAAATACGTGTTATTGCTCCAACACTATAAATCTATTGCTCGTTCTATTTTCATCGGTCTATTCCGCTCTAATCTATTTTCTATTTATCAAAAACACGTTTCCTCCTGGTTTATTTCTCAAGGCAATTTTTGCAATGTGTCATTTCCTGAAACAACTTTTTTCTAGGATATATCATGAAAGATATTATGTGAATCAATATCGAATAAGTTGTATTTGCCTCGATTTAGGAAGCAATAATCGGTTTTTAGCGGTATTTTGTGCTCTTGGTGACTTTTCCTGCAATGTGGTGCGTTTATTCAACGAATTTGTTTTTTTTTATAGTAACTTTCTTTAATTTTCTTTTAACCATTTTCAAGTATTTCTGTTTATGTTTAGAATTTTTTCACCAAATCATGATTTCATCTAAAGAGTATCCATTCGACGTTTTTGTATTTTGTTATCACCATATTTAACTATTGTAATGTCTTTGTAGTTTGATTTCTCTTTGATTAGAGTGAATATTTTCCTGTTTTTAAAAGTTATGATATACATATGAATTTATGTTTTATTTTTGTTTAATAATGCATTTCAAGTAAACAGTTTCTGGTTTGTAAACAGACTTCTTGAGAAATCTAATTCGATTTCTCTTTTTTTTATTTCCTATAACTCAGGCTAAAGTAGATGATAATATTCCGTCTTGTTATAGTATGGTAATATGACAAATTCGCATGAAATCCTCCTTAGAATGCGCTTTAATCCCTTTAGAGATTCTTACCGGCTTTTTGTTACGCGCGCCGCTCAGTTTTGCAGGAATAAATAGTACTAAGTAATTCAATGGTTTGTCACAGGCTTAAGGAGGTCTTGTAATATTTTTACTTATTTTTTCTAGGGTTGTGTGCGTGTAGACAAATTTCGAAAACTGCAATATTTGATGTGCGCTTAGTGAGGTGAAGTTTCCACACTCTCTTCCATTTATTTATCTTTTTTTTATTCGGATTTATTTTATTTTTCAGGGTTTTTTTTCATCAAAATCTAAATTTACTATGTATGAGTTATTTTCACCTGTTACTTTATCGAACTTTATTTTGCTTCAATTTATTTATATAACCTTTTTATTGAATTCCGACATCGCTTTATTATAATAAATTTTAACCAATTTTAACCAGTTTTCATTGACGCTCCTTCATCTTTTAGTGTCTTGCAGCATCACTTGCGATTCACAAACGTGAGACAATCTTGTGACACTCTACTGCGCTGCGCAAAACTCTACTGCGTGACACTCTACTGCGTTACACTACTGTGCGAAATTCTACTGCGCTGCGCAACACTATTGCGTGACACTACTGCGTGACACTCTACTGTGTGACACTCTATTGCGTGACAATACTGCGTGACAATCTACTGCGTGACACTCTAGTGCGCTGCGCAAAACTCTCCTGTGTGACACTCTACTGTGTGACACTCTGACTACTGCGTTACACTATTATGTGACACTCACTGCGTGATACTACTGGGTAAAATTTACTGCGTGGCATTTTTCTGTGTGAATTAACTGCGTGACTCTCTACTGTGTAGCACTTTATTGATTGACACTTGTCACGTAACTTGTAAACTCACTCTTATCAGTAATGCTGCTGACTTCCTCATGACATCTACTACCTGAATCCTATTGTAAATGATAATGATATTGCATGACTGGTGATTTCGTCACAGGGTAACAGAGTCACGCCCGTCATGTCACTAGGGGCATGTTCCTGAAGAGAGCTCTGAATCCCTTCTTCCTTGTCGCTTTTGTTCTCCTATACCGCCTTTTTTGCTGGTTGTTTTTATTCCCCAATTCCATCTTCCCTGCAGCTTTTACTCCTCGATTTCAATTCCCGATAGCATAAATCTGGTTCCAGATAGCCCAAATCTGGTTCCCGGTAACCCAAATCTAGTTCCCGGTAACCCAAATCTGGTTCCCGGTAACCCAAATCTGGTTCCAGGTAACCCAAATCTGGTTCCCGGTAACCAAATCTGGCTCCCGGTAACCCAAATTTAGATCCCGGTAACCCAAATCTGGTTCCCGGTAACCCAAATCTGGTTCCTGGTAACCCAAATCTGGTTCCCGGTAACCCAAATCTGGTTCCTGGTAACCTGAATCTGGTTCCCGGTAACCCAAATCTGGTTCCTGGTAACCCAAATCTGGTTCCTGGTAACCCAATCTGGTTCCCGGTAACCCAATCTGGTTCCCGGTAACCCAAATCTGGTTCCTGGTAACCCAAATCTGGTTCCTGGTAACCCAAATCTGGTTCCTGGTAACCCAATCTGGTTCCCGGTAACCCAAATCTGGTTCCTGGTAACCCAAATCTGGTTCCTGGTAACCCAATCTGGTTCCCGGTAACCCAAATCTGGTTCCCGGTAACCCAAATCTGGTTCCCGGTAACCCAAATCTGGTTCCCGGTAACCCAAATCTGGTTCCTGGTAACCTGAATCTGGTTCCCGGTAACCCAAATCTGGTTCCTGGTAACCCAAATCTGGTTCCTGGTAACCCAATCTGGTTCCCGGTAACCCAATCTGGTTCCCGGTAACCCAAATCTGGTTCCTGGTAACCCAAATCTGGTTCCTGGTAACCCAATCTGGTTCCCGGTAACCCAATCTGGTTCCCGGTAACCCAAATCTGGTTCCCGGTCTATTTATATCGTTTCAGAGCAAGAAGCTCCTAAAATTAACTGCGCATGTCATTTGCTACCATTTGATAGCATCACTAGCCTTAAGGAGGATGCGTTCTAGATTAATCATTCGAGGATATTATATGTCTGCTAGATCCCACATGGTTACGCGCTAATTCTTCTGTATTACCGTGGATTACCTATGATTAATAACTTCCCCAGATCAAGGGAGGATACAAATCTTCTTTCATTTTTCCTTTGTAGACAAATGTAACCAGTGTCATCAGTAACAAGAAGCCTACGGATGAGCCCGTTCGTTAGAAACAAGGTTTTTATTTCGGTAAGCAATCCAAACGTTGCTTTATACAAAGTATGGTCGTCTTTTGTTCTTTTTTATTCGTACTTTGGTAAGACAATCAACGTGTTTGACCTTTATTTGTGTATTCTTATTTTAATCATTCAATCTAGAACAATCTGACGTTTTGTTTTCTTGTAATTAGTTTTAAGATGTGGTTTAAAAGAAAAAAAGAAAAGATATTAGACAAACGTTGATGAGAATTATTTTCCCAGTGAAAAAACGAGATTTTAAATCATAAAACGCGAGTATACATTTCAAGTGGCCTGTATTTTCTTGTTATTTCATAGCCTTAAACGTCTCGACGTTTTCTTTAATCACTGCTAAAAATATAACACAAAGAAAGCAGCAGGTGTTGCTAGGACAGAATTTACTTCCTCGTTGTGCACTATACTGAAAGTCATAGTATTTAGTTTCCCTTCTATATACCGCCAGTAACTCATATCAACTATTACTCTAAGCTTTTTATCTAAGATGGGATTAAACAAAAATCCTTCTATTTCGTTTTAATCTGCAGGATTGTTTTAAACTCCATCACAGATGTGAGTAGACGCATAATACTAGACCGACCTGGCGCATCCACCAATGAATGACGCCGCTGACATCTGTCAAATACTATTGACGTCGCTAATGATGCTTTTGACCATATTTGGCAATGCCGTGATTTGCCTTGTCATCTACCGAGTACGCAGACTTCATTGTCCAACCGGCTTCCTATTGGCTAATCTCGCCGTGACTGACATTTTAATAGCACTTCTACTGCTTCCCTTCAGAATTCCTGGAATCATCTACCATCGCTGGGTGTTCGGCCGACCTGGTTGTGTTGTGATTGGATTCCTTCAAAACACACTTTGTACGGCATCTGTGCTTACTCTGCTGTCGATAACCGTGGACAGATATTTGGCGATATTATGGTCTCTGCAATACAACGGGTCCGTTACAGGAACAAAAACTGCAATCTGCATAGCGTTACTGTGGGTCTATTCTACAATATCCTCGTGTTTTCCATTCTTCGGCTGGGGAAAATACTCGTTTTTACCCGGACTATGGCTCTGTGAGACAGATCACATTGTTCTACCGAGCTTTACATACTTCAGACTCGCAACAGTGTACTTTTTACCGCTATTCGCCATACTCTTTCTGTACTCGAGAATCATAAAAGTCGCCTGGAGACATTCCCGCCAGATTCGACTCGAAGTTCAGGCTGTCAATCTTCGGGAAGCAAGCGTAGTGACTCCGGTAGATCATGACACTGCGGTCGGAAAGGTTTCGGCTGCGGCTGTATCCGGTCCGGTCTGCCTTCGGAAGCCTCACTCGGCGATGAAGTCGGAAATTAAGACGGCTTTGACACTCGCTGTAGTGGTCGGTGTGTTGTTTTTGTTCTGGACGCCATTGGTGTTTCTCAATTTGCTGTCCTTCTTTCGGGGAGCTCAGGTATCAGTCGTGGCGACGGAAGTGACGTCATATTTGTATTATGCAAATGGTCTCGTAAACCCTTACGTGTATGGGTACTTGAACCGCTTAATAAAACACGAAGTAATAAAATTCTATGACAGGCTCAGTGATTGGATCGCGCGGCTGAAGAAAAAACGGACTAGGATCCAGCCCGCGATTATAGTGGTCAGCGCTACTGAATGAAGCCATGCGCCGACATTGAGTAGCATGGTATTTTGCGCATGGTTTCGTCCGTTCAACCGCTGTTCTCCGTTATTAATTACAAATGGATGGAAAATTTCAAAGCTTTGAAAGCTTCTGCTGTCCTTCTTTTGAATTAAATAGTTCATACTTTACAATTTGTATAGTTGTATTTATGTAATAAATAAACGGAGAATGGACGTTTACTTGTACGAGAACTTTCCGCTTCACTTTGTAAGAATGTGTTCAACAACGCCGTAACAGGCCTCGAAATAGTGAGGGGCAAGTTAAGAGATTTAACAAAACTGGGGGGTAGCCACACCCTTTCTGGTCATTGCCTTATAATTTTAGAACTTCGACTTCCATCGGCTCTTATACAGTTGATTGACAAAAGGTTGTCTTGAACCAGCTTTGCGACTACGCGACAAGCCTGCATGTAAGCATGGTTAAAAAGCACTGAAGCGATTAGCTGCATATATTAGCCAACGCATAACTTCAGTCTCACAGTCTTACCGTATATGCGATGGCTAATATATGCAGCTAGACGCTTCAGTGGTTTTTATCCATGCTTACATGCGGGCTTGTCGCGTAGTCGTGGAGCCGGTTGAGGACAACCTTTTGTCAATCGACTGTATGTGGTACGGCCCTCTTCAATTAAAAAAAAAGTCGATATGAAGGTCTGATAAAGTTTTCTTAAATTATCCTGAATAATGTGCGACATTTAAAGAAATTGGGTGAATTCTTTGATTTCAGATTTTCACGCGAAGGCATTTTTTAAAGCCCAATTTCCCCGATAATTCTCAAAAATTAAAATTGCTGAAAATTCATGTTTTCTGATATCTTGCTTGCAGGCATCTTGAAAAAAAGATCCAGGCCCTAGCGTTTAATGATATCACAGGCCTCCGCTTACCCAGGAGACCATTTAGAAAGCATCTAAAACAGGCCCAAGCCCTAGCGTTTTATGATATCACAGGCCGCCGCTTACTCCATTTAGGGAAAAAAGACAGCCACTGATTGATATGGTTTCAGACTAAGATTATAATCCAAGGTTTCGATTAATCATTTCATATTTGATGTCATACAATTGCAATGCTTGCCTACTAAAAAGCACAAGTTAAACCAGACTATTTATGTTGACATCTGGCGCCCAAGAACTTTGCACTTCTCAAACATCGTATAACCAAATGGTTATAAGCTCATTAAAATGCAAATATTATCTGATTAGAAATATTGTTAAATATGCATGGTAGTGAATTTTCCTGCAAAAAGAAACATTATTCTACATTATATACTATATAATATTTATATTTATATATTTATGTTATAAAACTATATCAAGTTTAAGCTAACTTTTCTTTATAAAACAATAAGGCAAAGCACACTAAATAGCTGGTTTTTCTGGGTATCTTCAGAAGACCGGGAAGTCGTATATATCAAACAAACAAAAAAAACTACAACAGGAGTTTTGAATAACTAACGTTGCGGACGTTCTTCGGAGAACAATCCATTTCAACCAGGGGCGTATCGCTATTTTTTAGAGAAGGAGGGTGCACCCCCCCTCCCCTCCCTTGGCAGACAAAAGTGGGTAATTGCTTGTATTCAGTCACGTGACTTTCTTTTGTGCGTTAACTTCCGGTTTATGAAGTGGTGGTCAAACAAACCAACATGGCCGCCGTTGTGCAAGCGCACGCTTTGATTCTCTCCGAGTACCACCACCTCATGCTCGCATATTTAATGAGGCGCTTGTGAAGTCACTCGAGTACAAGGAATTGCTTATTAAGGAATCTTCAAATACTATGCTTATTTCAACAGGCTGAAACAAAATTCCTGTTGTGGTCTAAAGCTTTCTATTAATGTTATAAACAATATATTTTGCTTTTTTTCCATGTTATTATAGATACTATTTACATTTATCTTTTTATGAAAACAAGAAGCAAGGCAAGCAATAAATTATTAACAGAGGTCTCTCCTTTTGCGTAAAGTCCCAAAATTAGGCGCGACTAGGCGTGAATGCCGAAGGCTGCGGTTTCTCCGAACTATCTCCGAGTGCTTACCCGACCTTGAGGGAAACCCGACCTAACGAGCGCCTACTGCGTATATTGTTATTTTGCACTGGGGACGCGAAAGGACTGGCTTGCAGGCTACAGTTAGCGTAGCGTTAATTTTTATATTTCGTTAGAAAAGTTACCCACGGGTCTTGTATTTGCTGGCAACCATTGTTCGCTTTGACATTGAATGAACCAGCAAATACGTCAACTCACAATTTCTTGACGGATAGCTTTTTGTTGTATATTCTTCTTCTTTTTTTTTTCATGCGACGTGAAAAGGTCATAGTGAAGAAAAAGTTCACAACTGCTCAGCGGTTTTTTCTTGAAAAGCTCAGCCGTGGTCAGCGTTCTTTCTTGCAGAGCATGAGCTGCGAGGAGGCCATGGTGTAGAAAAGTGTAGGGTCAGCGGATTTTCATGCCGTGATCAGCAGGTGCGTCAGCGGGTTTTCTTGCAGAGTATTAGCCGTGAGAATGCCATGGCGTAGAAAGGACACATGGTGCCATAGCACAAAGGGTGAAGCGCACTTGGGAAACACGTGATCAGGTACAAATACTCCCGCGTGACGTCAAAGTAACGCCATCTTGGCGTGACAGCCTAAAATTAACGCAATTAAATAATCAAATGAGTGTTTTTTTTAGCTAGTTGAAAAAAAACCTGAAAAGGAATCAAGAAAAAACAAAAGGAACGAAAAAAGGGAAAATCAAACAAATGGAAATAGAAATAGATAACATAACGGAGGAAAAAACTATTTGTCGTTTGACGTTTCACAAAACTCCGTGACTATAAGGTGATGTTACACGCGTCGTTTTGCACCATCGTTTTTTCGCGCACCATGCTGCACGAAAAGACGATTGCCGTGTAACATGGTCTTCCGCCTCGTTTTTTTACGCAACATTTTGTTTTGCAACATGTTGCAGGATCCGTGTAACATCACGTCGTCGTTTTTTTGTGCAACAAAACCCAATCCATCTTGTTTTGGGCATGCAAATAAGATCGCGTCAACAAAATGTGGGCGCGCAGAGCCTGGGCTCTAGAATTTTTTTTTGCAAAAAAACCATTTTGTTGCAAAACTATTCGTGTAACACGTACCCCGAAAATGGTGGCGTCATTTGTTGCGAGAAAAGCGATGTTGCAAACGACGCGTGTAACATCACCTATATGCCCGACAGTCGGGGAAGGTCCTCGATGGACCAAAAGTTCTTAAGTTATTCAAATAACCCAGTATTTTTTTGACCTAGTTAGTTCAAAATATTATATATTTGTTTAGAAAGAGCAAGCGGATCGGAATTGAGCTTTGTTGTAGGTGTTGAATGTTTTCCGTTGTCTATGTACACTATAGAAAAAAAAAAGAAATTAAAAACTGTCGGCATTTAGTCCATTGAAGACCTTTCCCGACTGCCGGGCACATAGCCACTGCGTTCGCAAAAACTGTGGAATATTCGTACCTTGAAGTATTCTAATAGAAAGAAAATCTGATATGGCAAATAACACACGAGATAGATGACAATGATAGCATAGATCATGCGCAGAAGATCTCTCTCCATTGAGTTCTGTTCAGGCGCTGTATCAGTGGACTTTGAACTACTCCCAGCATGCTCTAGGGCCTCAGAAGACGGCGATGTCACGACTATCATAGAGATTGGTGGAGTCGGTGAGTTTTCGGTGTTCTTGGACTTGGACAAGTAGATGACGCTCGTGGTCGCTAAAGAAGGGATACGTGTATGTCAGAAAACATAGGAGGGAGAAGCAGATTATGGTTGTGGTCGCTAAAGAGGGGATACAAGCTTACCAAGGAGAGATAAGTAGATGACGCTCGTGGTCGCTAAAGAGGGTATACATGTATGTTAGAGAACATAGGAAAGATAAGTAGATGATGGTGGTGGTCGCAAAAGAGGGGATACATGCTTGTCAAAGAAAATAAGAGAGATAAGTAGATAAAGGTGGTGGTCGCTAAATAGGGTATACATGTATGTCAGAGAACATAGGAAAGATAAGTAGATGACGCCCGTGGTCGCTAGTCTTCTTAGTTAGATTCCCCAGCCCTAGTCCTTTGCCTACTTTTGTTTATTTTTTTCTCCTTTTTATTGTCTCTTTGTTTGTTTGTTCGTTCGTTCGTTCGTTCGTTCGTTCGTTCGTTCGTTCGTTCGTTCGTTCGTTTGTTCGTTTGTTTGTTTGTTTATTATTGGGGGATGGGTGTTTCGGGTTTCCTGTGATTGATGATGTGACGCCATCCGGAAATCTCTTCCTTCCCTTTTGCCTCGAGGCAAACCACAGGGATCCCGGACAGAACGGAAGGGACTGAAATGTTAGATCCCTTTTGTTCTTACTTAATGGGCGAAGATTCGTTTTGCACTTGTCACAGCGCATGCGTGTTGAGACGCGAAGGCGGAGTTTGCAGGCGAGGGCTCCGTACGCTGCCACCATGATGATCCCCGGACACGCGAAGTTCAACATAAACCTGTCAATCAAACAAATGTCAATCACTTCAAGTGACATCTATCAGCTGTGGATCAATTAATAGGGGACTTGCGCCAAGAGATCACGTGACATTTTTGGTGTCAAGCAAGCACGCGCTTAGGCTTTTAGCGGAAAATAACAGCAACAAAAAGCAATTTAATTAACGCTTATCGTATAAAGCCAGAATACTTTTTTCAGAAAGGGCAATCATTTCTGTGTTTATTTTTGCTTGAATTTTCCACCCAAAAAAAGGTCACGTGATCTCTTTACGCATGCATTTATATCATATATCATAACATATTCTCTTGTCCCATAAATGAAGAAAAACCCTCTCTTACATTCCCAGAACCATAACAAAACAAGCTTTCGATGTTAGAATGCTGTAGCAGATGGTACTGTCACTTCTAGTTTCTTCCTGTGCAACGTACCCACTCCCTAATTATCGGAGTCTTTTAAGTATAACACGCTTAGGCGAGGCTTTAATTTTGGGGAGCTTATCCAAATTAGTCCTCTAGACCAGGCCCTCGGAAGGAGGTGCATATTCGAGCAATAAGTGTATATGCATTTTGTAAGAGATATGGGAATGATCATTGAACTCACCTGACAAGGAAAAACCTCTTCAGCTTCTGAGAGGGAAAATCTTCTAACGTATCGCCGGGGAACAACTCAATACACCAGTATGTCTCTTCATCCAGCGGGCTCTGAACAACAGTCGCGGTCAGGAACGACGGAAGACATATCCCCATCCCCACCCCCCACAGGGCAGCCATTAATAAGAAAGTGCGCTTCTCAGACGAAGGGGGGATGGGTCGGGAGACTATAAGGCGGTAGCGGAGGATTGCGATGGCGGCGAGAGTGGCGGGTACGACAGCGTATGACATCACAAGCATAGCGTTCAGGATCCGGCACATGACGTCACCGAACGGCCACGAACGCAGCTCAACATAAGCCTGCAACAGAGATGACTTGTTGCACACAATACTCTGTCACGCAATCACAAGTAATCCAGGTTTAAAAATTTAGATTGCACGACAAAATATTGTGAAAAATTTTGAACGAAATCATGACACGAATAAGCGACAAAAAATTACGAGGGGGAGCCAAAGAGAGTTGGACTCGGTACATTACATGAATCGATACTGATTCAAAAGTGAGACTCGGCAATATTTGAGAGGTATTTGTTAATGACGGGTGCTACTCGGAACTAAGTCAAAACTAAATCGACAATGGATTATAGTCATTCGGCAGTGGCTCGGTAATATGTGGAGCTGACTTGAGACCATCGTGAACTATTCGGCTCCATCGCAGAAAATGCTATTCGTAAACTACACTATTCGAAAGTGACTCATCTTATTCTAGAACTGCCCGTTATTACAATGAAACAATGTCTAATTAAAGCTACCCCGCCTAAATAAACGGTAGAACTTAAGAAAAAAAAATTGAATTATTTCATGGGCAGCGAATTCTCGAAAATTCCCGAGAATTTCGAACATTGAATCGAGCAAAGAAATGCCCGACAATTCCCAGGAATTACAAGAATTTAACACCAGCAAACGAATTTTCTTGAATTCTCGACTTCAATTTTCGGGAATTTTAAAAAGCAGATTGAATACACCTACCCTGAAGAAAAGCATACACGAAGTACCCAGCAGCTCTGCGAGTGCTAGGTTCGTGATGAGGTAGTACGTGATTGGCCTCTTTATCATCTTGTTTAGTTCCTGGATCACACGTACCACCACCGAGTTTCCAATCAGAGATCCCAGGAAGACGATGGTATACATGGCCAGACGTATTGCCCTCAGGGATTCGGGCTCAGTGTATGGCGCTATCTGTGGAAAATATGTTAACCCTGTCACTACTGGGTGCTTTTGAACAAAATTGTAAGAAAAACAGACTGAAAACAGACGACCTTCAAAAGTGCATCCAAGCAATGTAATATAATTGACTCCATTGCAAAATTTTAACCTTGATTTCTGACCAATTTGTAAACAAATGCTTAAACTCAGAAACATTTCATACCAAAAAAGACACAAAATTTCGAACTAACCATAGTGAAAAGCAAACACAGATTATGTCACAAATAGATACCTTTATTGCGCTCCGTCAGGACCCATTTTACAGCCATCGGCAACAATAATAGCTAATAATCAATGCTAAAACCTCCATTAGAAGCTAGTCTCCATGATAAGGCTAAATTGCATGCCTGCACTGCGTCATGGGAGTCTTTGCCCCAAAGCCAAACAAATCATTTTCAGGTCCAAAGAACCCAGAATAAGCCTGAAAACAATTTTTGAATAAGGTTGGGTAGCAAAGATGACCCAAATTGGAGAGTTTGAGGCCATTCACTAGAAAATCCCTATCTCACTTGGTGAAACCCAAACAAGGAATTATCCCAATGAATCTACCTCAGCGTAGCACAGCATTATTTATGCCCAAATAGACTTCATAATTTCCTCAGGCACTCTCCAGTTGTAAAAAAGCTGTAATTTAAGAACAAATTACAAGCAAAACTGTTGTAAGCAACAGGCTGTAGCAGTGCCGTCGCTAGAAAGAAAAGACACCGCAGTGCATTGCTGGAAACTTCAAGGCATACCATCTTGGGTCAGCGGTAGCTTAGCTTAACTGGTAGTGTTGGACTTGAAATTGTGGGGTGGGGGAGGTTTCTGTTTTCAGTCTGTTTTTCTTACAATTTTGCTCAAAAGTACCCAGGAGTGAAAGGGCTTTGAAAAGTCGGTGAAAAGAAACCAAGCTCCTCGGTACCAGACCCCCAAAACAACAACATTTCACCGACAGTGCTGAAAAACGCAAGACTAGTTCCAGTACCGCGCGGTTAAACCAGCCTTTTTGTTTTAAAATGGCGGCGTTTTACCGGCGAACTGTCACATTTTAACAAATGCTAAGTAAACTAGATTAACCTAAGGCTAAAATTTTCTATATGACTCCCTCATTATCAAACAAATATGTCATCTTTTGTACAGTATGCATTTAATGCTGTACAGTAAGTCAAAACAGCGACCGAACTCAGCCTTTTGTACCTTTACTCGGACGATTCAACACTGAGATTTTATTTGTTTTCGCCAAAACACGCGCATGCGCATACCTTATTCAGCACTGTCCATTTCATCTATATATGGATTCCGTCATTTAAACTAGCGAGATAACATTTGGTGCGTTTTCATTGGTTCAGTTTGGCCAATGAAAACGCCTCTCAAGGATTTTGAATGACGATCTGTTGGAAATCTTCGGCTAGATTTCGAAAGCTATACTAGATTATTACTGCGAATTTCGATATCTGCTAACACTCTCCAGCAAACTACCGAATAAAGTATACTCAGGAAATGACCCTGATAATGGTTTCCACTCTCACGCCTCTCCGCAAGGCGCTGGGCAATCAGCAAATACGAAATGTAATTCGAGTAATTCCGCTATTGAATGACGGAAGCTAAAAGGCGATTTGTCTATCCTCGTCCCCAGGGCCTCCTCTGCCATCTCCAGCAAGACTGGCAACGAGATTACCAATATGTCGTTTTTATTCGGCTTTTTCATGAATTCAATGACAATCAATTTCAGCAATTTTAAGGGCAAAAATTTTTTAACACGTT
This sequence comes from Nematostella vectensis, assembly GCF_932526225.1. Classification (NCBI taxonomy): domain Eukaryota; kingdom Metazoa; phylum Cnidaria; class Anthozoa; order Actiniaria; family Edwardsiidae; genus Nematostella; species Nematostella vectensis. The sequence goes on along the minus strand of NC_064047.1, from coordinate 6,630,591 downwards.
AAAATTTCACTGATATGCATAAGAAAGATTCCTGGCTGAGGCGTTCTTATGATAAAAGTTATTATTATTATATAAAAGCAAGAGACCATGATGGTCTCTTGATAAAAGGTTATTATTTCTTTCTTACCCCTGAGTCATCTACTGGAATATCGGTGTCGTTGATGCTGTTTGCATTTGCACAAAGAAATCCAAGACAATACTCCATCCCTTTTTTTTCCTCAACGCTACTAGGCACGGAACAATCTGCTGCTGGTAAAAAACATGACACACTTCAAACAATGTCTACAAGAAAATTACTCTCAAAGTTATGACGAATTCTAATAAATCAATGTGAGGGGAAAAGGTGATTGCGCGCGAGAAACAAAAAAAAAACCTAGACGCATATGCATGCGATGGGAAAGAGTCTGACAGAGATAACATCAGCCTTAGTCAAACAACCGATAGATCGGCTAAAGTATTAAGAACACGAAAAATCCGGCTTTTGACAAGGTTTGTGAGTGTTTTCTGAGGTTATTTGGTGGATTTAAGGGCGGCGCATTTGTGTTACATCCGGAGGCCAAATATGAAAGCTATATACCTCCAAAAGGCTTTGCCGAGAGGGGATATTCATTTTAAAAGCTGGAATTTACCTTCTTTTGTCCAAAAGCTAATGCTGATGTGACATGGATTGTGAACTTAATTCAAGTTAATACAGATTAAGCAGCTTATTCAAAAAGCAGAATATAGATTCCCATCTTGCAAATAGTCAAAATCGCTCCGTGGCCACCATGCAATGTTGATCACGATGTGTGTGATCACGGATACCGCGGTTTCTCACTTATCACGCAATTTATCACGACCACGCGTCAGACTTGCCGCGATGTTAAATGCATAACGTTAGCACTTCACGGTAATAATAAAATCACGCTGTCACTTGCACGCGAGCATGTCGGGGACAGGTGAAAAGAGTTTTTCTTTTAATTTTTTATCATTTTTTTTTCTATTTCTTTTCCTTTTTTTTTCTTTTTTTTTTTGGCAAATATCTATATAATTTAGATATAATGTACGGGAAACGAAATAACAACTAACCTCAAAAGCTCAAAGGTAGAATTACAGGTGGATACAGCGTATTTCATCATTAAGTGTTATCCTAATCTGACCTCGCACGACAGTAATCCAAAAAAAAAATACTTTATCCGACGCACAGTGCACAGGAGAAAACATCTGAGCTCTGTAGACAAATAAGAAAATTTATTGCCCATGGCTTTCATAAAGATGTCAACAAAATGCATAATAAAAAGCAAGGTAAAATTTAATAATGCATACATTTGGGAATACAGATTTTTGATATCCAGTTTTTATCTTGAATCGTACACAAGTTCAAGAATCTTGCGAAAAACATTAACCCCATCAATAAAAATCAAACCAGTATCAATGACTTAAACGTGTCAGAATTCAATTTCCAACTGGGAATGTTTTTAAGTTATCAATTATCTGCTGTTTGCAACAGGGATTTTTTATAAGAAAATGATATTTAAAAACTCGGACCCGCTGTGTTTCTAACAGCCTAAATTTAGGCATTAATGCTCCACTCGCATCACAAGACCTTCCAGCCTCTTCTCGAATCATTTGCAAATCAGACAGTCTGTCTTCCCAAGTTTAATGCGTTAAACACGCCTCTTTCTTCTTAAAATGATATGCCATTAGAGTGCTATTTAGTCCTAATGATCGTGTTTAATTAGTCTGCCTTTTAGTAAAATTGTGTAGACAGGTCTTAACTTCCTCCATCATAAGCCATTGAAGAATAGCCGCCCTACTCCTACCCAAAAAGGCATCATCACTTAAGGGGAAATGGTAGTGAAATGGTAGCGAGAAAACAAACTGTCTAAAACAACGTACGCGATTTGGATGGCAGGGGCGTGTCTATAGAAAAATCATTTCAATCAATGGCTGTCGTTTTTCTAAATGGTCTAAAAGAGCCTGGGGCGAGCACGCGGGAGACCTGTGATATTCTAAAACGTTAGGGACTAGGCTCCATTTTCAAGATGGCTGCTATCTAAATCGTAGTAAACACGAATTCCTGCGAGTTTACGTGGAAATTTTTTGACTTTCAAATGATTGAAGCGGGACTCCCAAAATATGATATGTAGTGCCTTATAAGGAAATGACCAAGCGAGCTAGAAAAACGACAATTTTTTTACCAAGATTGACTGATGCAGGGTGGGGTCACTGAAAACTGATCAGTTAGGTTCAAATCATCATATTTAGCTCTGGTATAGGTCACTAGATCCATATCTATTCCAATACACACATAAATTTAAAACAATGAAGGGGTCAACCCGGGTCGAACTCTTCTGGTCGCATGATCAGGGTGTGGTCCAGACCCCTCAGAATCCCTCTCCGGACACGCCTCTGAGGGAGCAGTGAAGGTGTGCAGCTAAACACGACGATGAATGACTTCAAGGCTCGTAACTGGGAAAGGGTGCGTAGTCGTGCGCATACATCCCCATGAGCTTGCTCTATTTATCATAATTGCATTGCCCTTCGATGATAAGTACAACTGATTAGTAATAATTAAATTCAGAATTAAATTCAAAATTAAATTAGATCAAATCACTCAATGTGTTAATTAAAATGTGAAAGTCGTTATTTTCGTTCCACAGTTTTTTTTTACTTAATTTATGATTTTTTTTTACTTCACAAGGATCTTCTGGAGGGGGACTTGCAAAATGACTTGTGGCCTAGGATGAAAATATTATTCTTACACTGATATCGTTAGCAATCATCACTTCCCTTTCATGGCAGTTATAATCCTAGGTTCCTGCTCCATCCGGTACCAAGAGACCATTCCAGCTAGCATGCGCGCGCATTACAATAATAGAGGCTTGCTCCTTCAACTACCAGAATGCAGAGCGTTCCTTTTTAAGCTTTAACCATATAAATCGCATGCTGTATGACGATAGTTGAGGTACGTTTACATTTCGAGAGCGCACTTATGCTTATAGTTGGAATTTCCTATTGGGAAAATAATAAATAAATGAACAAATCAACAATAAATTTTATGCCATAAATTCTTCGATTTTGGAAAAGCTGACAATAAGTGAAATATCCCCCATCAGCCTATCCTCGTTACCAAATCCGCTAGTCCAAATGGCGAAACAACTATTAAATTATTAATTAGTTTTTGAATGTTTAGTATTATTTGGTTATTTTTTTACATTAAAATTGCGAAAGCGTGCGGGTTCTAGCACCCTTAATTGCATATAGGGAACTGATTTTCAGCCTCGTGATTAGTGAAACCAGAGGAATTGTGTCCGTGATCAGTTGAATCTATAGTCATTGTAAACTGATTGAAAGTAACAAATCTATCGTGTGCGTGAATCGTGAATCCATAACCTTGTAGTCATACAACGTGGCTCATATGGTTTAATAGCCATACTAAATATAATAATGCTATTTTCATCGCATTTATGGCTTTTCGTATCTTAATTTAGGGTTCTGCTTATATATTTTCGCGTTTCACTATTCCGTAAATTCCATTGTTCGCGAAAACCGTTTTTTTAACTCGCGTGTACATCAGTGAAAATTCGAAAATTGGGTCTGTGATTCAGAGCCCGTGATTTGGTCCGGTTGCTATCACATATTTTTCCATTCAAATTACTTTAAGAAAAAGCTTTGCTGTCTTGAATATTGAAGTTGAAAGCTTCACATTAACTAGTGCCTGCTCAATCAATCATTTCCTCCACACGAAAAAAAAAGACATTCGGTCATAAGCTTATGCCTAATCAATAAAAGTTATTTTATACTTACATGGAGTACAAACAAGAGCTGACTGGAGCAGAGGTGTAGAGCTAGTGGAACTAAAGGAGCACTCACTATCAAAGTTGAGTGGTACACGTATATTAGGACGATTAATGCTTAGTCACGTGTAACTCTTTAAATGTGTCCCTTGGGCATTAACAATTTCGCACGATGGTAAGGACAAGGACATGACGGAAAAACCCTGAACATGCGCACTTCCAAGAAATGGAGAAAGAAGATACAATTTTTCACAATGGATATCAGTTCCTTGTATTCTGGACTGATTTTCACTTTTCAAAACACAAATAACTTGTGACTGAAATTCACATACCCAGATTTTGGCTTTTTAAGATATTTTTTCCTTGATCATCCTTGCGCTATGTATGAGCTCATTGACGAAAAGCTCAAATTCCAATGTCACTTTACAAAAAGTCGCATCGATTTAAAAAAGTCGCATTTGATATTTTGTGTTCTATTACTTACTAAGTACTTAGGGTAATTTTCATTTGCAGGAGACTTTCAAATGTGCAGAAAATCATTAAGTCCCCAGGAAAGTATGACATTGTATGTCTATTCTATTGTTTTTTTTTGTCTTATTATTATTTATTTATTTGTTTTTTTAAACTGATGCTTCTCTGATGCAAAAAAAACGTATCGAGGTTAACGGTACAGTTTCTCGACGTGATCCCGGAAAAGAAAAATCATTACGCGAGCACATTTTATACAAAGCAGGAAACAAATTCGTGAATACCTGAGGCTTCTAAAAATTAATTGGAGCAGACAAAAAATCCCCCACCCCTCCCATCCCTTTTTCTACTGGTCAAGGCTGATTTACAAAACACGATTTAGTCGTATGCGACCTGCCAAAGACATGTTTTAAACCCTAAATTACTCACCACGACACACTGCATTAGTCGAACATCGTAGCGGAGTCGTAGAATGATTTACACTTTACGACTCGAGTTATAGAGTTGTCGAGGGCAAGTTGCAGACGACTAAATCGTGCATTCTAAGCGAGGAAATATTTGGGTCACACGCCGGGGACAATGGTATTTGAAAAGTTCTTGACAAATGCACTAGAACATGTTTTGATGAGCTGCAAGTTCCATCAGTTTACTTCCGGAGGGCCGACGGAAACCTCAACCGACAAGAGACAAAATTATCTATTAGAATTCACGCTATTTAACTAGCCTACTTGTAGGCTTTTATAGTTTTTCCGCCACGAACCCCCAAAACACGAAGTTCGCATACCATGGCCGACATCTTGGATAACGCGATCCGCAGGGGGAGGGGGAGAAAAAAGCGCGGCGTAGGGGGAGGGGGAGAGGCATTTTTTCTCCTCCTCCCCCCTGCGGAGCGCGTTATCCAAGATGGCGGCCGTGGGGTTTTTGTGCCGGAAAAACTATCAAAGCTTACAAGTAGGCTACTATTCAACAGGCAATCCGCCCTAAATCATCAGTCACATCCTAAAAGAAACTTTCAATAGACACACTGCATTTACGATTTTGAAATATTTTTCGCGTTTTCCGTTAAATATCATCGGAGATTGTTACGTAATTGACCGGAAGTAAGCTATCTTTACAAGGTTTCTACATGATTTTATTTAGGAGTATATTTTTCCAGTGGGTTCAGATTAGTGTAGTGTACTATGGAGAGACCGGACCTACGGTTTAACGTCCTTACCCGAGAAGACGTCTAATATCCAACCGTTTATTGCAGATTTTATTGTATATATACACATAGTGTAAAATATATAATATAACTATATTTTCTTTTTTTGAAATAAATGATAAGGATACGGGGGATCTCGGGGACTCGCGTTTCTTACGAACCAGACCCTCCGGACGATAACTCCCCCACCCCCTGGAAATTCCAGTGCGTTTGACCCCTCCCCATGATTTTCTTGATTCAACGGAACCGCCATTTTGTTTTCCCACTCTGAGTTGAGGCGTGTCCGCGTGAGACTGGGCATAGTAATACTCATCTCTGATTGGTTAATCAGATTGTTTATCAAATATAACCAAAAATGGTAATGTTCCGCACTGTTGACCCCTCCCCGGAATTTTCCAATCCCCTCCAGGGGAGCATGGGAGCATGGGTATTTTCTGAAACTACACAATTAAATTTTGTGTTGACATCTGTGAATTCGCCAAATTGTTGTTCAGTATGTAAATCATTTGTTTTGAAGACACGATTTTAAGATTTAGAAATGGACGCTCAAACATGCTTTATACGATCGATACCTCATATATCCAGAAACTTGTTTAAGAAAAATCCAATTTCCAAATTGTTTTTGTTGTGTTTTTCGTTCTGTTCTGTTTTTTTTTCTCTCGAAATAAATAAGAATCGAGTAATATATATGCTTACATGTAATCGTTATCACACGAATACAGTCGAACCTCTATTAAGCGGTCACCCTCGGGACTTAGCTTAGTGACCGCTTAATAGAGGTTTCGCTATTTTCGCCCCTAAATTAGCGTAAATCGGGCTGTAATTATACGTAAGAACTTTTTATTATAATAAACAACAGTAACAATCATGTTAGCCCTAAGACGGGGCCTGGTGCATTCCAATTTGATCCAAAAATGTTTGAAACCGCCTAGTCTGTTTTTGCCTATACGACTCTTGTGGCTTTGCCCAATTCTATGGGCATGAGCTACTTTCGCTGGCGTTATGTAAAGTAAATGAGTGCGTTAAGGTGATGTTACACGCGTCGTTTCCGTCGATATCCGTCATTAAAGCGTTTGCGCGATTTTGGAAGTCGAATAAAAAACTCGCAGTGCGTTGCCGTACCCAAAAACTCACAAATCTGACCCAGTTGCATTCATTCGGGGATATCATGAGTACATGACTGAGTGGGAACCAGCATTAGAAGATGTTTACAAACTTACGCGGGAACCAACTAACATAAAGAATCCGAATGCTGTTGCAATTGTAAGAGAAAAAGCCGACAAACAGTGATGGATGGAGACGGTCACCCGAATACTCTAGTTGACGATTACGAAGTTATCAGGCATATTCCCAAACTGATGTCAAAGTGGGTTACCAAATATCTCAAGAGACCTACGAACTGTGAGAAAGTCGTAGTCAAAGGGAAGTGGATGAACAGAGGTGGTGGCTATGGACTCGAGATTACTTGTGAATACATATTTGAAGGTGACAGTTTTTCTTCTAGCTGGCTAAAGCGGAAATTGGTAATCGAGGAATTTGATGCGACTGATCGACGAAATATGACGTGCACTATCTGTTGTCATGCTGACAAATATTGTTGATGACCGTTTAATAGAGGCGAAAAACAATGAAATCAACCAATTGGGACCCTCCTTTGGTGACCGCGTCCGCTTAATAGAGGTGACCGCTCAATAGAGGTCAAGTTTACAGTAAACATAAGGGGGAGAATTCGGGACTTTGGTAAATGACCTTTAAATAGAGGGTGACCGCTCAATAGAGGGCCGCTTAATAGAGGTTCGACTGTATAGAATAATGGCTCTTTGTTGTGGTTGTTATGTGTATTGTCACGGTTTGGATCTTTCCACGCAACAAGAAAAACAAGGAGCCTCCCACCTTTACAAGTATTTGTCTATTGACAATGGAATTTTCTTCAAGAGCAAATACGAAAAAATAATCAAAAGATACACTCTTAAAACGCAACAAACATCTGACCAAACATTATGTACAAAATTATAATACGGTTATTTTTTTTTTAAACATTGTTACAAACTCTGCGCTGGAAAATTGTTCTCTGCGCTTGAACATTATTTCACTATAATTATTTGTGAGTTTTAGAAAGTGGATTTTCTAGCACTTTGTATGTTACCTTTTTAATAAGCATGGGCTGACTGTGGTCTCTTTTTCGCTTCAAGTCAAGTCCAAAGCCCTGGCCTGTCAATATTTCGTGAGAGTCTTTGAGACCTAAAATTGTTTCCATGGTGTTTATGACGTAGCATACCGTTACAAATTTCACAACTCACCGATCAGTTACACATTTAATGAGTTACCATATTTGGAACATAAAAGGTCGCACAACGCTCTTCTTCAAACTACCTGCCAAAAAGAGTGGAACAAACTGAAACTGGCACGCGCCAATATATAGCCATATATAAAGGAAATTAACACTGGTGGATATTAAGGTCTATTAAATGTACGCGTATCTAATTAACGCGAATTTTTGAACAACTTGTTTCAAAACAAAATGAAAAACGCGAATTTGATAAACTAATTCAGATAAACTAGATTAACGCGGATCCAAAATGATGGCAGTATTTATTTCTCAATTTGCTGCTTTGGAAATACTTTTATTATTAAGTCTAATGGGGCATTATTAATTCTGTGCTTGTAAACGTTTGCACGCTGATAAGGTTGGTTTAATGGGATAATTTTTTTGTTCGGGCTTCACAGAGTGAGAAAGAAATTTTCTAGTGGTGACCTCAATAGCCTCCTACATGTTTTCGGGCTTATTTTGGGTTCCTTGGACAAAAAGACTGGGGAAGGAGTTCGGCATGGGAAGGTCTCAGAACTCAAGTTGATATTCTGATAACGAAATCATTTCTATAAAATTGCTTGGATCCGCTTATGAAGATCATTTATGTCTTGAATGAATCCTCGAGTATCTGGAACAGGTGATGATTAGTTTGCATTATTATTTACGTGCGTCTTGGGAATTAATTAAAGAATTACAGGGTTGAACTGTCTGGGAAGTATTATTAAAGCGTATATTACGGAAATTACACAAATAATTAAAGAAACCTTTTCGTCTGGGTCAGTACGCAGCTCTTACAAGCTGCAGCTAGATTGGGCAAATGAACAATAACAAAGAACGAGAAGAATAGAGACAAAAGAAGTCCTTTGTAGAACAAAGATAATAGAAGACAAAGCAGCTGCGTACTTACTCTTTCGTCTTAGTTTGTGAGTATTGTTTTTTGTTGCTATGGCTAATTCTTCTTATACTGCTTAAAAAGATAATGGCAGTGCAAGTGCCTATAATTTTATGTTTTGGCGGGAAAAAATGCTAGGAGTTTGTCAAGGGAAGGTCTGAGAACTGATATTGATATTTTGACAACGAAATGATTTCTATTTAATTGCTTGGATGCGCTCTTATGAAGATCATGCATGTCTTGAATTAATCCTCGAGTATCTGTAACAGGTGATGTTCAGTTTGTATATTATTTACGTGCGTCTTTGGGAGATTTTAGGAACTAATGGTTTAAAACTGTAAGAAAAAAGGGATTTTTTTCGGTCACAAGTGGGCATTTCTTATATTCTTTAGCAAATATTGGTAAACTTTTGTCGACTTTTTCAAGATTAATATCCGGGGGATTACTATTAAACGTATATTACGGAAATTACACACAAATAATTAAATTAAATGTAAATGTTTTTTGTTGCTTGCTAACACACAGTACCATCAAACTTTTTTCTTCATTTTTTTGTCCTAAAAGTTATCTTACTGCTTAAATAACAAGGGCACAAGACGGATCTTTTCAGCAAAATATCTGTTCCGCAGCCAGTTTTTTTGCTAGCTGGGAAGGTGTTAGACCATTTCGGTTGCTGGGGAAAAAATAGTTCCGAATGGTTCTGCTGGCAAATTTGTGGAGTCGAACTAGTTGTGCTGGGAATATTTTTGGGGTTCGCTGGAGCGGTTGCTTGGGAAAATAATCGTCCCGACGTTATACGGTTGGTTTTTCATGTGCTTAAATGCCTAACCATTGCTGACTGGGAAAAAAAGTTCTAACCAATGCTGGCTTGGGAAAAAAGGGATGATCCCTCCTGGGAAAAAGGAACAGATAAGTTTTTCCCAGCAACTTTTAAAATGGATATTTTCGGCATCAGAACGAAAATCATAACGTGTTTCGGGAAGGGGGGGGGGGGGAGGGGGGGCTCGTTGTATGCTCTTGAAAATGCAAGTAATTTTATGTTTGGCGGGAAAAAATGTCTTCATGTGTAGAAAAGAATTCCGTTGTATTTTTTATGTACACAATTTTCTGTGTTACAAATAATAAAATAGATCCAAGTCTTGCGACGAAGATAAACTTATTATGGTCAGTCTTTGAATTATTTATTTGTAATGGCAAATTTTCTTTATAAAAAACACATGATACACCCATGAGACACACATGAGACACCCAAACACCATGATATATTTGTTATCAAACATTAACTATTGTTTTCCATGCCTTAAGCAATATCGCCACTGGCGATTTAGGGAATCGTCAGATGGATCGCCTCAGGATCCATTGTGTCACAGACTTTTATGTCTGCAATGTCTGTAGATTGAAATAAACTGATCTTCGTGTGCAGCTGCAAATTCAAATTCACGAAAAAAAATCATTTAATACTGCATTCAAGATAGGTAATTAAAAAGAAATGAATGTCCAAAGGATGTGAGTCCGTCAAGTCTTTTCTCATATCCTCGAGTGCATAGGAAGTCTTCTACATTTTTTATGACACAATAGTGTGTTGTGTGAAGTCATTGTTTCAGTAGGGGAGTAACACAAAATAAATAAAATGAATAAGGAAATTGTGGCCTCCGTTATTAAGTAACATGGAATTCGCTATGGTTATGCTGTATCACCGCTTAATGTAATAATTGCCGCTTAATGTAACACTAACGTTTAATGTGATAAAATTTACCGCTCAATGTAATAGTACTAACGCTTAATGTAATAAAATTTACCGCTTAATGTAATACTAACGCTTGATATAAGAACAAATCAACGCAACCGATTTTTCTGAAGTCAGTAAAAAAAAAAAAAAAAAAAACGCGGCTGCGGAACAGATTCGTTTTGTGCCGTTGGATCTTCTGCAGTATGCAAAATGGCTTATGGCTGAAAGTATCATCCTTGATCTCGTTAGCGATCATCACTGCCTTTTCACAGGTAATTGCTAAATCTCGGGTTCCTACTTCATTCGTTACTCAAAGGCTGTCAATCGCCCAATTGGAGACTAGTAATAAATTTATAAAAAAGAGTGGTTAAATAAACAATACATTTTTATTAACATTTTATGCGGCAAATTCTTCATTTTGGAAAGGATAGCAATATCCTACATCAGCCTACCAAATCCGTTCACCAAATTGGCGAAATAGCTATAAAATAATTAATGATTTTTTAATCATGGTTAGTATTTTGTTTCTTAAAACACCCCTAATTTCAAACAAATGAGTGTGTGTGTGTGAGGGGGGGGGGGGGGGGGGGGGGGTAGGGGGTTTTCCGTGATCCTTGACAGGAAACTGTTTTACTGCTATTAACTGCTCGTGAAACAAGGGGAATTGTGGTTTTTTGAAACCCTAGTTTTTCGTGACCTATGATTGAACGAAACGAAATTACTTTTTTGTGCGTGAGTCGTGATTCCAACTAGAAATTCTTGAATATAGTCGACATACCACAGTAAATATAATTTTCATTGTGTTTATGTTTTTTTTTAAATAATTGGTTTCGCGTTATCTGCTTTTGTATTTTCGCGTCTATTCCGTAAATTCCATCATTTGTGAAAACCATTTCCCGTGATTCATGACAATGTATAAATTTAGTCCGTAATTCCGAGCCCGTGATTTGGTCCGATTGTACCACCCCTGTTTTACCTTTCAATAAAAATATTGATGCTGCCATGTATTTTAAAGTTGCAAGCAGAAATTGCTTTGTATTAGCTCGCATAGTGCCTGCACCAACACTCATTTCCGTCATACGAAAAAGAAAAGGAAATTCGGTCAAGCCCAAGGCTAATCAATAAAAAGAGAGGTCTTACTTACATGGAGTACAAGCAAGAGCTGACTGGAGCAGAAGTGTAGAGCTAGTGGAACTAAAGAAGCACTCACTATCAAAGTTGAGTGGTGCACGTATATTAGGACGATTAATGCTTAGTCACGTGTAACTCTTTAAATGTGTCCCTTGGGCATTAACAATTTCGCACGATGGTAAGGACAAGAGACTTTCAAATGTGCGGAAAGTCATTAAGTTCCCCAGGAAAGTATGGAATTCTATGTCTATTCTTAGTGTTTTTCTCCGTCTTTATAATTTGTTGTTTAACCGACGCTTTTCTGCCGCAGAAAAACTGTATTAAGGTTACTGTACTGTTTCGCGACCTGATCCCGGAAAAGAATCTTTACGCGCGCATATTTTATGCAAAGCAGGAATTCGCGCAAGCAAAAAAAAAAAAAAGGAAAAAAAAATTAAAAATTCGTGCAGGTCAATCTTCCCCCCACAAAGCTTTGCACAGCAAGAAAATAAAATTCGTGCAAACCTGAGGCAAAAAATTATTCGAGCAGACAAAAAATCGCCCACCCCTCCCATCACTTTTCTACTGAACTAAAGGCTGAATTGGTCGTATGCGACCTGCCTAAGACATGCCTTAAAGCCGCATTGTCACCAGTTTAATTCGGCAGGTCCGATGGAAACCTCAACCGTTAAAAGACAAAAGTATCTATTAAAATCCGAGATATTAAACAGGCCATCCGCTCTAAACTATCAATCACATCCTCAAAAAAACTTCCAATAAACACACTGCTTTCAATATTTTGAAAATTTTTCGCGTTCATCGGAGGTTGTTACGTAATCGACCGGAAGTAAACTGGTGACAATACGGCTTTAACCCTGAATTACACACTACGACTTTCGTAGTCAAGCATCATAGCGGAGTCGTAGGCTGTTTTAAGAGTTGTAGAGGAGGTGTCGCGGGCAAGTCGCATACCACTAAACCGTGCTGTCTAAATTGGCCTGGAGCCTATAACATCGACCTCCGCTATGAGGAAATATTTATGGGTCACAGCCCGCGGACAATGGTATTTGCAAAGTTCTTGACAAACGCATTTGAACATGTTTTGATAAGATGCAAGTTCTATAGCTTAGAGCGGCATTTTAGTCACCAGTTTACTTCCGGAGGGCCGACGGAAACCTCGACCGACAAAAGACATAAGTATCTATTAGAATCCCCGCTATTCAACAGGCAATCCACTATAAATTATCAGTCACATCCTAAAAGAAACTTCCAATAGACACACTGCATATTTACGATTTTGAAATATTTTTCACAGTTTCCGTAAAAAAAAAACCCAGGGGATTGTTACGTAATCGACCAGTAGAAAACTGATGCCATTGCCGCTTTAGAACCCTTGTCAACTAAACCTTTCTTATTCTTTATATAACTTGAACCGAATCAATTTATCAACTAAATAGCTGGTGCGTGTCCGCGTCGTACTTATTTCAGCAGGCGAGCACAACTAAATCAAATTTTGTGTAATATCTGTAAATTCGCCGTATTTGTTGATCAGTACGTAAAGCATTTGTTTTGTAGACGAGATTGTAAGATTTAGAAAGGCGGGCTCAAACATGCTTTGTACGATCAATTCGTCATATGTCTAGAAACTTGTGTAAAATTACTAACTTTCAGTTTTTTTGTGTTTTTCGTTCTATCCTGTGTTTTTCTTTCTCGAAAAAATAAGAATTGAGTAATATATACAGAGCCGTTGCAAGCTTTGTAAAATTTTGGGGAGCCACAATACAGAAACATTTACGAAAATATTGGGGGGGAGGGCACAGCCACGCCCCTATTGGTCATTTCCTTATAATTTTTGAAAATATTGGAGGCACATGCCCCCTGCTTCGGCTCTGATATATATACTTTAGTGTAATCGTTATTGGCACGAGCATAAAATAATGGTTCTTTGTTGTGGTTGTTTTGTCTATGTGTATACACTCTTTTTTTTATAAGAACGTCCAGGCTGAGATTTTAGGAACATCCTAAGAACATTGTGAGGCTAAGATAGCAGAAAAAAAAACTTTTTTTAGTTTAATGATGCGTTACAAAATGCAGAATCAAATTGTGCTCATAATAACAACCTTATTATTGCTATGGATCATTAGTGTTATTTTCTTTCTAATAATTCATTGGGTATTATATTCTTATACACGCTAAAATTTGAGAAAATCGTTAAAAACGTATTCACCCTTGAGATGTCCCAAAAATAAGAACGGCCCAGCCTCAAATGAAAATTAGACGTTCTTATATAAAAAAAAAGATTGTAATCATGGTATGGATAGCTCAACGCATCATCCCAACGGATCCTACCATAAGTATTTGTTTATTCACAATGGGATTTTCTTAAAGAGCAAAACAAAAAAAACAAAAAATCAAAGATAACTGTTAAAACGCAACAAACATGTGGTTACGAAATATCGACAAATATTATTTGCCATACTAATAATATGGTTATTTTTTCTTTTATCTTACCACAAACATTGCCACAAACTCTGCGCTTGAACATTGTTTCACTATAATTATTTGTGAGTTTTAGAAAGTGGATTTTCTAGCACTTTGTATGTTACCTTAATAAGCATGGGCTGACTGTTCTCTTATCTCTTTTTCGCTTCAAGTCAATTCAAAAGTCCTGGCCTGTCAATATTTCGTGAGGGTCTTTATGAACTAAAATTGTTTCCATGGTGTTTATGACGTACCATATTGCTATAAATTTCCACAACACCGATCAGATACTCATAAATAATCAGATACCACATTTAGAACATTAAAGGTTTGTACAACACTCTTCCTCATAAATGATCCTAAAACTCTAGAACCGGGAAGGCGCTTCGGGACCCTGCGCAGAAGCGAGCAGGCGAGCGCACCAGTCTCAACGACTCAATTGCTTTTCTAGCTCAAATCGACTATTTAGCCTCTCGTAGCGTGAACTGTTGCATGCAGGCATTTTACTGAAACTGGCGCGCGGCGTCGGCCTACAACCTATTGTTCGCACACTATACTATAAATTTTACCCCCGTCCCCCCATCCGAGTCAGTTTCTTTTGCTCCGACGAAGGGCTAACGCTCGAAACGTTAGTGCAATAACTTTGCCTACTAAGCTAATTCAAAAATTATTTCCAGGCTTATTCTGGGTTCCTTGGACCTGGAAATGTTTTGTCTAGCTTTTGGACAAAAAGATTTATAAAAAAACTGTTATGAAATTGGGGGAGGAGTTTGGCATGGGAAGGGCTCAGAAATCGAGTTTGATATTTTGACAACGAAATCATTTCTTTAAAATTGCTTTGATGCGCTTTTGAAGAAATTTTGGAGGAGTTTGGCATGGAAAGGGCTCAGAAACCGAGTTTGAAATTTTGATAACGGAATCATTTCTTTTGCTTTTTATGTCGTGGATGAATCCTTGAGTTTCCGGAACAGGTGAAGATGTTTAGTTTGCATATTATTTACGTGCTATTTTGGGCCTAAAAGGAATGAATGAGTTAAAACGATAAATGAACATTTAAAACCAGAAGGAAAAAGTATTCTTTTCGGCCACAATTGGGTATTTCTAATATCCTTTGCAGATTTTCACACTCATTGTGTCGAGTTTTTTTCAAGATTACTATCTGGGGGGTATATTAAGCGCATATTACGGAAATTACACAAAATCATTATATAAACGTTTTTTCCCTAATTTTTAAGTATTGTTTTTTGTTGGTCGCCAATACACAGTATTATCACACTTCTTGTCTTCATTTTTTTTTCATAATAGTTATCTTATTGCTGAAAAAAATATTGGCAGTGCAAGCGCAAGTAATTTTATGTTTTGGCGGGAAAAATATCTCCATGTAGAAACAACTCCGTAGTATCTTTCATGTATACAACTCTCTCGGTTATAAATAATGAAATAGCAGAACGAAGTCTTTAAGAAGAGGATAAATTTATACTATCAGTCTAAGCCCTTTTCATTTGTAATGGCGAATTTTTTTTCATAAAAAAGCACACCAAAAGCACGATGATATAACTGTTATCAAACCTTAACAATTGTCTTCAGCAATACCGCCACTGGCGATGTAAGGAATCGTCAGATTGATCGCCTCATGCATCGTAGCACACGATGGACTTTCAGAGCAATGTATGTCTGCAATGTGAAGATTGAAATAAACAGATCTCCGTGTGCAGCTGCAAATTCAAATCCACAAAAAATATCAATCAACACTGCATACAAGATAGGTAGTTGAAAAATATTTCAATGTCAAAAGGATGTGAGTCCGTAAAGTCTTTCCTCTCATTCTTGAGTGCATGGGACGTCTTAAACAATAAGAAAGAGTGTGTCATTAAAAGTCATTGTTTCAGTAAGAGAGCAATACATCAGTAAAATGAATAAAAAAAATTGTGGTTTCCTACTATGAAAAGCAGTTGTAAAGCAACATAAAATGGTAGAATACACTTCGCTATGGTACTTTCTACTCGATTAATTCGAAGCAATTTGATAAATTACGATTTCGTCGTTATAAAAAAGGGAATAAACACGGCGGCAAAACATGAGTAGGGGTTGCTGCAGTCAATAAGAAAAAAACTGCTTTTCACCCGTATTTAGGGTGTATAGAGGATAAAGAGTCACCCTCAACCAAAAAGCCTGTCATGTAGTTCGTCAAGTGATGTATGACTTCATCGGTAGCGTCACAAGCTGTCGTAAAGCTTTATATTGAAATTATGGAACGAAATTAAGAAATGTTCTGGTTTGGAGCTCCGCTTTTAGGGAGTGCTTAAATCTATGCAATATTTTTCAGTAAAAAATATGTCTTTGTAGTGTGCTTTGAAAAATGGCCGTCCAGTTTTTGAGTCGACCCTAATATGCAGCTGGCCTTGCATAGACTTTAAAAGACCACTTTACCGTCGAATCTGTTGTATTGCGACCCGCACTTTCAAAACACGATTTGATTTGGTTTTCTGTCCCGTCAGTAAAACTATTCTGAGCCAATCAGAGTCTCGCTTTGTGCACTTCCCTTGCTATCGTCTGGACTAAAACCAGACAGTGTCGCGACAGGCAACTGCACTAGGGGAGAGATGGCAAGAATCTGATTGGCTTAGAATAAATTTGACTGGCAGTACAGAAAATCTTAAAAGACAAAATCAAATCGATGTGTCGCGATACAACGGATTCGACAGTGGAAGACAGAAAGCTAGAAATCAGCTCTAGGTTGATGTACGCCAGAGAGTTGGCTGAGGTTTGATCGTTAGGCCTTCGTCCCTTACTCCGGCAAGAGCCAAGGATCTTTATTATCCTTGTGTTGATTTATAACTTGTCTACCCCATGCCTATGTATACCACCTAGTGTTTCTTAAATTTGTAGTTTTCTATTATACAAGTCTCTCTATTGCTCAGTTGTTCTATAGTCCTGCTGGTTGTTATAGGTGGGGAAGGCACTGGAAAAAAAATGGGGCTTTTCAAAGGTGCCCCCCCCCCAAAGGTATTTTATGAACACTCCCTTATTCGCCTATTTTGGCGTTTCTTAAAGTTTACTAAAATGGAAACCTTTTGAAATCTATCTTGATGTGTTTATTAGCTCTTTGTTTTGTTTTGGCAAATGTCGATCTCTTTTATCGTTCCACTTTCTTGATCCAATATATACCTCCGCCTTTTACCGACTGCTCGGCGACTGTCCATTATCAGAGAAAGTTAACAGCCGGCGAATGCTCCGCCCCCTTCATACCATTGCAAACGATACATACCAGACACAGGGGCGCAAAGCATTTCGGTTTACGAGCCAAAGAAAAAAATTATTATAATTAATAATGGTACTAATAATGATTATTATTATTATTATTATGCAATAACTAGAACAAATATCAATTTTCCTTACGTTAATTCACTACATTCGTTTCTTTTTGCTCTTCAAGCTGTTTTCGTCATTTACAAGACATCTTTTATACGCGCAGTATCGGGTTAACATTTGACATTTCTTAAAAAAGCACAAGTACCACGATATAATATGAGTTTTCCTCTTACAATATCGACATAATCGTGGTTTTCTGTTTAACTTAAAGTGTGGCGTCAACCGTATGTGAAATACAAAACGAAACCATGACAAGAAAGCTAAGATTGCTGCTAGCCATGTTAATCTCAGAACTGATTTCAAATCTGCTCAATTGTCATTGTCTCCCTGTATGTTATTGCTATAATTTTTACATCCTTATTTATGAAGGATCAGACTTTCAGTTATGAGTCCAATATTCACTCGATTATCATCTTATTCATTCGTGTAATCATTTTTGTTAGTATTCCATTTAACCCGTCTCAAATTCTCGAATGTTTATACAAGCTTCAGATATGAGACCACTCTCGACATAAAGAATTATTAGCCCATCTCAAACATTTTAAACTACAACATTTAGCACCTGTCTTATAAAAACATGTAGGAATGACCTAATGCATGGACCAGTTAACGACGCATATCGACGCATATTTTTCCAAAATTTTGAGAAAATATTTTTATTGAAACATCTAGTATATTTGTCATTTCTGCGTTTAGATCAAACCATTTTGGGGTAAGTATACTTTATTTTAAAATATTTATATTTAACGGGGTCTACTGTAAAACCGAATGTTGCTGTTTTGTCTAGGAATGATTTCATATTACAGCTAAAAAAATAATCATTTGCTTACCATTCCACATAATGCTGAAAGCGCCCCTTTAAAATAATATCTTTTAGTATGTTATAAAGGAGCTTTTAGGGTTACCGATTTGTTCCGATTCTCAGCCAGGACATTTACAACTGCAATTGCTGCCTATTGGAGATAATGGAATCGAAAGCTAAAATATGTTGTGTTAGATTTTTAGGTGTCCGGGTGACACCGAATTAACCTTGCATATGTCCCAACTAAAGAGGAAATACATCTAGCACTGAAACTGACCGATGTATTCATAATAGCTTTAGCTATAATTTTACATAAAAAAAGAAGATTTTGTTGTCTAAATTCAAATCAGCAATTATTTCTGTTAATTTTAAGTCGAATCTGCAAAGAGGAATTATGCTTTATTCGTTTAAACCTATCCTAAAATATTTTTAATGCAATTACAAGTGAAAACGCAGTTTTCAGATGTTTTTTTACCTTTTTTTTTGTTTTCGCAAGAATCTTCTGGTGTTTTTTAGTTGCCCTCTCTTTATACGTCCGCTGAATGCTTGAATCAACCTTGGCATCAATATTGGCAAAGCTTTTTATTTCCGTTATACATACATGCGTTCTACATACCACCCACGCAGATAGCCATTTTGCCTTGAAAGTACATTGAAAGATAACTTGATAGTATCATGATCTTGCTGTTATCCCAACTGATTTAAACAAGAAAAAAAGTGCTAAAAATTACGATTTTTGTTATTGGCGATTTCGGCTGTATATACTTAAGAATATACTAAGAATAAGTTTATTCAATTTAAGAAGTGCTTTCTATTTAATCAGTCGTGCTATTATATATTTTTTCCTTTCGTGTCAATCATAAGATCCGCACTTATTCAGACGGATTGTCTTGTAACGCTTTCTAAATATCAGTTTTAAAAGATAAAAAAAGATTGCGGTATTCGCTTTGTGGAAGTCACTCTTCAAGTATATTCCACTTCCTTTATTTCTTATCTTCAGACAGTGTTCTGTTTCAAAAACAACTACTTGTCTAAAGAGTGTTTTTTTTTTCTTTTGATTTTAAAAGTGGTCATTTATTTTACATGTAATAATAACAGATCTGAAGCTAGACTATTTTAATAGCTGAATAGTCTTTAATAAAAATACACTGGCTGGCTAAAACTGAAAGCAAATTTTTCTTCTTCGAAAGGAATCGCATAAGGTTGTCTGCGTGCTAAAAGCTTTTAAAGGTTTTCTTTTTGGTTTCTGACCGACCGTCTCTAGATGGTACTTTTGTACGAATAAAGGGAATATAATTCAGATAGCTGGGTTCTACGAAAACACTTCAACCGTTTGTTTATGGGTAGGCTTGGATAGCTTTGGATATCTTGGGATACCTACCAACAGAGCGTCTATATAGACAAAAACATGTATCAGCATAAATAATCTCCGAAATATTGAAATGTACAAGTTTTTGATAGTCAGACAGTTTTGGCAGAGTGCTCGTTTTTTCCCCATTCACACCTGAGTACTTTTGAGCAAAAGTATAAGAACAACAGACTGGAAACAGAAATCTTTCCACACCTCTTTTATCCAACACGACCAGTCAAGTTTAGCTACCGCTGACGGTATGCCTTGAAGTTTCCAACAATGCACTGCGGTGTCTCTTCTGTCTAGCTACGGCACTGTCACGGCCTGTTGCTAACAAAAGTTGTAATTTGCTTTAGAACTACAGCTGTTTCACATCTTGAGAGTACCCTTAGACATCATCAAGTCTGTTGGGGAAAATTTATGCTGTGTAATTTATGTGTTTCTAAGACTCCCGTGATGCAGTGCAGTTATCTAAATGGGCCTTAAAATGGCATCTTGCCTGTAATGGAGCTGTTAGCATTAATAATGGTGCTTTGCGCGCGCACAATATGGTGGCCGCTCTTCGTGGACTTCGAGAGAGCTTATAAATACAAGACATAACATTGTGTTTCAAGTGCACCGGAAGACTCAGAAGTGAAAAGGAACATATCGGATCCTGGATTTAAAGAAGAATTTGGCAGAAAGTAGGGATTTCCAGCGGTTTTCCAAATCCACATGATCACAAAATGGCGTCGAGGATCTTCAACACCCCGGAACCATTCGACTTCAGCCAGCCCGAAGGATGGGCGAAATGGATCAGAAGATTTGGAGATACCGGCTAGCGAAGGATTTGCATAAAAAGTCTCCAGAAATGCAGGGTAATTTATCACATGGGTGACACCGCCAATGATGTTCTGTTTACATTGGCCTTGGAGAGCAAATCCGACAAAGCTAACTTTGCACAAAGCCAAACAAAAGTTTAATGACTATTTCAACGTCTGGAGAAACAGAAATGGAAATTTATGATCGAGCTAAGTTTTAATTGAAGAAAACAAGAGCTCGATGAAAATGCTTATTTAGCACATTTTTGCACATGCACATTTTTGTATTGTTTAGCGGAACACTGCAATTATAGCGAACTTAAAGACAAAATGATCCGTGACCGAATTTCTTTTAAAGGTTTTATTAATTAATCAACTGTCGACGCAGACCACAAGGTCCGACGCACACCAGCAGATAGAGGCTGTCCGGTGGTTTCTTCCTTCGTTTTTGTAATACTGTGTTATTTTGGTCAACCTTCGGAAAAAAGGCCGTGAACCGAAAGGCCCGGGTCCAGTCATTTGTGACGTAGATCGAGATGTCAACTATGAGAAAACATATGCGCGCGCAAAACCGGTTCCCGTCTTTATGTCTTCTTAGTTAGTGCTGAAGAACGTTGTGTGGTTACAACTTTTACCGTCATCTTTATATCTCAACCTGGTAGTCAAATGATTATTTAACTTCAGGAAATTAATCTGCAAAATTTAGCAGATATTTTAAAGTCTTTGAATTGTTTTTGCATTGTGCGCGCGCGCTGCATTCGCAATCAAGAATGGCGAAATTCTCACGAGCGCGCGCTGTTTTTGAAACCTACAACAAAACGATATTTTCTTTTTTCGCATACAATTCTCGACTTCAAATTATTCTTCACTTTATTGTGGGTAGCATTGCAATAGAAAACAATTTGCCAATATTTTGTGGTATTGCCGTCTCTGAATTTCAACGGATTTAAGGAAAATACGTTGTTTAAGATTTTCCCGCCAAAACTTGGAATTATTCACTCGATTCAATCTCCTTTCGCGCGGCCAGGAAAATTTTCAAAGATCTGTAGAAAATTCAAATTTTAATCAAATTCAATTCCCTTTTCAGAATTTGAAAGTTTATCTATGCTTTTTTGGCTAGATTGATAAAAGTGAAAGGTTTTAAGAACTTTAAACCACGCTTACAACAAGGCAAAAAAAGTGTTTTCCAAATAAATTCATCCATTTTAAACTTCGATAACTATTTTATTAGCGCCCGAATACATTTGTACTTTACAACATAACAAGTACTTACAATTCTTAAATGCCATCCTACAATTTCATCGATTTATTTGCACGTTTGTCAGCCATGCTCACTACAAACTTATCTCACATATATTTTTGGCTTCCAATAGCACAATCCAGCTATATAAGAAATCCTACCAGGCTCAAGATAGCTTAAAGTTTTAGAAGCCAAGGCCAAGAAATTAAATTTAGTAAACAGCTAGCAAGCAAAGAAGGTAGAGAAGATCCACGACGTCTACGGCCAACAAAGGAAGGTTTGATTTGCATACCTGTCAACTCTCCCGCATTAGGCTCCAAGATTTTGGACCCCTTCCCCCGATCTCCCGCGTTGAGCACCAAATCTCCCGCTTTTTAGCGATTTTTATCGCTTCCGAAAAATTATTCTATAGAAAATTGTCATTTTGCTTATTTTCTATTATTGAAAATACATGAAACAACAATTCCCTTGCGTATCACAATTTATATAACACCCCCGTGAGATATATAAGTGGATTTGTTGGTGAGAGTTTTCTATACGGCAGCGCCTGCAAGGTTAAACCCACCCCTCCCCCCCAAAATGAATATACCACCCCTCCTCCCAAAAAAATATCAAGCCTTGAGATTTTCGGAGGTTGACAGGTATGGATTTGAACACGCCACACCATCCAATTCCCTATAGCAGCCTTACGTAGACGTGTAGGGGTAAGGTGAATTGGCTAGCCACTCATTCACTTTGAAACACGTCTCAAATGCGAACTTTTTCCTTACCTTGTATCTCCATCTTTCCTCCTCCCCTACCATCACTCGACTCCCAGTTTCCATTCTCCTTCGCATTTGACTAGTACTTGGTCTTACCTCCTGATGATAAACCCTGTACTAGAACACACGTGAGGCTGCATTTAACCTTTCAAAGAGCTCTATGAAATATTCTATTCCTTATTTACCGTAATTTATTATAAATGTATGTGCATGTTAATGATCTTTTGTTGTTTTCATTATATTTTAACTCACTTATTTCTCCACCAGCATGTACACCTACCCCATATCAGCCTTTTTGTTTTCCGGTCTATACCTCCCTACCCACTACCTCCTCCTTAATCTTCCCATTCACCCTATACGCCATGGTAAGAACAACTGCATCACTATCCCGGACACTCCTTATAGTCCAACTCCACTTACCATAGCATTATCTCCACAATTACCCTCCCGCCCTCACCCCTGCCACCTACCTTTTCCCGTATCACAACCATTATCCCCTTTTTATGTCCCCCTTCTCCCCAGGTGCCATGGTACGAATACCCGCTTTTAACCAAAAAGCAAAAAAATTAATATCACATCTAGCGCGCGCACCCCTTCTCGCCAAATCCTGGCAACGCGCCTTTTTGACCGCTTTACAAATGATGTTCTCTTTAGTTGGGAAGCCAAAAAATGTAATCATGACAACTCAGCTGTCGCAGAGTGAGATTGGACAGCTTGCAGCTTGATGAAATCTCAGGCTGAAAGTTCTTATAAAATGGTTCTTATGAAAAGGTTCTTATCCAAAAATTGTACACGTTACGTAATCCACACATGGTTGCACACGGCACGTGTGTCGCCTTAGGCGCTTGATAAGCCTCCTCCGCAACCTGGAAAGAAGTCTACAAAAGAAAATAAAAAATTTCGTTTTCTGAATTAGGGTTTCCTGTGGAAAAATGTCAAAACAGCCTCCGCTTAGTCCCGAACGTCCCTTTTAGGGTGTCTCACCCTAAATGGTGGCCCAATCGCTCGAAAGTCAACTGATCGGTTGATACTTCCGACTTTATGTCGATAACATAATCATACAGGATCCGTCAGCCAATTTAAACGAGCATTGTTTTTTAATGCTATCTCTCAGGGTTAAAAATTCCTTCGACAACACCCAATGTGTTATCTCTTAGAGGTAAGAATTGTTGTTGACCACGCCCTTAGTGCTGTCCCTAAGGGTTAAAATTGATTTTGCTCGAGCATCCCCGTCGTCTGTTTTTCTCGAAGTCTCCCCCTCCCCCCCCGGCACACTACAACTTTTGCAGTCGAGCTTTACTAGTCGTAGGCTGATTTACACTCTACGACTCGAGTTAGTTGTAGAGGTATCGCGCGCAAGTCGCATACGGTTAAAAATCGTGCTTTCATATTCAACCTAAGGTCACTTATTCACAGGCTACCGAATGGTTTCTGCGCGATCACAACATATAACTGCGAGCAATCAAAATTCAAGCGAGGAGATTGTATTGTACGAAATACTGTATCAAAAATTCGAGTTTTGTTCTAGTATTTGAAACCAAATTTCAGAGACCTTTTGGTTGCCCTATATCCCACTGCTGCGCAAAACCAGTGTGACTGTTAACAATAAACGAGATTTAGTACCGACAGAAATCAAGGTTTGATTTTTCAAGTAAATTAAGGTAGACTTCCTCTCACGTTTTTGGAATAGATAAATTAAAGCTGATATAGAGCCACACATGGCAGGAAAAGTGTCCTTAATCATTGCATCTTTTTATTTACATTTTCGAATGCGTATACTAGAATAGAGACAATTCCCCCCCCCCCCCTAGTCTCCTGCGCAGCCGTCCTTAGGAGGGATTCGAGACTGACTCCCCCCTCCAATTTGTCACGTTGTCATCCCCGTGGCACGCAATGATTCACGTGTCGGTTCACGAAACATGTGATCAGCCATGTCTTCGAAAACGTGACAGTTTGAGTGAACTCGTCACTGCTGGTAAAATTACAGAACAGCGACTATACAGTACACTTTCTCTGTTAACTGACTCGTATAATTTCTTTTAGTATTTCTGAGACTTCAACAAGAATATTCTCGTGTGGGGGTAGGCGTTCACGTGGCCAAAGCAGTAAAACAATGATTATGTAACCAAAATGTCCTCCCAACCTTCAATCGTATCGTGTAAATTATATAATTTTCAAGTTCTAAACAGATTTCCAATAACCTAGAGTTATTTCAACAGAATATTAATATACTATACTTTCTATAGTACTGCGGTTCCATTTTCCCGGTTGACACTGATTTATTTGAAGGGGGACACGTTCGCACTACCGCCGGGAATTGTCAACAAAAATATTATCTAGTGTTGTATGATTGTCTGCATTTTTCTGTAAGTGATCTTGTTCTAGTTTCCCTTTCTTGGGAGGCGGTAGCAAGTTCATTAGGTGGTTAACCAGTATAGAGTCTTGTACATATCGTTTGGACGATACGGTGTTTTTACGTTTTGAAGTTAGACCACTGCATGGACAGCTATCGGTATAACCAATTCCCAAGTGTGAGCGAATAATCGGTAATCCCTCTTTAAAGACCGGCTGTTTGACTCTCTCTCTTTTTTTCAAGTTTGCTGTCTTTCCGAAGGGAGTTATTCCCTGTAGATCTTGTAAAGCTGAGAAGAACTCATCGATGTCCATATATTCTTGCGATTCGTCTTCATTGCTCGCAGTGAATCGCTTATCATGGAATGTTTTGAATGTGGAGCCATTTCTGTGTGGTTCGAGAACTGAAAGCATCGCGAATTGCCGCTTCTACCACTAAGGAGATTAGATCCCTTGTTTAAAGTCAATCGCTTGTGCACAATTCCTGGACCCTTGATTATACTGCTCTACATATCAAGTCATGTTCGCTTTATATCAGAGGTAAACAAGACTTGCTTAATCTACGGGGGACCTGTGTTGAATTTGGACGGGGAGAGTGGAGCTAGCTTACCATTTGCACGAAAAAGATTTCCTGACGGAAACAGTCTATCGATAAACTTATAAACAGATGAATGCAATAGCAAAACATAAGCACGTGTGTCTAGTATTTCCTCTCACGCAGCTAGCAGATATCCAAGCGCGTAAAGTGAGACAATTTTAATTGAAGGATCGTCAAGTATTATAATATAATTTCACCATATGATATCTATAACAGCGCATTCCCCTTCAGAAACTCCTGTGTTTTCGCGCCTGAATTCGGAGCTGACTCCAATTTACCATAGAGGCTCCGCCGTTCTCCGCTGTCGTACAAACCCCATCGCTCCTCTCCCAAAGAGGGTGCTCACGTACATAAAGGCTCAATCTTTTTTATTCAATACTAAAACAATCTTACGAGCTAATGTAACATTGCTCGGGAGGGGGGTCTTATTACCGCAATACCGCACAAAATTTTCGAAAATATCGCACAGAAGGACGAGGTTTCGGAGAGCACGCGCGGCATCCCGTTAACACCGCAATATTTGTTTTTACCGCAATACCGCCGTTTAAAAAGCAAAATCTCCCATCTCCGCATCACCGCATGTTTTTTGCTCTTTTACCGCAATCTCGTACAAAAAAAGGCCAACACTGCAAAACCTAACGTCTTCCCAATCCACCTTGTTCAGCCAGAAAAAAAAATGTGCAACGATAGAAATGCCACCACCCTCTCTCTTGGCCTTTATTCTAATTCTTTTCCCTTTTTTTATATGACGTGATCGATTTTTCGCCGATTGCGGCAGAAAGACACCAGCACGTGTTTCTAGTATTTCGTCACATGTACCATCCGCGAGACTATATGTTGAAAACGTGAATACAGTTGAATTATGCCCGCTCGGACACAGGAGACTAGAGCAACACTTAGCCTCTTCCGCAGGCAACTCATAATTGAAAAGGACGGAAAAAATGGGTTACCTGTGGCGAAATTGCGGAGGAGGGAGACTAAGGAGAAGTAGCCGGTTTGTCACTTCTGTTTTTATTTGCCACAGGAACCCAAACCTTTTTTTCTTTTTCTGGTCTTGATGCCTGCGGAGGAGCTAAGCAACATTGCCAGTGGCAAAGTAGTTCTATGAAGAAACATACGAGGAAACTTATGGTAATAATTTTATAAGCAAAATATCATCACGAATTGTATATCTAGTATTTCCATTTTAATATTTCACCCATCTAGGAATTTCAACCGGCTACAGTAGTACAGTATAAAGCTGAAAACGTAAATGAAATAGAACTCCAATAACTCGAACCCGGTTAACTAGAGAGTCACTCAAGTTTATATACTGTATATATTCATATATATAGTCATACATCACGAATTTAAGTTGTTATATAAAAGTCAACTGTAATTTTTAGTAGTAAGCAATTAATCGTTCACTGCACTATGGTCACTTGTGTTGTAGAAAGTAACGCTTACTGTTATCTTGTCGAGATAAAATTGTTTTGGCGAACGAGTCGCATTATCGTGTACCCTGGTTCCAGAGCCTCGCTGGCCACTAAAAAGAGTGACGTTCGAGGCTCTGGAACCAGGGTAATTATCGTGTCGCTCTCGAAAAGTTTGACGGATAATACGCCGTTAATTGCGCCAGAAATTGAATGCGAAGCTCGATCCCACGTTTACTGTGGAACCGCGCCATGGTGGAACCTTAGCCTCCTCCGCAGGCATCTCAAAGACTAGAAAAAGAAAAAAAAAAGGAATGGGTTTCCTGTATCAAAAAAACGGAAGTGACAAACCGGAAGCGCTCCTTAGTCTCCTTCCTCCGCAATTTCGCCACAGGTAACCCATTCTTTCCGTCCTTTTTTCATTATGAGTTGCCTGCGGAGGAGGCTAGTGGAACCTCAACCGGACGATTGGTGCGATCATGGCACGTTGTTTAATCTAAACCTATAACCTAATATAGACGCCGTTCTTTACAATTGATGAAACAATGAATTGCGTTTATTTGCATTTCTGACTGTGCATTAAAAGATTACCCGTTGCCAGGTTAGTTTAGCGGCTGTACAAAGGCAAAAAAAAGATCGGCGTTTAGCGATGCGCAAGGCTTTCGGCGAATCACTCTAGGTCGCGGCGAGCTGGCTTTTCGGCGAAATTACCCGACTTCCCTGGGGCCACTGATGCCGATTCATTCCACCTCCGCCTTTGTGCACCACAGGGTTCCCATATATCCAGAGCCGGCTAGGAAGCTGCAGCCTCGAAACAATTTTTTGTTTGAAAACAAAAAAAAATATTTTTAGCCCGTCAACTCAATTATCAGACAATAAAACAAACCCTTATTAATAAAGTTTTAGTTTTTTAATTGCAATTATACAAAAAATGTCACAAACTGTTTGACAAAACTGTACACAAAAACGACAAACAAAGACATATTATTTGATATCATATATTACTTTTGACCGATATTTCTGACTTGGTCACACGGTCACAATGTCAATTTCATAAAAAAAATTTGAATGCAAATAGACTGCTTACAGCCCCTCCCGGTTTGCTAACACATAACTCATTGCTCCCATTCGGGGAGAACCGATGGAAAAAACTTGACGAAAAATCCAGTCTTCTACGTTTACACTACAGCAGGGGTAAAGCAGGCCGCTAAATATACATTTTGTGGAAATACTGGGGGAGTGTGAGCCCCACCTAGCACCCCCCCCCCACCCTCCTTGCTATGGCCTCATCCAATGTACCATGTACACCCTTCTTACACGAAATAGTTTTTTTTTAAATATAAATGCATTTTGCTAATGAAGATCAGTGTTTTTTATATTTTCGAAATTGATTAAATTTAGTTCTCGATCTTTTCTTTCTCTTTACGGTCCCCTAACGTTCAATTACAGCCTATGACGTTGATCAATAAGAGCTATATGTATTCCACCATAGTTAATAGAGGGAGATAGTTTCAAATACCGGCGAACTTCAAAGGGCATCATCAATATAACAAGCACTCTCTGATGGGCCAGAAAACAAACAAAGTCTTTGAAGTTCAGCGGTTTTTTATAACCCGCTACTAACTAGATGATATCACAAACTACAGGGAGTTCGTCAACCACCTCTACCTCCATAATTATTCAATCTTCCGTGTGCATGTGTAGCAAGTATAATCAATCATGAGGATAGAGTTTTTTTAGCCATGGTCTTGGAATGTATACTGCTCCATCGTGGTATTCAAAGAACTCCTCAACCTCATCATGAAATATCTTTGGTAAAAAAGAAAAAAGAGAGTCAGTATTTACATATACTAAGAGGGGCAATGTTTACATATACCAGTACTTCTTGTCGTACATGTATATCACACAGTTTAGGGAATTGGAAAAATCCAGGCATTGCTGATTGGGGTATAATTGCTGATTTCCAGGGGTTTTATTCATGATGTCAATAGTGTCTTTCCGCTAATTCCAATTGTTGATATTTGGGGCTGGAAAATGGGGTACAATGAGAAAACTAGGTTTGTGAGGGGAGTATGCAACTTTTCTGGAACAAATTGCATACCTCATCACACAACAATCACACAAAACCCCAGCAGCATATAACATACATTGATCTTCTTTTTAAGGGGGCTTGTAATTCATCAACTTCTAAGAGCATATCCCCAGCTAGGGTAATATTTTTCCATGGAATTAAAGTTCTTACTTTAATTTCCTACTCTGGGACGTAAATAATTCATAAACGTCACACAACAAACCTTAGTTCCTGTAATGACTTCAATGTTCTCTTCTGGAACATAAGTGATCTGTGGTGACGGTCTGTCTCTTGTATCAACCAGTAGCGCATAATTTGGCATATCCTTCCAGTGCTGTTAACACGATCATAAAAAACTTTTTAATTGAAAACTCTCAAATGAGTAAAAGGAAAAGTCCCAGCACCCCTAAAACAAGATAATGCAAGTCCTTGGAATATTTTCCATCTTAACGCTACCTATATACTCTTTATTCAACATTAAAGATCTCTTACTTTTTTATCAGCAGGATGGTTAGCATCTCTCCAGAAGTCTGGCGCCTAAGAATAAAAATGAAAACAATGAAATGTTTATTATACTGTACAAAGTGCAAATGAACACTGCAAGAAATAGATACTGACTGCTCATATATGCGGACTTCCCAAGATACAGAGACTGCACTGTCACTGAAGATGGTACTATAGTACATGTGACGTCTTCCCAGACCCTGAATTCTATATATACTGTACCTTAAGTTTTGGGTCACAGCCAACAATAACTGCTTTATAATACCAAAGTATGTATAAAACACACACCTATTGTTTGCAGGGTCCCAGCAAACAAAAAACATCTCTCAAATTCCACAGTAGTGTAACAAAAACCTTGGGGGATCAGCCAAAAATTCCACAGTACAGTGCAACACACACTATTAACTTTGGGTTCCTGCTACAGTAACTGTAACTGCTCAATAATACCACAGGGGTATACATCACACCTAAAGTTTGCATGGTCCCAGCAAACACGTTTCTCTCCAAATCCACAGTAATGTAACAAAAACCTTACATTTGGGATCTCAGAGAAAAATTGCTAGTAATTTCTCAGTCCAGTGCAACACACACCTTTAATTTTGGGTCCCAGCCAACAATTACTGCTCTATAATTCCACAGTTTGTGTCGAATCACCTGTCCCACTCTATATTTCACATTGGAAGGGCGTGGTGACCGCACCTCCGCTGACATTCCAAAGTGCCCAGCAGGATCTTTAAATTGAAGGACCTCTTTTGCAGGGCACTCACCGCGATCATCAAACCTCATCAGAATCCAGTCTTTCCATTTCTCCCATTCTAGTATTCCACTACTGAATAGTGTAAGTGACTGGGTCAACCTTAAAAAGAATCAAAAGTTATTACTGTATTTTCCTAAAAAGGTTTTTTCAATGGACTTGGTAGCCTTCCTTGCAAACTTTTTTAGGAGGCGCGAGCGATGCCTGCCTAAAAACGCCTGCGAGGGAGGCTAAGGACTTGGAAGATTATCTACCATCACCATCTCAAAGGAAACCACCCCATGTTCTTTTTGTATATAATTAATTTATATTATTTACTTATAATGGGCTAAAACTATGTAAACATATTCTAAAGCGCTCAACAGAAGACAAATTCTTACAAAAATATCCAAACTAAATCGACATAACAAACTATAACATGGTCATCTAAATTAACGAGTCCTCCAGGTGAAATTACCAATTGGTGAAGATGGGATTTTAGTGCCTGTTTAAATGGCTCACAACCTTGTATTTCCCTAATTAACTTAGGTAGCGAGTTCTACGCAGGAGGCCCAGCATGGGCAAAGGGCGTGTCGCCAAAATAACACATAATAAGACTTAAAACTTAAGAGCAAGCACTGTCTTACTAAATTACATACCCTACAGTATTACTTAATAATAACTAAACAGGGGCGGCAGAGTGGTCCCATAAGTGGGGGGGGGGGGGGCAAAAGTTGGGGGGGAGGGGTGGGTAGTGGTTTCAGGGGGAAGGATGGTTGGTGGTTGTATATATACCGCTTGAAAACCATTGGTAAAAAAAAAGTTCATTATATCTAAAGAAACATCCGCTTAGAAAAGTGAAGGGGGGGTTGCTTGTTGTTGGTTGCATATATACCGCTTGAAAACTGTTGGTTTAAAAAAACGTTCATATATATCTAATGAAAAATCCGCTCAGAAAAGTGGGGGGGGGGGGCTGGCGCACCCCCCCTGCCCCTACCCTTCCGCTGCCCCTGCTAAATCCAGCCATTGTAATATAGATGTCTGTTTAGGTTGTAATTAATAAAAATGATTTTTTTCAACTATTGTTACCAAGTGTCATGTCAGAATATATCGAATTGTAAACATTAAATAAAAAACAAACAAAAAACATTGTGGAAGCACTGTAGCAGTAAAATAGGTAAACTCATTGACCAATAACAACTGCAGAGTTATTTATCTTAAAATCGTTGATGTAACAGAGTAGCACTTACAGCATTTTTTTTAATACTGAAAACTTTCATTAATACTGTACACTCTTTTTTTTAAAAGAAAGTCTAATTTTCAGTTGAGGCTGGGCCGTTCTTACTCTTGGGCTATTTTAGGGCGGAATATGTTCTTAAACGATGTTCTTAAATTTATTGTGTATAATAATATAACACCCAATGAATTATTATAAAGAGAATTACACTGATGATTAATAGCAATAATAAGGTTGTTACTACTGTATGAGCACAATTTGATTCTGCAATTGGAACGCATCATGACTAAAACAGATAAAAAAAACACTCTCTATCTGAGCTTCGGCAAGTTCTTAGCATATTCTTAAAATCTGGTGAAATCTCAGGCTGGACGTTCTTACAAAAAAGGTTCTTATAATAAAATTGAATTCTGAATTTGAAATGGTACAATTTTTGCACCCTTTGATTGGTCAACATACTGCAGTGCCCAGCCCTACAATTCGATAATTCCGATAATCAATAATAATCAATAGTAATCGATAAAAATCAATATAAATAAATCTCAACATCAGAAATCAAAAGAAATCGATAATGTGAAACTGTGTGAGTATAGATTATTTTCAATTTTGATCGAAAAATATCAATTTCTTCCATTCCATTGAAATGTATCACCCTTAACCGGCATAATTGATTGTTTGACTGTGTTTCTTCAAATTGTCTGACTGTGCTTCAAAAGGGTTCAATTTTACTATTTGCAAACCACATTCAAGATATGCAAGATATCGTGTTGCGCTTCTGTCATGCCAAACCTAATTGTTTATATTGGCACATGAGAAGCTAGACGTCTAAATCAATTATGTGCGCCACTGCAAAAGTTCAATCACTGTTTCAAACATCGAGACCTCGTTGTGCAGTATTTGTTTTGGTTTTTGCAATGCCACAGTAACTTTTCGACCCCTTATAACAACCCAATTGGTAAGACATCTAAATCAACATTGTGTCGACCTAAATGAACAATTACTAGGTTCAGCATGGTAGAAGCGCGACATATCATTACCAGTTCATACGGTAACAGTGTTTGTAGATTCAAATTTCCAGCAGTCAGTTTCAAATATAAGATGATTGGTAAGGCCGGGTGCAGTGAGATGGCTTGGTTGGAAGCCATTAAAGTGAATAGGTCAATAAAAACAGTTAAAGGCTTTTGACTGATTAAAGCCAAAATGTACTTTGTCACTTTGGGGGATTAATGACGGTGAGTAATGCAGATTACTCATAATCGAAGTAACGCAATGTTTTCTAAGTTAACTTTTCAAACATAAGTTATACTGTATTACAAGTCAGGGACGTGTTTCGTTGACAGGAAAAAGATACTTTAACCACTAGCCACAAATGCGAACCAACCACCAAGGAATAAACAATTCTCACCTCCTCATCAATACATCTCTTTCTCCTACAGATGGAGTGGTCAACTTGCAGATGAAGTACTGAGCTGGCACAGCTAGAATCAGCAGGGCTAGCTGAACGGCAGCGCGCGGCATTTTGCCCGCAAATCCCCGCAAATAAGTAGACCAAAAGGAGTAAAGAAAGAGGGCAAGACCCTAAATTACAAAGCACTCATGACCTAGATTCAACAATGAGACAGGTCAGAGATGTAAAAGTAGGATAGAGAAAACTTACGATGGAAATTTCGATAATTCCGAGTGAAAACTGGGACGTAGCGAATCAGAATACAACACGAGGTGATGATTGTGTTGTTTTGGGGGGGAGATATACGAGCCTGCGATCACAACACAGGGTACCCAATGTAAAAACAACTTTTCTTTTTTCACTGTATTTATGAATAAAACTTATACCCTGATATCGCGAAGATGAACCTAATTGATACGTAGACAATGTGTAGTATAACTTCAATTTATTTCCTGTCAATAGAAGAAAGGAATTATTTTTATCAGGTCAGCGGTACAACAGGGTTCCCATGATACTTATTTCGAATGTTTTTTTTTTAATTTTTGAAAATTTTCCCGAATTGGAATTATTCAAATAAAGCATATTTTCGTGTTTATTACCGTCTCAAATTTGACCATGAAGTCTTTAACAATTGCTTCATTATATTCACTTTCCTTTGAAATTTACATTGTTTTGCTCGACCCAGTCCTCTTACCGAAACATATTCTAACATGGCCGACGAAACGTGCTTCCACGAACACAAGCAATAATATATAATACGACATGTTTCCCAGAGCCCACCGCCATTTTTAAATAGTCACAGCATAATTTCCCCGCAACTCCTAGATTGCTTTGTTGTATCTAATCTGAGCAGCGAAAGACTTTATTAGTTCAAATTCAATCGAACTCGATTACCCTGTACAAAGCTTTACCGGCGGTCCGAGCCGATCCGAGGGTCATCACCGCATATAGTATACTTTATACTTACTTCAATGGGCAAGAAAAGTAAAAGACATGGGCATGGTGGCCACAATAAAGGGAAAAACAACAGACAACAGGATGAAAATTCTTCAAACGGAGGAGGAAGCAACTCGGAAGGTACTTTGTTTTCTTTAGATGCTTTTATATGTTATGATAAGTATATAATGTGTATTTATAATGGAAATGGTGTAAGTGTAACTACGAAAACTTGATGGTTGTGGTGAAAATTGTTATGGATACTGTATGATTGGTGGTATTCATGATAATGACGATATTAATTAGGTGATGATTTGATGAATGATGTTTGTGTCGTTGATGATGATGGCGATGAAATTGCATAGTGATTATGATGATTGATCATGGGCAAACCAGACAAAATGTTCATGTATCGAATATTATCTATGATTTGTTTACCGAATATATCTGTAATAAAGCCAATTTCTTGAAGTTGTTGTCATAGATTGATCTGGTTCCGTTTTAGCCGTGACTCATAACACTTTAGGCGATTTTCCTCCCTCATCTCGGTTTACCTCCTCCCCAATAATAATAAAATACAACAGGGATGGAATCTCCATGGCTGGCAATCACAACTTTGACTCATCGAGGCAACTTTTTCGGAAGAAAGTGGACAGCTTTTCCCTTCAAAATCCTATATGCCATAGAAGAATAATTTCTAAACACATCTATCCAAGAAAATAATCCAATTTTTCGCTGAAAAGTTGAAATTATCGTTCTTCTAGGATGCTGACAAAAGTCGGTCCACTGACCACGGTCGGGGCCTGGACACAATACAGAATACAAAATGGTCTCAGCGGTTGCCATGGCATTGCATTGTATTTTCTAATGTGTCCAGGCTCTGACCGCGCTCAGTGGACCGACTGTTTGTCAGCACCCTGGAAGAACGAGAAATTTCTACTTTGCAGCGAAAAGTTGCAGGGAAATTCTGTTTTTTTTTAATTATTTTTTTTTCTTCGATTGATGTGTTTTGAAACTATTATTCTATGGCATATAGGATTTTGAAGGGAAAAGCTGTCCGCTTTCTGCTGAAAAAGTTGACTCGAAGAGTTGAAGTTGTGATTGCCAGGGCGTGGAGCTTTCTACCCTGTTGTATTTTATTACAAAGGGGGGGGGGGGGGAAGTAAATGGTGATGAGGGAGGAAAATCACCTAAACTGTTATGAATCACGGAATCAGATCAATCTATTTCAACAACAACATAAAAAAATTGGCTTTATTACAGATATATTCGGTAAACAAAATAAAGATAATATTATTCGATACACAAACATTTCGTCTGGTTTGCCCATGGATTGGTAAAGGGAGAAATAACAATGTGGGTTATGCTTGCAGGATTGCTGTTTATAATAATGATTATGATTATGATAATCATAAAAAATTACTGAATATTTATTTGATCGTAGTGAACTTGATAATGCACATAATTATGCTGGTATCATTGTAAAAACTAGCCCAGGTTAAAAGAATGTCATTATTATAGTCATTGCTCTCCACAGGGTCCAAGAAATGTTCTCATATCACGAAAGCTATTAAGCTTGGGGTCCTTCAAAACCACATCCCACATATGAAGATTGGACAATGCTCTGTGAGTGTTTCAACAACTGTTTTTATTAAGTAAAAGGAACTTATTATAACTATTATGTACAAATTCTTTTCAGGTTTGTAATGAAGTACCAAACAAGAATACCTCTATCTGTATTTGCCTGCGATGTTCCAAACAAGTAAGTTACTCTCAGCAGGGAAGTGCAAGGAGAAAAAAACAACAACAAAGATTGATACTTTACTTAGCAAATTCGATTGAAAATATTACACTGGCTTTCCTACCCTGCTAGCAGAGGCCTAATTTTGCAACCGACAGCCCAAACTTGGTACTTTTTTAGGAGTAAAACTGGTGCGTACACATGGGGGTGCGGCTATGTCGCTTGATGTTGATTGCAAGTGGCGTGGCTTTGTAATACGAGCTCTTTAATAGTCGCTTAGTTAATGTTAAACTATAAAATCAATGTTCATACACTAACAAAATAACAAACTAAACTAATCTAAACTACCCTGTCATATTAACATTGCTTGTTTTGGAGAAAAGCTTGCTTAAAACCGAGGCTTGCACTTGGCTAGGGAGTCCTTAGTACCAATGCCCAGCAGACACAGTGGAATTTGAAACTGAAATTATAGTAATTGTCATTAATTTGATATAATGTATACTTCTTGGTATTGTAATGATAAGAAATCTTGTTTAACAGGGCTGTGACCGGTACAGCAACGGCAAGCATGGATTGAGTCATTACGAAGACACACCCTCTCATTGTATAACTGTCAACTTGAGTTCTCTCATGGTCTGGTAAGATGTGCTTATGCTTACTTTAAGCCTGTGTTTTATATCTATAAAGTTTATTACATCCCTGTCAACCTCCGAAAATCTCAAGACTTGAGGATTTTTTTTGGGGGAGGGGTGGGGTATATTCATTTTTTTTGGGGAGGTATGGGTTTAACCCAGGTGTTTGCCATATAGAAAGCTCTCACTAACAAATTCACTTATAGATCTCACGAGAGTGTTAGATAAATTGCGCTACGCAAGGGAATTTTTGTTTCAAATATTTTAATAGAAAATAGGCAAAATGATGATTTTCTATAGAATAATTTTTCGGAAGCAATAAAAATCGCTAAAAAGCGGGAGATTTGGTGCTCAACGCGGGAGAGCGGGAGAAGGGGTCCAAAATCTTTAGACTCCCGCCTAATGCGGGAGAGTTGACAGGTATGCTATTATTTGGATAAATCTATGTTGTAGTCAACCATTGCAAGAGATAATGTATAAACAAGGCATTACCTGAGCCATTGCTGTACATGAACATTTTTACCATGAAACAGGCACAATAGAATGAAACAAACAGATTAATAGATTATTATTAAGCTCCCAAAGATGGTATTGATTATTCATGTATTATATTATTATCTTCATAACCATCATCAATATTAAAATTTTCTATTTTTTACAGGCCTGGCTTTCCTTTGACCCAATAATTATATTGAATTTTATCAAAAACAAATATAGGATTTAGTATCAAAAAGCTAAAAAGATGAATTTTCTAGGTGTTACTCCTGTGACATAGAGATTCCTGTTGCTCCAAACACTGATTTACAAGACTGCATCAACCTACTTCTCAAAGCACTACAGTCGACAGGCCGACAGCTTCAGGGTGAGAGTCAGTCATACAATAGATAATGAATTTTAATAAAAATAAAGGGTTGATACTGTAGTTATTCCTTTTTAGCATTTTTTTTTTAGCAAGAGGGGTGCTACAGTTATTCTGAGCAGAGCTGTTATTTTCAAATCCAGACTTTACCTCTTGAGTAACTGCCATTTCTTCAAAAATCAAGCTCTAAATCATCGAACATTAAGAAATTTAACAAGCAACTCCAACAGTTACTTTAATCAGAATGTGTTTTTATGTTTGTGCCATAGCAGGGCCTAAGCCCTGCTTTTGTTGGATTTTTTATCCAGTGGCTAGCTTTGCCTTGGCTACAGGCTAATGGCTACAGGCCTGCATAGCCTTGTGTTTGGAAAGGTGTCCTAATCTTTTACAACTAGCAGTACTGTACAGTATGTTGCTTAAACTACCTTAGATTTATGGTAGTTGATATCATGTTACTGTATGTTAGGATAATAGGATAGTAATGATGATGACCAAATAAAAGTTTTTAGATACTTTGTGATGATGATGGATATACTTTAAACGTTGATGATGTGCTTGGTGAAAGACAATAACGTCTTGATGTGATGATCTTTTGTTACTCATAAAAGGGAACGGGCTACTGCCTAAAGTTGTGCTCAGAGATGTGACACAGGATTCAGAGATCATGGCCAGGCATTACCACCCTCAGCACAAGCTTGTTAAGGTACAAAACAAATGAATCGCTCAAAGATGTTAACTGCTTCTTTTACTTTCCATGAATTTTATCTTGACTTGGAGATTTTACAATGCAAATGAATATTTTTCTCTTCTAGCAGAGCCCTATTTTTGTATTTTGCTGGGATGGGATTGGTTAGGAAATTTTCCTCTGCCATGGGTCAAAATTTATTTGATCGAACTGTCCACAATCTCCTAAATTTTGAGTATTTGAGAATCATAATTGGACATTTGAAATGGTACAAAAATTGATAAAGCATCATAATGTCATTGCTTCACAATTTCTACTGTTCTTTTTACTATAATTTTTGTTTTACACATAGGGGCTTGTAAACTTGGGAAACACCTGTTTCTTCAATGCTGTCATGCAGGTTAGCAACGAGAATAACTAAAAGAATAGTGGTTTATATCCTTCTCTTTTACATTTCTCATCCATACTATGTATGTAGGTATAACCCACTGTTAAAAATGTTATACATTGGAACTCATTGTAACTTAAGGGGGGCTAAAATTCCATGGTGATTAGCTTATCAGGCAATCTAACTTGCTAACTTTGGTATGGCTTGCTAACTTTGGAATGGCTTTCATAAATTGAACCAAGCATTCTACAGTAGACCCACTGTTGATTTCTTTTTTATTTATGATTTATGATTTATAAGGCTTCTACCACTATTACACATATGAAAAATCGGTAAGATGGACACAACAGAGCACGGCTCCAACTCAAGTGTAACCTCGGTTAGTAAGCACTGTCCCCGGGGGTGGTCACTGCCAGAGGGTTTATTGCGTCCCCAGTGGTTCTTTTACGTCCCTTCGGTTCAGGTTTAGTGTAGTACAGCTTGAAGAGACGGGACCTCCGGTTTAGTGTCCTTATCCGAGAAGACTGGAAACACGGGAGAATAACTTCAACTCACTTGTGACAAATTCGATTCAAGGCAGGAACCCGGAAAAATCCCCAGTTTGAGCCAGGATTCGAACCTGGGCCACAGCGGTGAGAGGCCGACGCGCTAACACACTAGGCCACCCGTGCTTCCATACGGGGGATGCTAGCACTGTTTGCTTGAATCTAGGCTTGTACATAGCTGTTGTATAATTGCCCATACATATTTGTAAGACGTCCTGTGACATTATGGGCTTGAGTTTAAGGAATAAAGAAGACTCGCACTCACACCATGGTGGCAGTGAGTATCTGAGCCGTAAAACGCCATAAAAACACGCCAAAATCATGCCAAGACTAGCACTTACAACAGTAGCCATTGACATACTGTTCAATTCCTCATAGAATCTCTGTCAGACTGAGCTGCTGTACCTTGTCATGAAGTTTGCCAGTCAGGACGATTATATGCACACCTTCACAGCTCCAAACAAGCAACTGGTGAGCTGATGCAGATTCCTAACACCCATTCTTGTCACTGTATAACGGATTCCTCAGGACCTAGGTTTAGTGTCCATAATACAATCTACTTGCTATTACAGACACCGTCAAGACCTTAGTCCATTTTTTGTAATACTATCAATTCTTGGTATTTCGGACACGCTTGGGACCTTAGTCTAGTGTTTTTAATATAGTCAACTAATAGCGACAGTTTGTTTGGGGCTTTTTCAGTTATTTCTTTGTTATTACAAGTTTGTCCAGGATTATACTGTAGTTTTTGTTTATAATAACGATGTGACACATCGTAGAAGTGAGGGGTGACTTTTGAAGTTCTGGATTCCTCTCTCCTTCTAATAGTTTATTCCCTAATAATTGCTTACTAGACACGTTATATAGAGGATTCATTATTGGAGAACTGAGATTTGCTGGAAAAAACGTGTCTCAGAAAATTTACATAGTGTATAAATTAAATTTACATCAATGGATGTTGTCTCGCACTTGGTACTTTGATACAATGACAAAATGTTGACTGACAAAGGTAATTCAAGTTAAGCTGATGAAAATATAAAAAAACATTGTTCTATTGGCATCACTCATATGCTATAAGATGGTCTATTGTTTTGTGTTGAATTAACCAGCCTTGTTGAGACTACATCAACTAACAGTACATTACTTGTTTGTCACTTCTAAACGTGATTATTATAATTTTTCGTTTATTTCTAGTCTGAGCTTTCAGTCAAAGTGGCCACACCTCCAGGTTCATTGACGATGGCACTAAAGAAACTACTCATTCAGATGAAGAACTCTGACCCAGGACCTCTCAACCCTAAGCACTTATTCTCAGAGATCTGCAAGAAGTAAGCAAGCCTTTTTGGAAACATACATACATTTTAGTCACCTTTTCAGCCGCCCTCGTTTGTCAGTGATGGAAGTGCTCCAATCTCCCGACAAACAAACAGATAGTTAAATACATTATATTTACTTCAGGAATACAGGGTGCGACGTTAGTACAGAACCCCTTGAACGACTCAAATTTCCCCTAAATTCTGATTGAGCTTAATTTTTATTTGATTTTTTTTTAAAGCGGGTATTCATACCATGACACCTGGGGGGGGAGGGTGAAAAATGTGTGTGAGGAGGGGGAGGGGTGGTAGTAGAGAGACGATCTAAAGGGGAAAAACATTACATAATGGTATAGAATGGAAAGAATAAGTATAACAAAAACAATAAGACAAAACAACAAAAGGGCGGGTGGGTGGAATATTTTGTAGATCTCTTTGAATAATAAAGCGACTTTACATATGTTCTAGTACAAGGTTTATCATCAGGAGGCAAGACCAGGTACTAGTCAAATGCAAAAGGGAGAATTAAAACTGGGAGCCTAGGGATGCTAGGGGGTAGGTGGAAAGATGGAGAAGCCTAGTACGAAGAGGGTTCGCATTTGAGACGTGTTTCAAAGTGAATGAGTGGCTAGCCAATTTACCTTACCCCTACACACCAACGTAAGGCTGCTTGGGGGAGGAAGGGGGGGGGGGGGCGTATTGTGGTCGGTATTGTGTGACACAGACCTTTGTTACGGTACTGGTTTTCTTTGGCTTTCTTCTTCTCAAACGCTTGATAAATTTTAAGCCCTGCTTTGTTTGAACTATTTTTACCTTGGCCAAATACTTCACCTGTTACTGTAAATTCAACCATCTTCTCAGCACTACTAAGAAATAATATTTTTTATGAGTTTCATCTTTCTTCTTTAGCCTGATTTATCCATAAAAACTTAGTAAATGCTCAGTCGGGCCACGGGCAAACCAGACGAAATGTTCGTGTATGGAATATTAATTTGTCCACCGAATATATCTGTAATAAAGCCAATTTCTTCAGTTGAGGCGATTTTCCTCCCTCATCTCGGTTCACCTCCTCCCCACTCTAAAATAAACTGTTATGAATCACGGATAAAACTTAACCACATCAATCTATAACAACAGCTTCAAGAAATGGGCTTTATTACAGATATAATCGGTGACAAATTAAAGATAAAACTCGATACACGAACATTTCGTCTGGTTTACCCGTGGTCGGGCCAAGATTCTCCCCTCGTATGGATAATTATTCTTCTTGTTCATAAATTTGCATCAATCTACAAGCTGGACTTCAACCTAGTTAGAAACCTTGCTTGGATATTCACTTCCCTCAAAAGAGTGTCTGTCTCCAGTTCGTCACCCTACTAATTACATGAAGGCGTATACTTTCATTAGATGCTTTTGGGGAACTCTTTGTTATATTTTAATTCGATTTGGTAAATGAAGTATAGAACGTTATTTTTATTTGCTTTTTTCGAGAGTTCATTACATGATTCGTCTTCCAATGTTGAATGTAAACAATAACAATAGTGTGGTGAGCAGGGCTCTTTAATATTCAAGTTAGCGAGTCTCTAATGATGGACATTATTGAATAAATATTTTTTTATTGTTTTAGTGTTTACTGAAGAAGCCGTAGATCTAAAGTGAAAACCATTATTGCGCCATATATGATGTTTCAATATTTTAACCATGTACCATTACCAGATCGCCTCGTTTCCGTGGTTACCAGCAGCAGGACAGCCAGGAATTA
The DNA here is from genome assembly GCF_932526225.1 of Nematostella vectensis. Taxonomy (NCBI): domain Eukaryota; kingdom Metazoa; phylum Cnidaria; class Anthozoa; order Actiniaria; family Edwardsiidae; genus Nematostella; species Nematostella vectensis. The sequence goes on along the minus strand of NC_064047.1, from coordinate 6,589,076 downwards.
CTTCGGTGCTTACTGGACTCGATTAAGACGGAACAACTACGGGTACGACAAATCTTTACCAGAACCAGTAGGGCATTTTTAATTAAAAGATGGTTCCTGTTATCCGCTAGTAGGCTTGCCGCGTAACTACGTCGAGTTATACACTTATTTCAATTAAGGTTGATCATAAGAAAATGGAAAATGGAACAAAGTTTGGCTAACAATGTTGTTTTCTTGTGTTAAAAATGCTTCATTACTACATGGGCCTCACCGGAAGCCTAGATAGCCTCACTGAATGTCATAAACAGATACAGGATTTGCAACCTATCCAGTAATGTAAGGCATTTTTCATTTTCCAATTTCTTATAGTCAACATTTATTGAAATAGGTGTATACAGATTGAATGGTTTACAGTCGATTGACAAAACATTGTCAATCCCGCATGTAAGCATGGGTAAAAACCACTGAAGCGCCTAGCTGCATATATTAGCCATCACTAGCTAATATACAGTATGCAGGTAGGCGTTTCGGTGGTTTTTACCCATGCTTACATGCGGGCTTGTCGCGTAGTCGCGGAGCCGGTTGACGATAACGTTTTGTCAATAAAAAAAAAACATTCGTGATTGTTCGTGGCATCGTATCGAACCTTACATGTGGGTAGCCGGAGTAATTGCGAAATTTAGTTCATGGTCGCAAAGGTATGAAGCCTGTCAATAATTCCTTACTGTTATTATACTAGACTTGCTTCAAGTCGCTCTCTCAGAATCCCGCGCCCGCCGACATATGTACAGAAAAGGGGGAGGGACTTTAATAAAACTATAGTGGCACATAAAAATGTAATGATACTTTTTTTAAAAGTACATTAAAATAATACTTTTTTAAAAGTAACTTAAAATGTAATGACTTCGGGACGCTTTATACAATTTTTCTGTTTCTCTTTGTTATATAATTTAATCAATTTCGACTCTGATATTTGGTTGTGTTTTTTTTTCTTAGCGCCTCAAGATTGGTGTCTTGAACGCCTTCGGTGTGAACGCCGAGGAAGGTGGTACCTTGAAACAACTGTCTGAGGAGAAGAAAGACATAGTCAGAGGTAAACAGCAAAAAGTCATGCGAAAAGTCATGCAGTGGTTTTTCTTGCAGCCACGAAAAATATCATGGATAAATGTTATCCAATGACTAGAATAGCCAAGTTATACCTGGGATAGCGCTATTCTGCCTTTCAGGAACCGGGCCCAGCCCTCTAAGGCAGGGATTTTTGGTAGCGACCTGAATTGCTCTTGGAATAATATGTTTGCTGTTGTCTTTATGGCCTCTGATTGGTGGAGCCGATGTTTTGGCGGGAATTCTTGTCTCGTGCGTGACCCTTGCGAGACAGATTCATTTCACTGTAACTTTCTGTCTGGCTCAGTAAATGCAATTTCCTCTAGCAAGCTCAGACCCTGTCGCCACGTATCCGTTTTCGTTTGAAAACGCAACCTTTTTTTACGGATATGGGTATCGTAAAAAAGGTTGCGTTTTCAAACGAAAACGGATACCTGGGGACAGGGTCTCAGTGTTGAGAACTTTGGGATCTCTTCTAACTGTCGTGTCTTTTTTTATTACGTTTGCGCTAATCATGCCATAGTCAACTGGCAGCAGTCTTATTTGGTCAAATCAAATGCGTTTTTTAAGGCGGCAACTCGAAAGAAACCTCCACCGACAAGAGACAGAATAATATTTTAGAATCCGAGGTCTAAATTAACAGTCACATCGTCAAACAAACTTTCAACAGTTTTGAAATATTTTTCGCGTTTTCCGTTAACAATCCCGCCTCCCCCTCCCCCCACACATCCATATATGTTTCACCCAGTAACTGTTCATCAATATGAAGCTAGTATGCGTGAGTTGCAGACTTCCTATGCCTCGCCTTGGCAAAAATGAGGCACTTGCATACGGTTAAAGAGTGAGTTTAGTGTTATTGGCAATCTAAAAAAAAAAAAAAAGAGAAAAAAAAATGATTAAAATAATTACCAAGAAGTCTTCAAGGGGAAATTTTATAGCGGGGTGAACTAGCGGCGACTTATAACCTTTGTCTTTATTTAAAAGTCAACACTAAAGTTTTACAGAAGTCATGCATTGCAATAAATAATCCCTGATTAATCCACATCATTTCTCAGACCTATAATATCCACATCATTTCTCAAACCTATAACATCTCGGGTGATTTGTTAGTGTTTCGAGCGCCAGCCACGGCCACCATTTCTGGCACCGCCTTGTTGCACGGTTGACTATTATACAGCTCGAGAAATGTTAATTAACTGCCTCACAACTCTCTCAAAGGCAGCACAAGCATTTTTGGTCCAGCAATGTGAGACCCCGTCCCCCTGTATCCGTTTTAGTTTGACAACGCACCCATTTGAACACACGTCGCTTTTTTCACGAAATCATAGAAACGATACGAAAACATAAAAAAAAAACTCTACAGCGCATGCGCTTTCCCGCTATTTTGCTTGTTTACATTGCATCAATGACGTTTTCCATTTCGAAAAGTTCGCGCGTACACACGGCACCGAAAGGGAATTGTTTTCAAATGGTTCCACTCTGGAGAGCGTTTCCAAGTCGTTCCGTTTTTCTCATCGTTTTCGCGTGAAAGACGAGCGCTGTTACCTCGCGGCCTCTAGCCTACGTGCAGCCGCTGACTCGCGAAAATATACTCTCGTAGCGTCTACGCAACGCCGGCAATAATCGCGTTCCGTGACGTCATTTCAATAAATTTGAATACATTAATTTTGACAGAGTCTGCAATCGCGCTAACGTTTCCACTATCCATCCATCACTTTGAAGGTTCTCTCTTCAAATCAAAATATTCAAGCATCTTCCTAATGTTGCTGTTTTGCTAAGTGGATATTCTTTGTCTTCGTTTTGAAAGCCATTCTTCGTCTATGGGTTATGAAGGATCGGTTTCCCGTAAATTGAAAGTATAGATCAAAAGCTTTCGTCGGCTTTCGATGCTCGCAACGAACTTTAAGAACTAGATTTTCTTGTACACAATACGTACTAATTCATCTGAATTTGCGAGTCAGTGGCTACACGTGGCTGCGGGGCTTCAGACCGTACAATATCGTGCAAAACAGGTTACTGAGCTCACGAGCTCATAAACATAATACGGTCCACAATTCCTTACTCGAATATTAATCGATCTGCATGGGTCGATAAACTCGCGAAAACAAACTTTGCGCGACACAATTCCTTCCTCTAGGGAGGGGTGAGTGCCATTCATGTAGCCACTAGCTCTCGAGTTACAACGCAGCCTCGGCACTTCGTAGGTAGGGAGCATCGTACCGCCGTCGCCGGTGAATCGATACCACTTCGTTCCTAGTGAATTGTCACACTTGTCGTCCGTGTTGACGTAGTTGATGTTACGATCGGGCTCCGACAAAACTGTGTAGTCGATGCATTCAGATGGTGCTGGTGCTGAAAAAGATAATCATAGTAAAAGTTATATTACCTAGGCCTTTTTAGGGAGGGAGGGGAGCGTCTCGCAAGTGAACTGGCCCCGTTCGTACTGACCTGATGGCTTTTGAATATGTTTTGGCCTAAACGTCGTTTAACCTCCATTTTTTTTTAAAACGGAGGTTTCTATCTCATACACTTAGTTGAGTACCGTTTTGGGTACACTGCGATGAAGTGGGTCGAGGGTATCCATTGAAACGTAATGCAGAAAATAGTTTACTTTCGCGAGCGCAATTACGTATCTCAGCTTGTTGTTTTGTCCTCGGGAAGATACCATCCTCGAATAGCGGTGGCGTTATTTTAGCGTTAGGGATCTATTTTATTATGTAGTATTTTGTTCAGGAAGTTTGTATTTGTATTTTTTATTTCTATTTTGTTTCCATTTACCTCTTTTAGGGTTCTCAAAATAAGTGGCATCCATGTTCTTTACTTCATCTTCCGGTTTCTCGCCGATAATCTTTGTATTCAAGTAGCATGTGTTGCTACTCAGAAGGTAGTTCAGGCTCTGGCACAGAATCTCTCTCTTGCAGCGCTGGTAACACTGATGAATATCCGTATTGGGCAACGTCATGAATTCGTGACCAATCAGAGACGTCCGTGGTATTGACGTCATACAGTTTGTGCAACCGCTGGCCATGTGATATTGTATACTCAGTAGAGCAACAAGGCCTCGTATGCATGTGATGAGCTAGCGAAAAAAAAAAGTGTAAGAACTATGCAAAGTCCCATTTTCCTGCGGCAAAAAGCTTACAAAAAGTATCCGGGCACCTCGAAAATCCTCAAGAAACCTTGTTCGCATTAGAATCCGATGACCGAAAATGGGCTAGGCAACCTGAAGAAAGCCAGGTGGGAGGTTTTTAAAGTCAAAACTTTTCATTTTGGCTTAATGGCAAAAAGAAAAAAGGGAAGTGCATCTACTTTTTTTCTCCTTGCACAGCTGTTATGGCGAAAAAACGGTGTCGAACTCCACACTTCGTTCATACTTTGCCGAGCATTTCCGGGCCGCTTGTTGCATAGCTTTTCAGGCTTAAAATCGTCGCTTGGTTGTTCTAAATAATCGTGGAAGTGTTTTAAAGCCAGAAACTTGTTATTTAGGCTAAAAATCGAGAAAACTTGAGACAGCCGTGTAGCTAGTTTTTTTTTTCCTCCTTTACCGGAAGCCGTGCAAGTAGACACAGCGAATAAAATAACAAAAAACTAATGGCGAGGTACCAAACCAGTCGCCAAACATTACTGTCGAATCGCGACCAGCGTTTTCAAAACACGATTTGTTTTGGTTTTCTGTTCCCTCAGTAAAACCATTCTGAGCCAATCAGAGTCTCGCTTTGTGCACTTCCCAGGCTATCCTCTGGAAGAAAACCAGACAGTGTCGCGACAGAAAGCCAGGCAACTGCACTAGGCGAGAGATGGCACTAATTTTATTGGCTTAGAATAATTTGACGGAACAGAAAATCCCAAAAGTCAAAAACAAATCGATGTTTTGAAAATGCGGCGTCGCGATACAACGGATTCGAAAGTACCCTACATGGTTCCCAAAACGCTCATATAGCATAAGCTATTCTCGGTGGGATTCATTAAATTAAGCGCGGAATCAAAAATATATGAATATTTCCAAATCTGAGTCTTTATCAAAGATACAAAATTAAAGCATTAATCTGTAAACATGAAATCACAACTAATAACAACAGCCATGGTAATTCAAGATTCTTATTATGCGTATACATTTCACTTTGATTTCATCGTTTCTTTATTTTAAAAACTACTACCAAAGCTTAAAAACATATTCCTATTTTTTTAGCCAAATCGAATATTTTCTCTGAATTTTGCCTTTGAAAGGTCTTATCGTGTTCCTTTGAAATTTTTTTTTACTTCTTGGAAAGGATATTGGATTCTTTGAATACTTTGTTATCTCTCTGATAAGAGGTAAAACGTGAATTTCTCCACTTAAATGGCCGCAGCTGAAAATCAGTTTGCAAATTGTTGCCGAATATATCACTATATCAACATTGATCACTGATCTCAAGAACTGTTTTATTTGATTTTCTGCAACAAATCAATGCATCGCTAGCGGTAAAAAGGCTAATTATGCCTATCTTTCACCCAAAGCAAACTTCATAACCTTCATCATTAGATACAAAAAGCAGAGGCAAAACCATTCATCATTCTAATATAAAAAATACCAATATATGGACTAGTTAAATAACTTACCAATTGTCCAAACATGCTTGTTTGATGTTCAACTAAAACTAACTAGGCGTTTTAGTTTTCTTGGCGATAATTAACTACTTCACTCATGATTACATTTCGAATCTCTGAATAGTTAACTATCGGAACATACTCATCACTGTCGTTACCATGTTAACTATTCCAATGCACCAACAACAATTTAGCTTTTAATTAAAATCTGTGAAAACAGAGGTGGATGAATAAATTGGGAGAAACAATTGTAGTCTTGACGCTATACAAAGTTAGATTGTAAATATTTTAAAACTTTTGAAACCTATTTAAATTCGTAATTATCTTATTTGGAAAGCTGGCCTATATTTCACTTTTATAGACACTGAAACAGGTGGAGAATTATCAGATCTTGTAAATGCTTCAGAGAAACTATCCATAAACTCATTAAAACATCTTTGATACAAATGGGAAGTTTTAACACACGAAGCCCTGTTTATAAACAACTAGGTGACTTAGGGAGGCCCCTGCCGCGCTTTACTCCTCTGGAGGCTCATTGCTCCCTTTCAAGCATTCAGGTGGCTAGCTAGGCAGTATTGGCCTCCCCTATACACAGGGTTAACACTAAGGTATTTTATATGCGCTATTAAGAATGTTAGTATGTTCTCGATATAAGGAAATATACGATACGGGAGAGGAAGTGGTGGAGGCAGGAAGGTTGAAAATACTCCACACTTGGGAGGAACACCACCCTCTGCTGCCGCTATATATTTTGAAACATGTGATTCAGTTGGGGGGAGGGGGGAGGCGCTTATATATTCATGTTGTTTAGTGTTATTGGCAATCTAAAAAAAAAAAAAGAAAAAAAAACACGCGGAATGATTAAAATAACTACCAAGAAGTCTTCAAGGGGAAATTTTATAGTGGGGTGAACTAGCGGCGACTTGTAACCTTTGTCTTTATTTAAAAGTCAACACTAAAGTTTTACAGAAGTCATGCATTGCAATAATTAATCCCTGTCTAATCAACATCATTTCTCAGACCTATAATATCCACATCATTTCTCAGACCTATAATATCTCGGGTGATTTGTTAGTGTTTCGAGCGCCAGTCACGGCCACCATTTCTGGCACCGCCTTGTTGCACGGTTGACTATTATACAGCTGGAGAAATGTTAATTAACTGCCTCACAACTCTCTCAAAGGCAGCACAAGCATTTTTGGTCCAGCAATGTGAGACCCCGTCCCCCTGTATCCGTTTTAGTTTGACAACGCACCCATTTGAACACACGTCGCTTTTTTCACGAAATCATAGAAACGATACGAAAACATAAAAAAAACTCTACAGCGCATGCGTTTTCCCGCTATTTTGCTTGTTTACATTGCATGAATTACGTTTTCCATTTCGAAAAGTTCGCGCGTACACACGGCACCGAAAGGGTATTGTTTTCAAATTGTTCCACTCTGGAGAGCGTTTCCAAGTCGTTCCGTTTTTCTCATCGTTTAGCCTACGTGCAGCCGCTGACTCGCGAAAATATACTCTCGTAGCGTCTACGCAACGCCGGCGATAATCGCGTTCCCTGACGTCATTTTAATAAATTTGAATACATTAATTTTGACAGAGTCTGCAATCGTGTTAACGTTTCCACTATCCATCCATCACTTTGAAGACTCTCTCTTCAAATCAAAATATTCAAGCATCTTCCTAATGTTGCTGTTTTGCTAAGTGGATATTCTTTGTCTTCGTTTTGAAAGCCATTCTTCGTCTATGGGTTATGAAGGATCGGTTTCCCGTGAATTGAAAGTATAGATCAAAAGCGTTCGTCGGCTTCCGATGCTCGCAACGAACTTTAAGAACTAGATTTTCTTGTACACAATACGTACTAATTCCTCTGCATTTGCGAGTCAGTGGCTACACGTGGCTGCGGGGCTTCAGACCGTACAATATCGTGCAAAACAGGTTACTGAGCTCACGAGCTCATAAACATAAAACGGTCCACAATTCCTTACTCGAATATTAATCGATCTACATGGGTCGTTAAACTCGCGAAAACAAACTTTGCGCGACACAATTCCTTCCTCTAGGGAGGGGTGAGTGCCATTCATGTAGCCACTAGCTCTCGAGTTACAACGCAGCCTCGGCACTTCGTAGGTAGGGAGCATCGTACCGCCGTCGCCGGTGAATCGATACCACTTCGTTCCTAGTGAATTGTCACACTTGTCGTCCGTGTTGACGTAGTTGATGTTACGATCGGGCTCCGATAAAACTGTGTAGTCGATGCATTCAGATGGTGCTGGTGCTGAAAAAGATAATCATAGTAAAAGTTATATTACCTAGGCCTTTTTAGGGAGGGAGGGGAGCGTCTCGCAAGTGAACTGGCCCCGTTCGTACTGACCTGATGGCTTTTGAATATGTTTTGGCCTAAACGTCGTTTAACCTCCATTTTTTTTTAAAACGGAGGTTTCTATCTCATACACTTAGTTGAGTACCGTTTTGGGTACACTGCGATGAAGTGGGTCGAGGGTATCCATTGAAACGTAATGCAGAAAATAGTTTACTTTCGCGAGCGCAATTACGTATCTCAGCTTGTTGTTTTGTCCTCGGGAAGATACCATCCTCGAATAGCGGTGGCGTTATTTTAGCGTTAGGGATCTATTTTATTATGTAGTATTTTGTTCAGGAAGTTTGTATTTGTATTTTTTATTTCTATTTTGTTTCCATTTACCTCTTTTAGGGTTCTCAAAATAAGTGGCATCCATGTTCTTTACTTCATCTTCCGGTTTCTCGCCGATAATCTTTGTATTCAAGTAGCATGTGTTGCTACTCAGAAGGTAGTTCAGGCTCTGGCACAGAATCTCTCTCTTGCAGCGCTGGTAACACTGATGAATATCCGTATTGGGCAACGTCATGAATTCGTGACCAATCAGAGACGTCCGTGGTATTGACGTCATACAGTTTGTGCAACCGCTGGCCATGTGATATTGTATACTCAGTAGAGCAACAAGGCCTCGTATGCATGTGATGAGCTAGCGAAAAAAAAAAGTGTAAGAACTATGCAAAGTCCCATTTTCCTGCGGCAAAAAGCTTACAAAAAGTATCCGGGCACCTCGAAAATCCTCAAGAAACCTTGTTCGCATTAGAATCCGATGACCGAAAATGGGCTAGGCAACCTGAAGAAAGCCAGGTGGGAGGTTTTTAAAGTCAAAACTTTTCATTTTGGCTTAATGGCAAAAAGAAAAAAGGGAAGTGCATCTACTTTTTTTCTCCTTGCACAGCTGTTATGGCGAAAAAACGGTGTCGAACTCCACACTTCGTTCATACTTTGCCGAGCATTTCCGGGCCGCTTGTTGCATAGCTTTTCAGGCTTAAAATCGTCGCTTGGTTGTTCTAAATAATCGTGGAAGTGTTTTAAAGCCAGAAACTTGTTATTTAGGCTAAAAATCGAGAAAACTTGAGACAGCCGTGTAGCTAGTTTTTTTTTTCCTCCTTTACCGGAAGCCGTGCAAGTAGACACAGCGAATAAAATAACAAAAAACTAATGGCGAGGTACCAAACCAGTCGCCAAACATTACTGTCGAATCGCGACCAGCGTTTTCAAAACACGATTTGTTTTGGTTTTCTGTTCCCTCAGTAAAACCATTCTGAGCCAATCAGAGTCTCGCTTTGTGCACTTCCCAGGCTATCCTCTGGAAGAAAACCAGACAGTGTCGCGACAGAAAGCCAGGCAACTGCACTAGGCGAGAGATGGCACTAATTTTATTGGCTTAGAATAATTTGACGGAACAGAAAATCCCAAAAGTCAAAAACAAATCGATGTTTTGAAAATGCGGCGTCGCGATACAACGGATTCGAAAGTACCCTACATGGTTCCCAAAACGCTCATATAGCATAAGCTATTCTCGGTGGGATTCATTAAATTAAGCGCGGAATCAAAAATATATGAATATTTCCAAATCTGAGTCTTTATCAAAGATACAAAATTAAAGCATTAATCTGTAAACATGAAATCACAACTAATAACAACAGCCATGGTAATTCAATATTCTTATTATGCGTATACATTTCACTTTGATTTCATCGTTTCTTTATTTTAAAAACTACTACCAAAGCTTAAAAACATATTCCTATTTTTTTAGCCAAATCGAATATTTTCTCTGAATTTTGCCTTTGAAAGGTCTTATCGTGTTCCTTTGAATTTTTTTTTTACTTCTTGGAAAGGATATTGGATTCTTTGAATACTTTGTTATCTCTCTGATAAGAGGTAAAACGTGAATTTCTCCACTTAAATGGCCGCAGCTGAAAATCAGTTTGCAAATTGTTGCCGAATATATCACTATATCAACATTGATCACTGATCTCAAGAACTGTTTTATTTGATTTTCTGCAACAAATCAATGCATCGCTAGCGGTAAAAAGGCTAATTATGCCTATCTTTCACCCAAAGCAAACTTCATAACCTTCATCATTAGATACAAAAAGCAGAGGCAAAACCATTCATCATTCTAATATAAAAAATACCAATATATGGACTAGTTAAATAACTTACCAATTGTCCAAACATGCTTGTTTGATGTTCAACTAAAACTAACTAGGCGTTTTAGTTTTCTTGGCGATAATTAACTACTTCACTCATGATTACATTTCGAATCTCTGAATAGTTAACTATCGGAACATACTCATCACTGTCGTTACCATGTTAACTATTCCAATGCACCAACAACAATTTAGCTTTTAATTAAAATCTGTGAAAACAGAGGTGGATGAATAAATTGGGAGAAACAATTGTAGTCTTGACGCTATACAAAGTTAGATTGTAAATATTTTAAAACTTTTGAAACCTATTTAAATTCGTAATTATCTTATTTGGAAAGCTGGCCTATATTTCACTTTTATAGACACTGAAACAGGTGGAGAATTATCAGATCTTGTAAATGCTTCAGAGAAACTATCCATAAACTCATTAAAACATCTTTGATACAAATGGGAAGTTTTAACACACGAAGCCCTGTTTATAAACAACTAGGTGACTTAGGGAGGCCCCTGCCGCGCTTTACTCCTCTGGAGGCTCATTGCTCCCTTTCAAGCATTCAGGTGGCTAGCTAGGCAGTATTGGCCTCCCCTATACACAGGGTTAACACTAAGGTATTTTATATGCGCTATTAAGAATGTTAGTATGTTCTCGATATAAGGAAATATACGATACGGGAGAGGAAGTGGTGGAGGCAGGAAGGTTGAAAATACTCCACACTTGGGAGGAACACCACCCTCTGCTGCCGCTATATATTTTGAAACATGTGATTCAGTTGGGGGGAGGGGGGAGGCGCTTATATATTCATGTTGTTTAGTGTTATTGGCAATCTAAAAAAAAAAAAAGAAAAAAAAACACGCGGAATGATTAAAATAACTACCAAGAAGTCTTCAAGGGGAAATTTTATAGTGGGGTGAACTAGCGGCGACTTGTAACCTTTGTCTTTATTTAAAAGTCAACACTAAAGTTTTACAGAAGTCATGCATTGCAATAATTAATCCCTGTCTAATCAACATCATTTCTCAGACCTATAATATCCACATCATTTCTCAGACCTATAATATCTCGGGTGATTTGTTAGTGTTTCGAGCGCCAGTCACGGCCACCATTTCTGGCACCGCCTTGTTGCACGGTTGACTATTATACAGCTGGAGAAATGTTAATTAACTGCCTCACAACTCTCTCAAAGGCAGCACAAGCATTTTTGGTCCAGCAATGTGAGACCCCGTCCCCCTGTATCCGTTTTAGTTTGACAACGCACCCATTTGAACACACGTCGCTTTTTTCACGAAATCATAGAAACGATACGAAAACATAAAAAAAACTCTACAGCGCATGCGTTTTCCCGCTATTTTGCTTGTTTACATTGCATGAATTACGTTTTCCATTTCGAAAAGTTCGCGCGTACACACGGCACCGAAAGGGTATTGTTTTCAAATTGTTCCACTCTGGAGAGCGTTTCCAAGTCGTTCCGTTTTTCTCATCGTTTAGCCTACGTGCAGCCGCTGACTCGCGAAAATATACTCTCGTAGCGTCTACGCAACGCCGGCGATAATCGCGTTCCCTGACGTCATTTTAATAAATTTGAATACATTAATTTTGACAGAGTCTGCAATCGTGTTAACGTTTCCACTATCCATCCATCACTTTGAAGACTCTCTCTTCAAATCAAAATATTCAAGCATCTTCCTAATGTTGCTGTTTTGCTAAGTGGATATTCTTTGTCTTCGTTTTGAAAGCCATTCTTCGTCTATGGGTTATGAAGGATCGGTTTCCCGTGAATTGAAAGTATAGATCAAAAGCGTTCGTCGGCTTCCGATGCTCGCAACGAACTTTAAGAACTAGATTTTCTTGTACACAATACGTACTAATTCCTCTGCATTTGCGAGTCAGTGGCTACACGTGGCTGCGGGGCTTCAGACCGTACAATATCGTGCAAAACAGGTTACTGAGCTCACGAGCTCATAAACATAAAACGGTCCACAATTCCTTACTCGAATATTAATCGATCTACATGGGTCGTTAAACTCGCGAAAACAAACTTTGCGCGACACAATTCCTTCCTCTAGGGAGGGGTGAGTGCCATTCATGTAGCCACTAGCTCTCGAGTTACAACGCAGCCTCGGCACTTCGTAGGTAGGGAGCATCGTACCGCCGTCGCCGGTGAATCGATACCACTTCGTTCCTAGTGAATTGTCACACTTGTCGTCCGTGTTGACGTAGTTGATGTTACGATCGGGCTCCGACAAAACTGTGTAGTCGATGCATTCAGATGGTGCTGGTGCTGAAAAAGATAATCATAGTAAAAGTTATATTACCTAGGCCTTTTTAGGGAGGGAGGGGAGCGTCTCGCAAGTGAACTGGCCCCGTTCGTACTGACCTGATGGCTTTTGAATATGTTTTGGCCTAAACGTCGTTTAACCTCCATTTTTTTTTTAAAACGGAGGTTTCTATCTCATACACTTAGTTGAGTACCGTTTTGGGTACACTGCGATGAAGTGGGTCGAGGGTATCCATTGAAACGTAATGCAGAAAATAGTTTACTTTCGCGAGCGCAATTACGTATCTCAGCTTGTTGTTTTGTCCTCGGGAAGATACCATCCTCGAATAGCGGTGGCGTTATTTTAGCGTTAGGGATCTATTTTATTATGTAGTATTTTGTTCAGGAAGTTTGTATTTGTATTTTTTATTTCTATTTTGTTTCCATTTACCTCTTTTAGGGTTCTCAAAATAAGTGGCATCCATGTTCTTTACTTCATCTTCCGGTTTCTCGCCGATAATCTTTGTATTCAAGTAGCATGTGTTGCTACTCAGAAGGTAGTTCAGGCTCTGGCACAGAATCTCTCTCTTGCAGCGCTGGTAACACTGATGAATATCCGTATTGGGCAACGTCATGAATTCGTGACCAATCAGAGACGTCCGTGGTATTGACGTCATACAGTTTGTGCAACCGCTGGCCATGTGATATTGTATACTCAGTAGAGCAACAAGGCCTCGTATGCATGTGATGAGCTAGCGAAAAAAAAAAGTGTAAGAACTATGCAAAGTCCCATTTTCCTGCGGCAAAAAGCTTACAAAAAGTATCCGGGCACCTCGAAAATCCTCAAGAAACCTTGTTCGCATTAGAATCCGATGACCGAAAATGGGCTAGGCAACCTGAAGAAAGCCAGGTGGGAGGTTTTTAAAGTCAAAACTTTTCATTTTGGCTTAATGGCAAAAAGAAAAAAGGGAAGTGCATCTACTTTTTTTCTCCTTGCACAGCTGTTATGGCGAAAAAACGGTGTCGAACTCCACACTTCGTTCATACTTTGCCGAGCATTTCCGGGCCGCTTGTTGCATAGCTTTTCAGGCTTAAAATCGTCGCTTGGTTGTTCTAAATAATCGTGGAAGTGTTTTAAAGCCAGAAACTTGTTATTTAGGCTAAAAATCGAGAAAACTTGAGACAGCCGTGTAGCTAGTTTTTTTTTTCCTCCTTTACCGGAAGCCGTGCAAGTAGACACAGCGAATAAAATAACAAAAAACTAATGGCGAGGTACCAAACCAGTCGCCAAACATTACTGTCGAATCGCGACCAGCGTTTTCAAAACACGATTTGTTTTGGTTTTCTGTTCCCTCAGTAAAACCATTCTGAGCCAATCAGAGTCTCGCTTTGTGCACTTCCCAGGCTATCCTCTGGAAGAAAACCAGACAGTGTCGCGACAGAAAGCCAGGCAACTGCACTAGGCGAGAGATGGCACTAATTTTATTGGCTTAGAATAATTTGACGGAACAGAAAATCCCAAAAGTCAAAAACAAATCGATGTTTTGAAAATGCGGCGTCGCGATACAACGGATTCGAAAGTACCCTACATGGTTCCCAAAACGCTCATATAGCATAAGCTATTCTCGGTGGGATTCATTAAATTAAGCGCGGAATCAAAAATATATGAATATTTCCAAATCTGAGTCTTTATCAAAGATACAAAATTAAAGCATTAATCTGTAAACATGAAATCACAACTAATAACAACAGCCATGGTAATTCAATATTCTTATTATGCGTATACATTTCACTTTGATTTCATCGTTTCTTTATTTTAAAAACTACTACCAAAGCTTAAAAACATATTCCTATTTTTTTAGCCAAATCGAATATTTTCTCTGAATTTTGCCTTTGAAAGGTCTTATCGTGTTCCTTTGAATTTTTTTTTTACTTCTTGGAAAGGATATTGGATTCTTTGAATACTTTGTTATCTCTCTGATAAGAGGTAAAACGTGAATTTCTCCACTTAAATGGCCGCAGCTGAAAATCAGTTTGCAAATTGTTGCCGAATATATCACTATATCAACATTGATCACTGATCTCAAGAACTGTTTTATTTGATTTTCTGCAACAAATCAATGCATCGCTAGCGGTAAAAAGGCTAATTATGCCTATCTTTCACCCAAAGCAAACTTCATAACCTTCATCATTAGATACAAAAAGCAGAGGCAAAACCATTCATCATTCTAATATAAAAAATACCAATATATGGACTAGTTAAATAACTTACCAATTGTCCAAACATGCTTGTTTGATGTTCAACTAAAACTAACTAGGCGTTTTAGTTTTCTTGGCGATAATTAACTACTTCACTCATGATTACATTTCGAATCTCTGAATAGTTAACTATCGGAACATACTCATCACTGTCGTTACCATGTTAACTATTCCAATGCACCAACAACAATTTAGCTTTTAATTAAAATCTGTGAAAACAGAGGTGGATGAATAAATTGGGAGAAACAATTGTAGTCTTGACGCTATACAAAGTTAGATTGTAAATATTTTAAAACTTTTGAAACCTATTTAAATTCGTAATTATCTTATTTGGAAAGCTGGCCTATATTTCACTTTTATAGACACTGAAACAGGTGGAGAATTATCAGATCTTGTAAATGCTTTCCTTAGCCTCAAAAAGAGGGTTCCTAGATCGAATGAAGAATTTCGTTTGACCGCTTAAAAGACAAAAGTAGCAGTGGATAGGACTTTTGGTACTAAGAAAACGTGGTTACTCAAGGTTGACCTATCAAAAACTCAAAGCCCCCATGCCCGTACCCAGGATTTTTTTTTTTGGGGGGGGGGGGGGGGTGTGCGAAATCCTAAAAAGTGGACCTAATTTTCTGATAAAAATCTGACCACCCTCGAAAAAACAAAAAAGGATTTCTTTATGCCTCTGCAGTATCTCCACGGGACGCTTATTGTCGGATTTGACTACATACCAGAGTGATCTAGCTTATGCTTTATAGTTTTGTCTACAAAAAGCACGTCTATTGAGAACCGAAATTGGATCTTCGGCCGTTGTGGGCTACCTGAACCCCCCCCCCTCCCCCCTGGGTACGGGCCTGGCCCCTGCTATTGACAGAAGCCCTGAGTAGAGTAACAATAGAGGTACAGCTGAACGGTCGTGAGCTGATGGTGATAACTTGCGTATGAAAATGATCGTGTAGGGGCTCAAGTGAGGAAGAGGCAGACAAATTGCGAACGAAAGGGTTCTTTTTCTTCTTTCTCCTTATTTGACTGCGATTTTCAATGTTTTGCGAACTCTCGTCAATAATTTTTATAATACTAAACCGCTTTCTCGTTTCCGTCATCCAAACTAACGGAATTCGTTTGGTGTATTTTGATTTGTCAGCGCTATGCAGAGACGTGGCGTGATTGGAAGCCAGAAGGCAATTTAGCTTTGGGAAGAGCTCGCATAATATTTAAGACCGCAGTATTTCAATTGCGTTCGCTTGATTTTTACACGCGAGTAAGTTCTTAAACGTTTTTTTCCTTCTCTTAAAATTGCTTTTCTTGTAGAGTACGTCAAGTCGCTCTCTAGCACCGCGGTCGATATCGTGTTTGGTGGAACGTTGGACAGCATCGTGGTCTGCCATCAATGCCACAAGGTGCAATGTTCGATTACATATAATGCTTATTGACATATTTGAATAGTCACACAACTCATTGCGCTACCTCAATGCAATAATGGAATCCAAGTTTTCGAGATGGAACGTTGGACATCATCGTGATCTGCCATCAATGCCACAAGGTGCCAATCACGTTAGCAAAGAACCAATCAAATGTCCGCTTATGTATAATGCATACTGACGTATTTGACTAGTCCCACAAGTCATTGCGCTGACTCTTATCAATGTAATCAACTTTTTTTTTCAATTCAGTCCGAATGGGAAGTATGTTTTCGAAATTTTCTAAAACTATTTATAGTAATAACTGACAAATAAGACGAAGCAATGAATAAACGGATAAACAGAATGTCCATTATGTAGTTGTAGGATGTTAACATTATTTATTCTTATTTTTATTAGCTTCTTTTTAAATCAGCCTTACTATCAGCACCCTCAAGGGTATAGATTCAATAAGTAGTCGGTTTATAGGGGATATAAATAACAGGCTATAAATAACAGGGACCAGGAATCAGGGTCGGCCTAGACTCAGGTTCAAAGATGTGGTAAAGAGGAACCTGAAGTGGAGGGATATAAGCTCAAACTCTTGGCAAACCACTGCTCGGGATCGTCCAGCATGGAGAGTTAAGATCAAAGGACCAACACAATAGAACAGTCATCGTCGCCTCGACGGACTGCCAATGAAATAACAGGCTAACAGATTCTTGAACCGCATGCAAACGTCCAATTTCCTTGCAGGAGTCAAGAGTGAGGGAGTCGTTCCTTGATCTCTCCTTATCGTTGGCACCATTACAGGTACCGTACTTACTACATTATGCAGTGGAACCATTACATTTACCGTACTTACTCCATTATGGAATGGCGGCACCATTAAGGATATATATGGATTGGATGACACCATTACAAGTACCGTACTCTCCATTAAGGAGTTGTACCATTACAAGTACCGTACTCTCCATTAAGGAGTGGTACCATTACAAGTACCGTACTCTCCATTAAGGAGTGGTACCATTACAAGTACCGTACTCTCCATTAAGGAGTGGTACCATTACAGGTACCGTACTCCCCATTATGGAGTGGTACCATTACAGGTAACGTACTTACACCATTATGGGGTGGCGCCATTACAGGTAACGTACATACTCCATTATGGAGTGGTACCATTACAGGTACCGTACTCCCCATTATGGAGTGGTACCATTACAGGCCAGGTACCATACTTACTCCATTATGGAGTGGCACCATTACAGGTACCGTACTCTTCATTATGGAGTGGTCCATTACAGGCCAGGTACCGTTCTTACTCCATTATAAAGTGGCACCATTACAGGTACCGTATTCCCCATTATGGAGTGGTACCATTACAGGCCAGGTACCATACTCCATTATAGGGTGGCACCATTACAGGTACCGTTCTTAATCCATTATGGAGTTGCACCATTACACGTACCGTATTTACTCCATTATGGTACTATTACAGATACCGTACATACTCCTCCGTGCACTTGCTCCGCCTCCGTTATTAGTCAAATCAAACTAGTGGTCAATCATCAATACTGCATTCTGAATAGTTGACATACAACAAACAAGAAGGCTAGTCATTCTTTCTTGGTTGACATACAACAAACAAGAAGGATAGTCATCTTTTTTCTTAACGTTTTTTTTTTTTTTTTGGTTCAGACAAAAAGTTCCATGCCAGTGTCAGGCTCTAAGAACAAGCGTATGTCACCTCTTATTTCGGAGTCTGCGACACTTACAGAGGTGAAAGAGGAGGATGCAAATGATGGCTTGCAATATATGAGCAAATACAAACTCAAGGCTGCAAGGAAGGCTGAAAAGGTAAATACTAAAGTTAAAGGAAGAGGGAGGGTTAGTATTCTTAAAGGAATTACTTTGATTTTAGATTTTGAAGATAAAAAAAACCATATCAATCAGCACAATGTCTAGAAAGGATTCTTTTCATTCGACAGAAAAAGGCAAAGAAGAACAAGAGCGCTTCTAAAAGGCAGCCGAAACATATCAACCAATCAGATGATATGGCAAAGTCAAATGACCAATCGGATGATGAGAAAGAGCTAAATGATCAATCAGATGGCGAGGTAGATATACACAGCGACCAACAAAATGGCAGTTATCCCAATGACCAATCGGACGTGGCTGTACACGATGTCATGGCACATGGTAGCCAATCAGAGGGCGCAGTACAATTAAACTGTTCAGAAGGCGTTGGACGCAGTGATCACACGGGTAGTGTGTCACATAATCACCAATCAGGTTGCGAGAACGACAGCCAGTCATGTGATAAATGTCAAATTGAACAGCCCGAGGACAAGAGAGACTCTGACCAGAGGAGTGACCTGATACATTCTAGCCAATCAGAGGCCGTGCACCGTAATGTACATGCTGAAGACGAGGGGCATATTGATGAATATGGATGTGGATTACATGACAACGAGCAATTGGATGAGGAGGTAGCTTCGCATGTGTCAGGCGATGATATTATGGACGTGAATGACCTGATACATTCTAGCCAATCAGAGGCCGTGCACCGTAATGTACATGCTGAAGACAAGGGGCATATTGATGAATATGGATGTGGATTACATAACGACGAGCAATCAGATGGCGAGGCAGCTTCGCATGTGTCAGGCGATGACATTATGGCCGTGTCTGATGACGAGACCTCTGACACATGCGCTGAAGTAACCAAAGAATATTCCCATGATCCTTTGTTTGTCCCCGAACAAGTAAATAATAAACTTCTGCACCTTTCCGAGGAGGCTACTGAAAGTAAGCTTGCTGTAGATTCTTCGGATGAAGTTCGCTGTGAGTCGCGCGAGAATGTTTTTCCCAATGTTATATGCACTCGTACCCCTAGCGTGTGTGCATCTCCTCAAACAACTGAAAATTCCGTTACAAATCCGTACGCCATTAGGAGTGAAAAAGCAAATGACATTGCGACAGGAGAACCTTTTCGTTTCACTGCAAGTCTCAAAGCTGACTCTTACGAGAATATAAGTTTGGATAACACAATGGTTGATTCACTTGACGATGATAGGGAGAGTGTTTGCAGTAATTCCAAGAAAAGTGCAATATTCTTGGAAATCAGGGATGAAAAGATTGAGATGAAAAGTTATTGTACTTACGGTGATTGGGTTATTGTCAGTGAGTCACCGTCAGCAACTACTGACTCGGGATACGGGAGCTCCTGCAATTGTACGAAAACTACTAAGGGTACATATCTAGATAAGAACACCAGCGTGGATATAAACATGGAGAATAGAACAGAGGATCTAAGTCCTTCGAAAGAAAATATGGATCATTTAGAGTCATCAAAAAGCAGCGTAACCCCAGCATCAGGTTTGGACATCAAAGACACATCGTCTGTCAATTCCGTGACTTCTAAAGTAAACACGATTGGTGAAGATACAGGCGATATAGCATCCCACGTCAAACGTCTCTCATTAGAAGAGGACGCCTTAGACTCTGAGAACAAATCAAATGGGTTAGAATGTGATGATAGTAAACCATCCAACGGCTCTGGCGTTGACGAAAGTGTGAACGCGACTTCTGACATGTGCAGTGCTAATTGCACCCGTGTGAATGACGCCTATTCTGATATGGACACAACGTCGAACTCCTCCACACAGACTAAAGACAGTGGTATTTGGGGGTGTGATGCGTATAGTGTTGATACAGGAGAAGCTTCAACAACCAGACACCTCGGCAACTCATCCCCTAACCTACCCTCTCAGGAGCCGCCTACAAGTTCCCCAAGCCCTCCCTCAAGGGAACTGACACTAGGCTCCCCGTACCTCCCCTCCCCAGGGGAATGTTCGGTCATGTCTTGTCTAAGCGTTTTCTGTGCCAAAGAGACCCTGACTGGGAAGAACAAGTTTGCGTGTGAAGAGTGTACCAAAGCTCGAAATGGCTGTGGCACACCTGTCTGCGAAGAGTCTGGGGACAAAGGTAAGTTTTCAGTTCGGCGTTGTTTCGTATGGCGCACTACATTTCCAGAATTGCATAAGGACCACTTGGTATACAACAACAATATGCTTTATAGTGAAAAAAACGCACCATGCCGTATTTAAGGTTTAATTACTAATAATTCTTTAATTAAAATCATTTTTAGAATGAAATTCCGTAACAATATAGAAAATATTCTATTTTGTTGAAATTTTGTGGTGATGATGTTTATGATGATGATGACGTTGGCGGATAGTTATGTCGCCTTTGCCGTGTAATTAGGGACTTTAAGATGCGACAACGGCTACGGCTAGGACGGAGTGACAGAGATAACACTTAAACGCATAACGACAAATTCCACAATAGTTTTAATGAAATGACCTATTTAGGAACAAACCAAAATAAAACTTCAACTTTATTTCTACAATAGGAAACAGAAAGATGAATTTATACTCCAACCGTCCACGTACTCGCCAGACCGTAAAACTGTGGAATTTCACGTCGTGT
This sequence comes from Nematostella vectensis, assembly GCF_932526225.1. Taxonomy (NCBI): domain Eukaryota; kingdom Metazoa; phylum Cnidaria; class Anthozoa; order Actiniaria; family Edwardsiidae; genus Nematostella; species Nematostella vectensis. The sequence continues at coordinate 6,568,498 of NC_064047.1, read as the reverse complement.
TTTGGTGGAGAACGCGGAAATCTACCAGACAGCGCATTTACACGTGCAGCCTTTCAATTCTCAAATCAATTCTATTGTTTTCAACCGTCGCCGTACTCGCCGTACCGTATAGCCGTATTCGTATCTTAAAGTCCCTATTGTTCAATGCACAGTACAACGAGCTGCAAATAGTATGCCAGTAGATGTAATTACATAACCATATCTACACCCGGCTCTTTTACGATTTTTTTACACTCCATTTCGTATTCAGAAGAGGCCTCCAGTAAGCGACACCGCAGCCAGGCCCCCACAGTGTACACAGAGGCGACTAAACAACTGCTCCTCTCCCACCCTCCCCTGGTACTGACGCTGCATCTGAAGAGGTTCCAGCAGGTCTTGTTTGGGCTGCGCAAGGTTGCCAAACACGTGGACTTTCCTCTGGTGCTCGACATGGCACCCTTCTGTAGTTCGCAGGGAAAGGTGAGATCGGATGGTAAAAGTTGTAGCGGTTTTGTGCTTTCGATTGTGATAATGATAATGCAGATGACATGACGGGAAAACATGAATAATACGCAAATCGAGAGAAAGACACAATTTCTTACAATGGCCATCGGTTCCTTGTATTCCGACTGATTTTCGAAACAAAAAAATGTGTGGCCGAAATGCATATAGTCCACAGATTTTGGCTTTTTGAGAATTGTTTTCCTTGATCAGTCTTGCGCTATGTATGAGGTCAGGGACGAAAAGCTCAAATTTCAATGACACTTTCAACGCATCAATTTAAAAAAAAAGTCTCATTAGATTTTTTTCTTGGCAATTACTCACTAAGTACTTAGAGAAATTTTCCGCCTAATTAGATGTGAAATGAGCTTATTGCATGGCATCATGTTGTGTTTTTCGGTTATGTCAATTCAATGCAGATAGATAAAATATAAAGTTGGTAAACTAATAACCCTTATTGCAAGGGGGATGGTGGATAACAAGAGCATAGCATTGTCGAGTCGGAAGGCATACAAGGCGCTCGAGCCAGCCACCATATTCATGTCTATGTCCACGGAACACAGTTTAGAATTTAGATTTTTTTTTTTTGGGGGGGGGGATGGAGGGAAAAACCCAGACAACCCGTAAAAACAATCCTCGGAGCAAAGGCGAGAACCAACTAACTCAGCGCGTGTCGGAACCGGGCATTGAACCCAGAACCCAGTGTTGAGAGGCACAGGCACTACAGAGCGACGCTCTGCCAACTGCGGCACCTGGGCTCCCCATGATAATGGTGGTAGGGGGGGGGGGACGTCGATGGGAAGGCGTGACTTTTTCGGTTCGCAATCCAAGTAAAAGCCGCATTGTCACCAGTTTACTTCCGGTCGATTACGTAACAATATCCGATGATTTTTAACGGAACGCGAAAAATATTTCAAAATATTAAAAGCAGTGTTTCTATTGGAAGTTTCTTTGAGGATGTGATTGATAATTTAGAGCGGATGGCCTGTTAAATATCTCGGATTTTAATAGATTCTTTTGTCTTTTAACGGTTGAGGTTTCCGTCAGACCTCCGAAAGTAAACTGATGACAATGCGGCTTTAAGATGTTCGGTGATAATAGGTTGGTTGTGATGATCGTGATTGTTATGGCGGTAGGGGGAGGGGGGATGGGTCCCCTAGGGTGTTAGAAATGACATGATTCGGTAATGGTGGCAATTTGGTAATGTAATAATGCTAATTGTGATTGTACTGGTGACGATGGTCATGGACACTAATGTATGTGATGATAAAGATTATAGTGTTCAATTTATTAATGACTTAATTTACCTCAACCAATTCCTTTTTACAATCAATTAAATAATCAATCAGCCACACAAGCAACTAATCTTCTAGATAATCAATTAATTCATGCTCTAATGACCTTCATTGGCTCTTCCCTAGGCCCTTCCGGATGCTAACGGCCAGATCCTGTACTCTCTCATCGGCGCCGTCGATCATAGTGGTGGCCTGAACAGCGGTCACTACACGGCATACATCAAACTCAAATCCAAGCCTACTCTTGATCTGAACCGAGATATACGCAACAGTCGTGAACTTGAAGCTTACATCCGGGAAACCTGGAATGAGGCGCATGCGCAAAAGTGCACTTCGCAGGGGGTGCCCCAGGGGCAGTGGTATTACGTCAGCGACTCGCACTCAGTGCTGGTGCCAGAGTCACGTGTGCTTAGGAGCCAGGCCTATATGCTGTTTTATGAGAGGTTACCGCTGGTCCAAAATGGAAAAACATGAAATACTCCAGGCGTTCCTTCCCTAAGAGCCCAGACACACACTAAAGCAGATCTGCTTTAAACGTTGCCCGGTCAACGCCTGATAACGCCTTAGCGTTGTGTTTTTGTTATTGTTTTGGCCGCTAAACGGTGTTTTTGTTGTCTATACGTCTTTCCTGGCAGCCATTTGGAGTATTCTCTAAAGGCCGATTTAGACAGCACGATTTAGTCCTATGCGACCTGCCTACGACGAGTTAAGAATGCTGCATTCACACTAAAACCATGTTTAGTTAAGGTTTTTCTTTGCCTGATAACTTGCCAAGTTTCTCATTGTGTCGAATTCTTACTAGCTGAATGATCTCTTAGTAACATGTACAGCAGAATCTATTCAGTTTTTTTCTTGGTTCTGCCCACTCTTGGGAGATTGAGATTTAAACCAGTTTAATTAAACCACATTTAAACTGGTTTAAGTGCTGGTGTGAATGTGATATTAGACCTGAATTACACACTACGACTTTCGTAGTCAAGCATCGTAGCGGAGTTGTATTTACACTTTACGTCTCGGGTTTTAAAAGTGTCGCATACAACTAAATCGTGCTGTCTAAATCACCCTTAAGAAAGTCGTAGTGTACACACTGAATTACAATTCAGGACTAAGACATGTCGTAGATAGGTTGTATACGACTAAAAGTGTTTTCTAAAGCCTGGTTTCCATATAGTCGTAACAGTTGTAAGGGTCGTAACAGTCGTCTAGGTTTTGCCCCCCGAGGTGAACACACGACCCGCGAAGGTTATAAGTAATGTTCTTTTGTTGTTTACGGGGAACAGAATTCTGATTCCAGGCTTTAGTCATCACGATTTAGTCGGAGTGCACAATAATGCTATTGTCAGTAGTATTATCACCATGCGCTCGGACCAGTCTCCGTTAGACCTGAAGAAGGAAAAAGGAGAGCAAAAGTTTGGTATGCATTATGAAATATCCCAGGCGTTCCACTGTTAGAGACCCAGGCCTTCGCAGCTTTACTGAACTCGCCCCAGGTCACGAAATGCCTTAAGATATGAGTTTCTGGCGGATGAAATTATGAATATATATGAAATTAGTTGATGCTATATACTGAGATGCAGGAATGTTCAGAATTATGATATTCCTATAGACTATAAATGCCTATTTTTTAAAAACAAACAGAAATATGCAAGTGCTTGTTTATTTGATCTTGTACTTGTAGTCGACTGGGAAAACGGCTCGTTCATTCGTATTTTTGAACAACGTTCGGCGTTTCTCATTGGATGAACGTTTTTCTCAAAATGTTTACGGTGTTTATGCCGAATCTGATTGGTCAAAATTGTTCAGCATGGCCCTCATATCAAAGGGCCTCCGACAGACGCTATTTCGTCATCCTATAGCAAAGTACCAAGTGTGAGAAAGTGAGATAGAAAGCTTCAATTTCCATCGATTGATTTGGGGACGCTGTTGCGATGTTTTTATTGAATTCGGTAAATAAAACACTTTTTTTTCTTAGATGTTTAGATATACATACAATTTGTCTTCAAATATCGGTAGAAAACAATAAAGGGCTCCTTAAACTAGAAGTAGTCGAATTGGACGAGAGGGGAAGTCAAGTCCAACTGAATCAAGAAGTTTCTTACACTAAAATCAGCGAATTTGCGAGATATTAATATAGGGCAGTTAGTGAAGCCACTATCGTGTCTGAGCTGTGTCCGCTGTAAAGCAAATTTCACAATGGTATACCAATTTTCTAAATAAGTTCCGCTTTTTTTTCAACACACGTCGGTCCAGTGCAGCTCTTCAATTAACTAACCAATCAGCAGTCGTTCTTTTTCTCCTTCTTACGTCAAAGATTTTAAAAAGCTTGGGTTTCAAATGGTGATCATTCTTTCCCAATCATACTGCACTTTCGCCGACTTTGAAAGGCGGGAGATATACACTCTTTTTATTTTTATAAAACCCTTTTTATAAAAACGTCCAGCCTGAGATTTCACTAAATTTTAAGAACATGCTAAGAACGCGCCGAGGCTCAGATAGCAGAATTTTTATTTTTTTAGTTCTGATGAGTTCTGAAATGCCGAATCAAATTGTTTTGATAGTAACAATCTTTTATTGTTTATTTATCATTAGTTTAATTCTCTTCCTTATCATTGGGTAATATATTTTCATATACACTAAAATTTAAGAACATCGTTAAAAAAAACTTCCGTCATAAAATGTCCCCCTTCCCCCCCAAAAAAAGGCCCAGCCTCAACTGGAAATTACACGTTCTTATAAAAAAGATTGTATTATAAAACTGTTATAGGTAATTATGCAACGCTCGTGAAATTGTTCATTGTATACTTTTTTAAAGGTTTTTTGAAGAAACAATCAGTAAGCGAACTGAATATTAACTGTCTGGAAAACAATCGTCAAAAAGTTAGATTTCGTTAGGCACGAAATACTGCCAAGAATAATAGAGCACAAGAGCGATGTATTGAAAAAACCAAGTGTTTTCACAATCGTCGGAAAAAAACTGCAAATAGCTGCTGTTTTAAGATAAGTTCCAGTTTAGTGGGGAAGAAATGTATCAAGCGTTCCACTCAGGCGGACAAAAACTTGCTCGACGATTTGCCGACGGTTAGTTTCCTCTGAATCCTGTTGGTTTCTTTTTCTCAAAACTCACGGGAATGCTATCTATGCAGACAAAGAAGATTTAAGAAATGTTGTTGTTAAAAAGAGAGCTCTGATATTAATAACCACTGGAAAAACCATGTACACAAACTATGACTCGGTAGTTATTAAGTTCATATTGCTGGTCATTACGCTAAAAAGATGGCCACGATATTATATATGTGTCTACCCTCTGGTTCGAGGCCCGAAAAGCCAATATCATATTTTCACCGACAAATGACATAGCGGCCTGAGTAGGGCGTTATGTATATGATTGCCTTGCCCTCAGAACCTCTGCCCTAAAAAATCCTTTGACTTAATAGTAATGTAATGCAATGTATTGTAAAAAGACGCCTGAGTACGAGGCAAAGACTCTAATGCGTGATAAGTCCTCTCCACCCATGTCAAAGTAGCGGAATGGCCTGTTAGTGCGCGCGTATCTAAAAATATTTCAATAAAAAACGCCGCGACACAAATATGATACTAATAAAATAACTGCCCCCATTAATGAGCCCCTGATTGCTGTATTTTTTCCAGTCCTCTTAACGTTATGGAAAGCTAATTGTGCATCAAGCTTTCCCAGTTGCTCTCAAAATCCTCTTCAACATCTTCGTAATACATTTCCTCGGGCGACTGAAATCGTGTGGCTTTTTTGCGTCCATAAATAAACCCGTAGTGCCAATGCTGAACGTATTTATTTTTAGTCGGTATTGTCACAGGCTCGTGGGTATTATCCTCCGTAGTAACTTCGTACTCGTAAATCGATTTTAATTTCTTCTTGATTAATCTATTCTCTTCTTCGCTACCAGCGTCGTGAAGGTGAATTCCGTCGTCGATGTTTTCCCAGAAACCATTGCTGCCGTTGGTAAAGTCTGAAAGCTCCTCCGCGTTTTGAAATTCGTCGTCAAATTTTCCACCATTTAAAGAAAAGTCGTTGCTGCTGTTGTTGTCTCCGTCGTTGTTGTTGTTGATGTTGTCGTTGTTGTAAGATATAATCAGCTTTTCTAATTCTTTTGGTAATCGTTCCATCTCCACGTAAACTCCTCCACAGACCTCCGCGGGATCCTGACCACAACCTACCCATGCCTTTGCTTTAGTCAAGTCTTTTACCACAGGATGTTTCTTTGGGGGAGGGGTCGTGAGCTTTGTCTCGCTAGGCGGAGGTGTCGAGCTAACGTGGGGACCTGGTACTAGTGGAGGATGATACTCTGTAATGGTGGAAAATTCCATCCGTTTTTTTTGTAATTTGTCTAGCCACGGGCTACAGGATACGAAATCATGTCAAATGTCTTGTTTGTGTTAGGTAAAGCACGCATTCCATCCTCAACTGGTTATATTTTCGCTTCTCCGGTACGCACTATCCCTTCGTGTTTTCTCGTAACACTTTCAAGCGGGCTATGACTGCGTGACTATCGTCACGAATATAGCAATATCAAGCTTCTTTACCAATGGGTATCGTGACCATGATATAAGGTCACGAAATAAAAGGCGGTTGCTACACCAAGCATACAACCTTAGTCCATGACATGTCATTGCAGTACATGGTAGTCAATGATATAACCATCCTCGTTCCCGGGGTCTTCCCCTCATATCCCTTTGGGGAAAGAGGGTAGGGGAGGGTGGGACCCTGGGAACGAGGATGTGATATAACATGGCAATACATGGTAGTCAATAGCATGTCATTGCAGTACATAGTAGTCAATGTCAGTCAATGTATTGGCATGTCATGGCAGTCTATGGTAAACTCTCTATGACACAATCACTGGATAAACTGGAATTCGACTGCCAAATTTTTGTCTTAAATAAGACTTCTTCAGGTCTGCCCTGAAGTCATTAAAGACGAAAATTTGGCAGAGTCGAATTCCAGTTTTTGGTGTATTGTATTTATTCTTCTGGTTCACGAACACGACTATTTGGGCACACAAAAGCTCAGCATTTTATCAAATAAATTATCGCAAGGTTTAATGGCGCTTTGGTACTAAGTAACGCGTAGGGACACAGCTCGAACATATAACCAAGTTAGGTAGGAATACGTGCTTTATGCAACACTAACAGGACATAAGACATCATGTTGGAGTCAAATTATCCTTTAGCCCGTGGTCTAGCTCTCTACTTTGGAGTGGTCTTGATAAAATACGTTAAGGTAATTCCCTTGAATTGCACTGCGCACCACTTCTGCGCATAGTGGCGCTGTTTGTTCGAATTTTCCGGTATTAAGTGCGCGCGCGCCACAGTTGTACAAGTAAACAAAGCAAAAGGCGCGCTTTTTAACTTAAAATCGCTTCGACACAGAAACGAAGTTGGTTACCCCCATTTTTTAATTATATACGGAAAAAATGATATACTGAAAGAAGAAAAAAGTTGGGTTGTAGAAGTTTGTTTATTTCCTCTTAAAAGCCGTAAAATACTTCAAAATGGCACTTTTTACCGTATAAATAGTGGCGAAAACAGTGTCTTTTAGTGCGATCTCTTAAATGTGATTTGTTTTGAACGTAAGCAACTACGGGTTATTGTTTAGGAGATCGGATTTTGGCAGCTCGACAAACAGAACTTAATTTTCTAAAGACTATAGGCACTCTTGAAAACTAAAAGCTGGGAAGTTTCATCGCGCGATCAAGAAAAAACACGTCAACTCTACGCCCCTTTGTTGTGAAAACGATGTCGGTACCCCCATTTTTTTTATTACATTTTTTGAAAGCCCTTAACCTCAATATTGTTTTTGCCAAGTTTAAAAAAAAATCTGGGTTGTAGAACTATTTCGAGGGAATTACCTTAAATAAATCCATAACCAAAAGAATCATTGTGTTAGAAATGAATTTTGATTCTGCTTCCTATATTTCATTAGCTTGTTGTCCCAATTTTATATAAAGTTGATCGTTTTCATGTTCCATGTTTTCATCAATGTTCAACAGATATAAAATCATTTCATTGCCACAATGTTGCAAAAATTCGTTCTTCTATCTCCCCCTCTGCAAATTAAGGAATGCCTTACCTGCAAGACAACAGCACAAACTTTGTAGAAATAACAGAAGTGCAGTTTGTGCTGGCGGCATTTTCTTGGACTTGGAAAGCACAGAAACGTTTTACAGTGGCGGTTACGAATGATCAAAATTATGTCATCATCAGCGCGCGCTTTCCAATCGCTCTTGTTGGAACATTTGTGCCCCTGCTATGATGAAGTTTAAAGCTAAACATTCTAGGAAAAAGGGCTTGAAATGCGGTATTTGGTTAAAACGAAAATAAGTAGTTGCAAAAACGATTTTGAACAACAGTCCAAATTACCAAAAGACTAAAGCCTCGCTTTCAATAGGGGACTTGCGCTAATGCCTAGTGCACACTAGTTACATATGACATAACGACATAACGACATGGGCGCGCACACTCTTATCTTCGACATAACGACATGGACATAACGACATAAGAGAAAAAACAGTTTTTTTCTTTTATGTCATTATGTCCATGTCGATGTCGGGCTAAACATAGTGCGCGCGCCCATGTCGTTATGTTGTTATATTTCTAGTGTGCACTAGGCATAAGAGATCACGTGACTGTTTGGGTGGCAAACTAGCGCGCGCTCAGGCTTTTAGCGGTAAAATAACAGCAACAAAAAGCAACTTATTTAGCGCTTTCGAAAAAAATCGCTATAATTTTTTTTTTAAGAAATTGTTTATTTTTATTTAAAGATTTGACTTTTTCGTCGTTCTCTGGCGTGACGGGCGCAGTCATTCATGTGATTATTTTGTTTTAAATTTGCCACCCAGATCAGAAAGGTCGCGTGTCTCTTAGCGCGGGTCCCCTAGTCACTAGAAGACGGTCCATAAACTAGCATAAATCCAAAATGTCTAAATTTTGTTTGACAAATCGCTTGATTTCGGTTTGTTTTTTCACGGGCTATAAGGAAAAAGAAAAAAAAAACGGGCCATTTGGGGTCGAGTTTACCAATTTACCAGGAGGGGGCGGTTACAAAATGCGGCGTTGAAAATGGTACGAGGTAAGACGTAGGGACAGAGCTCGCTTTAGGAAGGAGGGTAGAACCAGTTTAGGTTCGTGCTTTTTTTAACACTAGCAAGAGATACTTTTGAGATAAAATTATACTTTAGTCCGTGGTCGTTGTACTCACTTTTGGGGCAGACACGGGATGCGAGGGGACTAGGTCTAACCGGCGCGAGGAACGCCTGGTCTAAAATGTGAGTTTTATTGCACACGATGTCAACTTTGGGGTTTTAGCATTTTAGTTTTCCCAATATCGGTGGAAGCAAGCGTAACAAGTGTCATATATACTACATATCCAGCTAAGCCGATGCTTTAACACCTTTTAGCCTGCACAAGCGCTAATTTTTCTCTAGAACATGAAAGGACGAGTGACTATCTTCTCTATAACTGGGTGCCCTTTCTGCGTGCGAGCGAAAACAAAGCTTCGAGATGAGTTAAACCTTGAGTTTGTTGACATAAATTTGGACAGACATCCAGAGAGGCGACAAGAAGCAATGGAGAGAAGTGGAAAGCGAACTGTTCCACAGATCTTCTTTAACAACATTCACGTTGGTGGCTTCGATGACCTCGATAAACTTGTAGGTATCTCTCAATAAAGTTGTTTACATTTTGCTTTATCTATATTGAGATTTTTAAGTTGTATTTTCGTTGACATTATAGCATTCAAGCTTAAGTGGGTTTTCATTCTAGCGAAATTTTGAATGATCACTCATAGATCATTTGTTTATAATATTTCACACGCAAAAACAGTGCCTACTAGATTTATTTAGGCACTGAGACCCAAAATATCACTTATTGTTCGTATCTATAAAGTACAACCATTGCCAGTTAGATATGCAATGGAGCTATGAATAGATATGAATAGTTTATTTCAAAATTATTGTATTGGAGGGGAAAGGCCAAATTGCACTATTTACATCAAGTTAAATTTAACAAAAAAAGTTAATCATATAATACAGATAATAAGATTTAAGGATAATAATTATTGTAATAAATGCGTAATAAACACTATTTAGGTCATTGAACAAATGTTTTTAGTTTTCATAGTATATACAGTAGATAATGTGATTATCAGAAGATACAATAATTATTGTTACGTTTATCTGAATAGTATTTTCACATCACCCAACCCAGCCACCAACAACACTCAAACCCTCTCCTCCAAGCAGCATTCCCTTATTTAAGCTATATTTTAAAGGAATGCCATTATTCTTTGATCTCTATAGTCTGCTGATAAGATGGAAGAGCTGATCAAAGAAATCAAAGAACACTCCCCTCCCCCAGAGGCACCCCAACCCCCTCCCCCTGAGCCCAGTGAAGACACAGGCAGCCCAAATGCTGATGATGATGTGTCATTTACCTGTGAGATGGATGAGTATGCAGAGCTAGTAAAAGCCATTAGGGAAAGTGGTCTGGTCAAAGATCACAAGGCAGGCTTTCTCAAAACTTACAGGAACTCATTTATTGGCAGAGAAGTGGTGGATTGGTTAGTCAGCACAAGGCAAATTGGTATGTGATGAACTTGGCACTTCTCGTTACTACATCATACAGTTTATAGCTTTTGTTAGTCAACAATGGCTACAATGATGGATCTAAAATCTAATTGTTTTTAAAGTTTAATTCTGCACCCCTCAAGAAAAAAAACTACTATTAATAATTTAAAATCTACATGGCATTTATAATATAAAATCTTACAGTGTTAATTATCCATACAGTGTTTATAATGTAAAATCTAATGATTTTTTACTTGAACTGGCCTCCTCAGCAATGCATCATGGGTAATGTGAAGCCCTCCTTTTAAAGGGACAGACCATTAGAAGGTTTAGGGGGTTGTTGCGGAAATCCAAAAAAATAACTCGCACGCCTTTCACTCAAATTAAAAAAAAAAAAACAATCCTGCAAGACAAATGACCAAAAAAAAATGTGTAAGCCAGTTTAACTGAACCTAGTACCCACCGTCATTTGACCCCATAATAAAGCCAGTGTATATAGACAGTGTGCCTTGCCAATCAATACACTTGAACAGTTCTTGTTTACTAATAATTCGAAGATGAGATATCTAAGAATACATTCTTTTTTTGTTCCTACATTTATTGAAACAATCACCAATGTAACCTGAAAATTCTCCAATCTTTTTATAAAAATAATTATATGAAATGCATTTGGCTTTGATTAATTGAGAGGTCATGTTATCTTGCGTCAATTTTCACCTTATTAGATTTTACCACATAAATTTTCCTTGAAAAAGATCCTTCAGAGCGACAACATACAAATTAGAAAAAAAAAGCACAGCCACTGTGCCGAAAAAAATATCCCGCAAGAAAAAAAACACCCCCTAAAATTTCTTATGGTCCGTCCCTTATTTTGACCGAATTTTATTGCCTATTTCAGAGCGAGAGAAAGCCATCCAAATGTGTAAACAGATAGTTGAGCGACGTTTTGGCCATTCTGTGGAAGGTGAAGAAGTTGAATTCAAGGATGATGCCTCGGTTTATAGATTCCTTGAGGATGATGAAAGTAATGCCTTGAATGCTGGGTTGGGATCCCTGTGTGAACCGCGGCCAGCACCAGAGGTTGGGGAGGAGTTGCGTCACCTTATTTTACAGCTCTACAACAAGCATTTATCTCCAGACGGGAAGGTACAGTATGCAGAGACACTTTTCCTCATCTTTATTATTAATATTCCACACTACCATCACAACCTTTAATGTTTTTATCTTAAAAATCGGCTTATCATCATCATCATCACCTTTCTCGTCATTATTATCTGGTCATGATCAACATCATCAGTACAACCTATGGATGGTAGAACCAGTGGTTTGGGGCAAATAATTAATTGATTGGCTTTAAACATGCCCCAAGAAATATTTGTAGGCAGAATGACTGTTTCACCAGCTCAGTGCTAACTGGCAACATAACAACATAAAAAAAGTAAAACTTTTTTCCTCTTAGATGTTTTATTTTCCCTAGGGGTTCGTAAGATATTTTGACAGGTCATGCTAAAGTTCTTTGTTTCGTTTTGACACAGGTTTGTTTTCTTTCAGGGTGTGGACTACACAGCAATGGGGCAGAGCACCCAATTCCAGGATTATGTTAAGCACACAGCCGAACTGCAGCGGGTGAACCTGGAAACAGCTTCACGTGAAGGAAAACTTGCTTTCTTCATCAATATCTACAATGCCCTGGTCATACATGCAACCGTCACTAAGGGACCACCGGTCAACCTGTGGCAGAGATATAAGGTAAAAAAAGACTGGGTTGGAGGGAGGGGCATCTATGAGTTATGCATTCACTATATGCGCTTATGCTAGAATAATTGTGAGAGTACTGGGCCACCAGTGGCAGAGCTGTGAATGGAGATTGCGAGAAATTAGAAGGGACCTTATGCAACAACGACCTCAACGGCAGGGGGAATTTGAGCCCCCAAAAAGTTCTCACCTTTTGAAACAATATAAAACCCGTTTTATTTATTCAAACACTATATTTTACCAATTCCAAGGGGTAGAAATTCCGCACACGGGCCCCTAGAAAATTAATAAAATGAAGGTGAGGGGGGTATGGTATAGCTGATTTTATACGCTTATTTGATATCTTTATTTGTAGTTCTTTAACACTGTCAGTTACATCATTGGAGGTCATGTGTATTGCTTGAACGACATCGAGAATGGTGTGTTGCGCTCTAACCGCCGCGCTATTGGCGCCATACGCAGACCATTCAGCAAAAAAGATCCTCGGCTAAAGATAGCACTAGACCAACCTGAGCCCAAGGTCCATTTTGCATTGGTCTGCGGTGCAAAGAGCTGTCCACCAATCAAAACGTACTCTGCTAAGGTAACGCAGTCTACCCAAAGTAACGTGCTATACACAATGTAATATTATCCGCTTCAATGTAACGCAATCCATTTAGCGGGCTACAATTTAAGGTGCGAGGGGGGGGGGGGGAGGGTGGTATGTGGCTTTTGTAAAAATATGCCTATGCCTTTCGGATTGAAAATATCTTCTTCGAAAAATCCCCGCCACAGGATGAGAAATATACCTCACGTTCACAAAGGGAGGTATAATAGCCCAATTTCTAGTTCCACTATGACCGCTGGACTAACAGACTAAGGATGCATAAATACAGTGTGAGCCTCGACTTGAGGCAAATTTCATGCGCATACTAGCGAGAATCCTCTGGAACTTGGAATAAAACAAAGCAAAAACCTGTGAATACTTCATTATTCCGCTGGTATTTGCAATCGATTCAATTGAAACCGAGGCTTGCACTGTATTTATGCTTCCTCTGTGCCTATGACCAGCAGGCACAACGGAACTCGAAACTGGACTATTGGGTTATTTTTGCAGGGAGTTGACGAAGAGCTGAACGTAGCAGCTGAGGCCTTCCTGGAAGGTGAAGACGGTTGTCGAATTAACATGATCAAGCGAGAGGTAAACGTATACATGCATCTTCATATCCTTGTTTTTTAAACAGTCTTTTACCTTTGTTATGTTTTCACGCAATATTCAAATACACAGTATGTGAAGAAATCACGAAGTGATCATCTCATCAAAAGAATACGTTTATAATTACCTTGTTCAATCGAAAATATCACAAGCTTCCAAAACTGAGTCGATGGAAATGGATGCTCTCTGTCACTTGATATTTTGCTAGGATGATAAAATGGCGTTTGATAGACTCTAAAAGGCACCTCACTAACCCAGAATGCAATGCATGTTGTTGTTCTCTATCAGCGAATGGTGGAGAACACTACATCTACATCTACATCTAAGAGACTTTTTGTAGATGTTTTTCACCTATAATCTCACCTATTAATGTTAACTTCCCGAAACTTCGAGAAGCCATTAGGATAGAAATGTTAACTTTATTGTAGCTAGCTTTAAACAACGAGAATATTGAAATGTTTTCCCCCTCTAAGATTCGCCTCAGCAAGATCTTTCAGTGGTATAAAGAAGACTTTGGATCAAGTAATGCTGAGGTAATTCTTCAATATTGCTTTCAACTAAAAATTCAAATTCAAATGGATCTTGCGTATTTTGACTCGTCCCTATTCCGTTTTGTTACTACAATCCATTTCAAAATGGTTCAGTTCCGTATTCACCCATCCTTGCTGTTTATTTTTTTGCTTTTTTCTTCTAAGACGTATTCGTTCTCATGTTTTAGTGTGTTGCTTTGTTAGCACCTTTATGCTATTATTCTTTACGTGATGTGCTTGCTAACAATGTATGAAAATCAATGTCAAGCATAGCCTCCTCCGCAGGCATCTCAAAGACCAGAAAAAGAAAAAAAAGGATTGGGTTTCCTGTGGTAAAAAAACGGAAGTGACAAACCGTAAGCGCTCCCCGGCCCATTCCCTCTCTACTTCTCCTTAGTCTCCCTCCTCCGCAATTTCGCCACAGTTAACCCATTCTTTCCGTTCTTTTTTATTATGAGTTGCCTGCGGAAGAGGCTATATTAAGCAGGCAGCGGAAGGAGCTATATTAAGCAGGCACGTCTTACCCAGTATTTTGAGAGAAATCATATGTAATCATACCCTCCTGTAAAGTATAAAAAAAAACCTTATGCCACCAGGTCGCACGGTTTGTTAGCAGACACATGGCAGAGGGAGAAAAGAAAAGTCAACTGGACGAGCTACTGCACCGCAAAGATTTCAAGGTCTCTTACATGCCCTATAATTGGGCGCTCAATTCCAAGTGATCCGAGAAATCCCAAGTGATTCAATAATTAAATCCCAAGTGATGCAAGAACCTGGGCGCTCAATTCCAACTGATCGAAAAAAAAAACTGGGCGCCCAATTCCAAGTGATCTGAGAAACTTGGCGCTCAATTCCAAGTGATCATCAGAGAAACTGGGCGCTCAATTCCAACTGATCGAAAAAAAAAAAAACTGGGCGCTCAATTCCAAGTGATCTGAGAAACTTGGCGCTCAATTCCAAGTGATCATCAGAGAAACTGGGCGCTCAATTCCAAGTGATCAGAGAAACTGGGCGCTCAATTCCAAGTGATCTGAGAAACTTGGCGCTCAATTCCAAGTGATCATCAGAGAAACTGGGCGCTCAATTCCAAGTGATCATCAGAGAAACTGGGCGCTCAATTCCAAGTGATCAGAGAAACTTGGCGCTCAATTCCAAGTGATCATCAGAGAAACTTGGCGCTCAATTCTAAGTGATCAGAGAAACTGGGCGCTCAATTCCAAGTAATCAGAGAAATTGGGCGCTCAATTCCAAGTGATCAGAGAAACTGGGCGCTCAATTCCAAGTAATCAGAGAAACTGGGCGCTCAATTCCAAGTGATCAGAGAAACTGGGCGCTCAATTCCAAGTGATCAGAGAAACTGGGCGCTCAATTCCAAGTGATCAGAGAAACTTGGCGCTCAATTCCAAGTGATCATCAGAGAAACTGGGCGCTCAATTCCAAGTGATCTGAGGAACTGGGCGCTCAATTCCAAGTGATCAGAGAAACTGGGCGCTCAATTCCAAGTGATCAGAGAAACTGGGCGCTCAATTCCAAGTGATCAGAGAAACTTGGCGCTCAATTCCAAGTGATCATCAGAGAAACTGGGCGCTCAATTCCAAGTGATCTGAGGAACTGGGCGCTCAATTCCAAGTGATCATCAGAGAAACTGGGCGCTCAATTCCAAGTGATCAGAGAAACTTGGCGCTCAATTCCAAGTGATCAGAGAAACTGGGCACTCAATTCCAAGTGATCAGAGAAACTGGGCGCTCAATTCCAAGTGATCAGAGAAACTGGGCGCTCAATTCCAAGTGATCAGAGAAACTTGGCGCTCAATTCCAAGTGATCATCAGAGAAACTGGGCGCTCAATTCCAAGTGATCTGAGGAACTGGGCGCTCAATTCCAAGTGATCATCAGAGAAACTGGGCGCTCAATTCCAAGTGATCAGAGAAACTTGGCGCTCAATTCCAAGTGATCAGAGAAACTGGGCGCTCAATTCCAAGTGATCATCAGAGAAACTTGGCGCTCAATTCCAAGTGATCATCAGAGAAACTGGGCGCTCAATTCCAAGTGATCATCAGAGAAACTGAGCGCTCAATTCCAAGTGATCTAAGGAACTGGGCGCTCAATTCCAATTGATCTGAGGGACTGGGCGCTCAATTCCAAGTGATCAGAGAAACTGGGCGCTCAATTCCAAGTGATCAGAGAAACTGGGCGCTCAATTCCAAGTGATCATCAGAGAAACTGAGCGCTCAATTCCAAGTGATCAGAGAAACTTGGCGCTCAATTCCAAGTGATCATCAGAGAAACTGGGCGCTCAATTCCAAGTGATCAGAGAAACTTGGCGCTCAATTCCAAGTGATCATCAGAGAAACTGGGCGCTCAATTCCAAGTGATCATCAGAGAAACTGGGCGCTCAATTTCAAGTGATCTGAGAAACTGGGCGCTCAATTCCAAGTGATCAGAGAAACTGGGCGCTCAATTCCAAGTGATCAGAGAAACTGGGCGCTCAATTCCAAGTGATCAGAGAAACTGGGCGCTCAATTCCAAGTGATCATCAGAGAAACTGGGCGCTCAATTTCAAGTGATCTGAGAAACTTGGCGCTCAATTCCAAGTGATCATCTGAGAAACTGGGCGCTCAATTCCAAGTAATCAGAGAAACTGGGTACTCAATTCCAAGTAATCAGAGAAACTGGGCGCTCAATTCCAAGTGATCAGAGAAACTGGGCGCTCAATTCCAAATGATCATCTGAGAAACTGGGCGCTCAATTCCAAGTAATCAGAGAAACTGGAAGGATTGTTACAATAGCTTGTGAAGATGAATTATATTCTGAAAAAGCAAGGCAATTTAATGGCAACACTTTAAAGAACCCTTTCAGCCACTCTTTTCTTATTGTTTTTTAAAAAAAATGCAATTTTTAAAGCTGCTTTTCTCACATTTATTGCTCGAATGACAAAATGACGGTTTAACTTTTAACTTTTTAATAATAATTTTTTATAATAATTGCCCCTAGGAAGCTAATCCGGCAATGTGTGGTTTGCGACATGGTACCACGAGGACGAAGACGCTAATAAATAAGTAAATAAATAGATAGGTGAATAAATAAAACAAGAACAACACTAATTATCTCGCTAGGGAGCCTCGATTGAAAAAGTGTTACAAGGAGAATTACAAAAGACAGACTGGGGGAGAATGTTCCAGATCGGACAAAAAAAGTAGAGAGTCTTGAACGCTCACATAGCTACCAGGATGCAACGCTCGCCATTTACACCCTCCACGATTTGATTGAATCATCAACTAGATGATGATGAGTCAGCCAGTGGCATTTAATAACTTACATTTGACTTAATTTTGTTTTTATTTATGGCTGAACTATTTAATTCTATGGTACTTTGTACATAAAATAAATGCTATAATGGTATTTTTAAATAGTTAAAACTATTTACTATTATTATATTTACTTATTAACCATAATCATATACAACCATAAAAGAAATATTTATTCTCAGTAGAAACTAGCGCAATGTCAATTAAAAAATCACAAATCATTAAAACTTGTTTGGGCGAAATTCATCTTATTGTCAGTATTTGTTTCCTTTTCCATCTCAATTTTCGTTACTTGATAAATCCCAGTATCTGTTATTTTCTCATTTGCGTTACATGTTCTACGTACCAATTAGAATATTCGAGTGTGTTTTACACACTTTGTTACGTTGCTCTGCCAGGGGGGGGGGGGGGGCGGAAGGGGAGGGGCAGGTGGGTCGCCAGCCCCCCCCCCACTTTTGGAAGTGGCGGGGCAGCGTCCCCCCCACTTTTGCGAGCAGAGGTTTCTTTATATATGAACGTTTTTTTTAAACCAACGGGTACATATGCAACCGAAAACAAATTCGTTGAAGTTAAAAATCCCGTGCATGAAAACCTGGGATATTCCCCGCATTCTTATAAATAGTGCTTAATAATTTGAAACCACCACCCACCCCTCCCCCTGAAACCACCAACAACCCCTCCCCTGAAACCACTACACACCCCTTCCCCCAACTTCCGCCCCTCCCCTCCCCACTTATGGGACCACTCCCACGCCCCTGTCAGTGCTCCCTTGCCCGAACCTTGCGCCTTACTTAATTTAATGCCTTTTGTTTAATTTAATTTTATGCATTTGCGGGACGTTTATTTATCATACCGAAGTAATCTAGATTATGTTTCATAGTTTTGTCTACAAATAGAACGTCTAATGAGAACCGAAAGTAGACTTTCGGCAGTTGCGTTCGCACCCCCCCCCCCCCCCTCCCCCGACGTGAGTAGAGTTAGTTCCCGGTTTCGACGTGAGTAGAGTTAGTTGATCTCGCCTTTGTTCCGAGGGTTTTTCTCCGGTTTTCCACCCTCCACAAAACCAACAAAAAGTCGACGTAACTTATAAAAGATGCCGTCAGAATCATTTTGGCGAAAAATGTACTGATTTTCAATAACGCTATGATGGTGTGGGGGGAAAGGTGTGTTGACGGTTGGCAATGGAATGCTGCAGATTCTCAGTGCGCGTTTGAGAAACAGGTCAATTAATCGTTTCCAACAAAGTGAGGCAATCAAGGAGAGTAATCAAGTTTGATCTTTATTAAATAATGTTGACAATGATAATAATAATAGCTCTGCTACTCAGGGTTTAAGTTGTTTTCACTTACAAAATAACATTTACAAAATAACATTTGAAAAAAAAAATTATCTAGCATTTAAAGGGCCTTCTCTGCAGTGTCCTGCGAACAGACAAACCTAAAGAATGTCGACCAAGCGTACCTTTGTTATTGTCGAAAATAAACGGTCTATTTGTGAGAAAAATTGAAAATATATATCCACGAATAAAGTCTGATATGTTATTGACGATATTTGATTAAACCATATATCGGCTACTCGCTTGTATAAGCCGATCAAAATGAATGCTTTGTTTGACTGTATTGTGCGGGAGCGTAAAATGAGGGTGTGACTGGCCTTTATAAAGCTCAGTATTTTAACCGGAAGTAAACTAGTTCGTTTGCACGCATTTGAGCATGCGCTGGATCGTCAAACATGCAGGAACCCAGGAGTCTGTCCCTGGAGTTTTGCTTGGGATTCCCGCGGTTGGCCGTGAGTAAAGAAGGCCTTGTAAGAGCCTGTGACGTCATAGCTTTTACAAACCACAGGTAACCCAATCAAACAATGGGGACGTAGGCTATTCCGGGTATGTCTCTAGCGACAGACATGTTAAAACATTTCTTCATCATACAGTAATATATTCATATTACTACACATTTGTACATGGCGGCAGGTAGTCTTCTGTGCAGCCGAATAGGGACTCGAGACACTAAGGACACCTGCGCAGGAGACTAGGCGCTGAATAAAATATAGAATTAAAAAAAGTTCAGATTTCTCTTTCTAATTAAAAGTTCATAATTTCACCGTCTTCTACCAGTTACTGTGCTCGACAAAAGCTGCTATAGAATCTTTTAGCAGGGATTTTGTGCGCACCATCTAATTTTTAACTCTTTGAAATCCCTCTATCCTATCAGTGGGTGAGTCTCCCACACAAATGTTGACGCCAAACTGACAATCTAGCTGTGGCTTGCATTCAAGCAAAATAACATCTTTCAATTAGTCTTAATTGGAAGAGGGAGAGAAGGAAGACTGGTGCATTAACTTTCTCATAATGTTTTGCTGGAGATTACTGTCGAATCCGTCGTATCGCGACGCTGCATTTCAAAACATCGATGTGTTTTTGTCTTTTGGGATTTTCTGTTCCGCCAGTTAAATCATTATAAGCCAATAAGATTCTTGTCATCTCTCGCCTAGTGCAGTTGCCTGGCTTTCTGTCGCGCGACTGTCTGGGGATGATACTGTAGCTATTAACTCGATGCAATTCTGAACATCTTACTATAAGTACTTGATTAGGTTTTATTTCCAGTCGTCACCAAGCCACACCAGCCCCTTACGGCGGTGAGCTGGAATCGAGCCTACATAGTCTTTAATAGGCCTTGCGCAGGTGAATCTTGAATTTGGATAGATTGTATGGGAAGTGAAGGATGTCAATGTAGAAGGCTAAGAATTGCTGAGTTGTTCTGAAACACAATGACCAAACAGGATAATGTCAGAATGGTTTGTAGCAGACCAGTACAGGATTACTGCTGAACACAAGGTTAGTATGTCATCAACAACACTATCATAATGACTTCCTTGTCTTTTCACATTGTCAGCATCACTAGCTTCATCATTGTCATCACTACCTTCATTGTGAACAGCCTCATCATCATCAAATCCATTTCTAGCAGCTTCACCATTAACATTATCATTCATAACTACATTCTTATCCTCACCATCTTATCATTACAACCTTTACTCAGGCATGTACCCAGGGTTGGATGAGAGGGGGGGGGGGGCACTGTCATACAGTAGGTATCATATGGAAAAAGCATAGGATTTGGAGATTCCTTAATAAGGAAGACCCACTTTTTGGCCTTAAAGGGGGGGGGGGGGGCATCCTGTGCACCCCCACTGTAAGTGCCTGTTCACACATAATCTTAATTGCCTGCATGATCATCAATCAATCACCATCATAATCATCCTCAGCATCATCCCTATCACTACCTACTGTATATACATATATTTTCACTTTATTTCAATTAAAATTGAAGAGTACACCACCATGACCATTAATAATAATTTACAAAATCATTATCACAATCACTGCTGGTGTTCAGCTTACTCACCTGTTAACCACTCAACACCTTCATCTAGACCTTCTCTTGTCAGAGCGTTAGAAGCACTAAAACACATTTAAAACAAAAAAAAATATGTGATAAAGGGAAAAAAAACATGTGATGTAACTAGTGAGAGCTACATACAAAGTGTGGGTGGCTAAATAGCCAGGTTATTTGGTATATTATCCTATTGTATAACAAAGTCTTGAAAGAAGAATTGTCTAAGTTTTTTTAAGAGATTGGAAGTATTACCGCATGACCAAGAAAACCATGAACACCGGAAATATGTATGGAAGGTTTGTTTCAACCAGTCACTCGCGAGATATTCAAACAGTCAACTAAAAACATGTCTCAACAAGTCTCAGTGTCTGAATTCGCGCGTCTGATTTGTCAGAAGACAATAAACATTCCACACATATTTTAAGTGTTCGTGGTTGCCCACTCATCAGGGGATTTAATGAGAATATTCCTACCATCGTATATATACTATTAACATTGAAATTTACATAATAATAGACTGATAGTTTTAGCTAAGGCGGTAAGAGGAACAATAGCGAGTTACATTAAATATGCGGGGCGAAAACTAACAGTGCGGAACGTGTGAAAAATTGATAGCGCGAAAATTTAACGGTGACGGGATTAACAGTTCTAATTGTTTCGTAGCAGGGCTTTGTTTCTGTGGCGGCACGAGGACACGAGTTCATTGCGTTTATTTAGGGTTGATAGTTTGGGTTGGCAGATGATCGTCAGCTTTTCCTTGAGGCAGAGGTTGCAACGCTTAGTGGTACTGTTGTAGGCGGAGTGGGAAGAAAGAATGCGCCATGAAATAAAGTACTCAATCATGTTGTCCTTGAGAGTCCAGACGTGTTTGCTGAGTTCGGTGGAGTTTCTGTGTTTGGCGTGTCGGAATGATGCGGTGTGGTTTCTGTACCTGGTCTTGAAGCTGTTTTCAGTGAGCCCGACGTATGTTTCCGAGGTGTTGTTGTCTTTTCGAGTTACGGTAGCTTGGTAGATAACAGATGTCTGTAGGCAGTTTCCGTCTAGAGGGCAGGTGTCTTTCTGTCGGCAGTTGCATGTCTTGTTGTTGGTAGTGGTAGGGGCGGGGCTGGCGATCTCGGTAGCCGACGATGCGGTGATGATGCGCTTGTTGTGGTTGTCGATGATCTGTTTGGTGTTGTTCATGCAGCTGTAACTGATTTTTATGGTGTTTCTGTTGAAGATTTTACGGAGGTGGTTGTCTTTCGGGAAGTGTTTTTCTATCAGGGTGAGGAATCTGTGGCCGATGTTGGTGCTGGTGTTCTTGCTGAAGGGCGGGTTGTACCATAGGATGTTGTTGCGTTTGCGGGTTTTACGGTTGGTTACGGTGTTGGGTTCGTAGCGTAGCGTGTAGTTGTATCCGCTATCGTCGAGTGCTTTCTGGTAAGGTGGCGCGGTCTGGTCAAAGGAGGCTTGGTCTGAAGATAGGGCAGATAGGCGTCTGTTGATACCAGCAGGGATGTTCTTGGTGATGGAGGGCGGGTGGTTGCTCTCACGGTGGACGTATTGTAGCGAGGAGTTCGGCTTTGTATAAGGCTGGTGTGCATTACGTTTTAGGTCGAGGGTGACGTCTAGGAAATTGACAACTTGTTTGTTTGCCTCAATGGTGATTCGGAGTCCGTTGTTGTTGAAGATGCGGCATAGTTCCTTTTTTAGGTTTTCGGTGGCTCTGGGTGTGGCGTTGGTGATGGCTAGTCCGTCGTCGCGGTAGAGTCCTACGTTCATATTGAGGTCCTGAAGTTGGGAGAGAAGGAAGTTGCCTACAAGTTCACAGGTTTCTGCGCCATCGAAGCTCCCCATCGTAACATCAAATATCGTGTTGCCTTTCTTCTGCCAGGGGGTTTGGTTGTGGACCAGGAAGGAGCTCTTGGAGTGGGTTATGATCTCTTTTTCATCAGGGGTGATTTCGTCATAGTTGGAGGCGAAGTCGAGTGCTCTTGATAGTAGGTCTTGGCTGATAGATGGGTAGAATTCTACAATGTCAAAACAGATGAAGTTGAGTTGGTGTTTGTTTTCGGCAGCCTTGAACCAGTCAATGACGGCTTTAGTGCTTTTCCATTGGTTGAAGTTTCGTTTCTTTGCAATTACGCTATTGATACGGTCGAGGATCTTTTTGCTGATTTTTCCGATTTCGGATTTTGTGGGGTTGATGAGTCTGCAGGTAGGTTTGTTAGCGAAGTTCGGCTTATGGTCTTTGAGAGTTATGAAGGCTTGCTTGTTGGCTGTGGTGTCCATTCTATCGTCTAAATCCAGTTTTGTAGGGATCTCTTTGTTTTTCTTGTGGACAGATTGCGTTGTTTCGGAGGGTGCTTTTTTGTAGGACTTGTTTATTTCTTTTTCTAGGAGATTCTTGTAGGTAGCTGGCTCTAGTTTGTAGAAGTTTGCGGTTTTATCTGCGGGGATCAGTAGTTTAGGTTCTTTTTTAATGTTGTCGGTGTCTTCTTTTAGCTTGCCCAGGAAAGGAGTGTTCAGGTTCTTGAATTTTACTGACTGGATCATTTTTAACATGTCTTCTTCGAACTCTTTCAGTTCTTCTACAGGAGGCGGATTTTTGGTTGAGCGGAATCCATAGGTTTCTTTGGAGGTCGAGGCGGTGTCTGTGTTTAGGAAGAAGTATGCTTTCCAGCGCATTCGGCGTAAAAAGTGTTCGGTTTTTTCAATAAGGCGTTGGAGGTAATCACTGCGAGATGGTAGGGGAATATTCTTCGTTGAGTAGTTGATGTGGAATTTTTCCATAATGAGTAGCCTTAGAGTGCTCAACAAGAAAAACTTGGAGTCTGGATAAAATGATGGTTGAAGGCTTTCATAGAAAGTGCTCAATACTCGAAAGTAGAGCGGTGTATAGTGTTGGTTTGAGAAAAAATACAAACTACATAGGTTTCCCTACAGGTCTGTTTCGTGGTTGCCCACTCATCAGGGGATTTAATGAGAATATTCCTACCATCGTATATATACTATTAACATTGAAATTTACATAATAATAGACTGATAGTTTTAGCTAAGGCGGTAAGAGGAACAATAGCGAGTTACATTAAATATGCGGGGCGAAAACTAACAGTGCGGAACGTGTGAAAAATTGATAGCGCGAAAATTTAACGGTGACGGGATTAACAGTTCTAATTGTTTCGTAGCAGGGCTTTGTTTCTGTGGCGGCACGAGGACACGAGTTCATTGCGTTTATTTAGGGTTGATAGTTTGGGTTGGCAGATGATCGTCAGCTTTTCCTTGAGGCAGAGGTTGCAACGCTTAGTGGTACTGTTGTAGGCGGAGTGGGAAGAAAGAATGCGCCATGAAATAAAGTACTCAATCATGTTGTCCTTGAGAGTCCAGACGTGTTTGCTGAGTTCGGTGGAGTTTCTGTGTTTGGCGTGTCGGAATGATGCGGTGTGGTTTCTGTACCTGGTCTTGAAGCTGTTTTCAGTGAGCCCGACGTATGTTTCCGAGGTGTTGTTGTCTTTTCGAGTTACGGTAGCTTGGTAGATAACAGATGTCTGTAGGCAGTTTCCGTCTAGAGGGCAGGTGTCTTTCTGTCGGCGGTTGCATGTCTTGTTGTTGGTAGTGGTAGGGGCGGGGCTGGCGATCTCGGTAGCCGACGATGCGGTGATGATGCGCTTGTTGTGGTTGTCGATGATCTGTTTGGTGTTGTTCATGCAGCTGTAACTGATTTTTATGGTGTTTCTGTTGAAGATTTTACGGAGGTGGTTGTCTTTCGGGAAGTGTTTTTCTATCAGGGTGAGGAATCTGTGGCCGATGTTGGTGCTGGTGTTCTTGCTGAAGGGCGGGTTGTACCATAGGATGTTGTTGCGTTTGCGGGTTTTACGGTTGGTTACGGTGTTGGGTTCGTAGCGTAGCGTGTAGTTGTATCCGCTATCGTCGAGTGCTTTCTGGTAAGGTGGCGCGGTCTGGTCAAAGGAGGCTTGGTCTGAAGATAGGGCAGATAGGCGTCTGTTGATACCAGCAGGGATGTTCTTGGTGATGGAGGGCGGGTGGTTGCTCTCACGGTGGACGTATTGTAGCGAGGAGTTCGGCTTTGTATAAGGCTGGTGTGCATTACGTTTTAGGTCGAGGGTGACGTCTAGGAAATTGACAACTTGTTTGTTTGCCTCAATGGTGATTCGGAGTCCGTTGTTGTTGAAGATGCGGCATAGTTCCTTTTTTAGGTTTTCGGTGGCTCTGGGTAAAACCCGCAAACGCAACAACATCCTATGGTACAACCCGCCCTTCAGCAAGAACACCAGCACCAACATCGGCCACAGATTCCTCACCCTGATAGAAAAACACTTCCCGAAAGACAACCACCTCCGTAAAATCTTCAACAGAAACACCATAAAAATCAGTTACAGCTGCATGAACAACACCAAACAGATCATCGACAACCACAACAAGCGCATCATCACCGCATCGTCGGCTACCGAGATCGCCAGCCCCGCCCCTACCACTACCAACAACAAGACATGCAACTGCCGACAGAAAGACACCTGCCCTCTAGACGGAAACTGCCTACAGACATCTGTTATCTACCAAGCTACCGTAACTCGAAAAGACAACAACACCTCGGAAACATACGTCGGGCTCACTGAAAACAGCTTCAAGACCAGGTACAGAAACCACACCGCATCATTCCGACACGCCAAACACAGAAACTCCACCGAACTCAGCAAACACGTCTGGACTCTCAAGGACAACATGATTGAGTACTTTATTTCATGGCGCATTCTTTCTTCCCACTCCGCCTACAACAGTACCACTAAGCGTTGCAACCTCTGCCTCAAGGAAAAGCTGACGATCATCTGCCAACCCAAACTATCAACCCTAAATAAACGCAATGAACTCGTGTCCTCGTGCCGCCACAGAAACAAAGCCCTGCTACGAAACAATTAGAACTGTTAATCCCGTCACCGTTAAATTTTCGCGCTATCAATTTTTCACACGTTCCGCACTGTTAGTTTTCGCCCCGCATATTTAATGTAACTCGCTATTGTTCCTCTTACCGCCTTAGCTAAAACTATCAGTCTATTATTATGTAAATTTCAATGTTAATAGTATATATACGATGGTAGGAATATTCTCATTAAATCCCCTGATGAGTGGGCAACCACGAAACAGACCTGTAGGGAAACCTATGTAGTTTGTATTTTTTCTCAAACCAACACTATACACCGCTCTACTTTCGAGTATTGAGCACTTTCTATGAAAGCCTTCAACCATCATTTTATTTTAAGTGTTCCGGTTTTCTTGGTCGCGCTGTAAATAATCTATAAAAAGTTGAAATAACAAAGTCTTGAAAGAAGAATTGTCAGCATGTTTTTAAGAGATTGGAAGTATTAAATAATCTATAAAAGGTTGAATACATGAGCACTGAAAATATGTCCCTATGAGGTTAATATGGATACCAGAGACTTGAGCGTCACTCATTTACTATCATGCTGGTCTTGGCTACTAGAAGGAGACTTGCATATAACACATGATCTTGTCACAGGCAACAGCGGAAGTTTTTAACAACAAATATGGTAGCGGTGAGTGTTTGTGAACTCAAGGAAATCTAAAGCTAATTCTCTGTATGAGAAAATTTTCTCATACAGAATATTATATCGAAGAAAGATCAGAAAGAGGTCATGTTGGATAATTTTAAATGAAAAAAACATTGTAATTACTAAACCCATTTGTTGAGAAATACAAAACCACAAGCGACTGTGTGTGACTCAGAAAGAGAAAAAACCTAAACCAGAGGCTTGTCGATTCACTCCTCTTGCCAAGAGAAGTCGAGCCTCTGGTACCAAGGTTGAGATGGGAAGAGTTTCTCGGGGGTCTCAGGTTAACAGCAAAATCATGGCTAAAAAGTGCCTTTTAGTCGGAAAACTTGAAATCTTTATATAGCAAAAGGCATGAGAAAGAAGTAGATACTACATACCATATGTGCCAGGGCTTGTCTTTTATAGCTTCCAAACCAAGAAGATTGGTGCACTACAAACAATAAAAAAAATGAGTTATAAATTTTCTTGCATTTCCCTTTTTCTTCAGAAAAAAAAAAACAAGCAAGGTATATTTTTTTATACTTACTTTTATTGAAGACAAGGCATCTCTTAAATCCATTTTATTTGCAAAGAACAGGACAGGAATCCTTTTGCTCTT
This sequence comes from Nematostella vectensis, assembly GCF_932526225.1. Lineage (NCBI taxonomy): Eukaryota > Metazoa > Cnidaria > Anthozoa > Actiniaria > Edwardsiidae > Nematostella > Nematostella vectensis. The sequence goes on along the minus strand of NC_064047.1, from coordinate 6,541,777 downwards.
TATATCTAAAACATGAAACATGGATATGCTTAGCAGGTGCACTAAATACGTCAAATATTATTCTTATAAGCTTTTCTTTTTTGTTGTTGGGAAGAGTAGATTCTGCATACTACTGGAAGTGAAGTTGTCCAGCTTTGAATTCCATTGTACCTAGTAGATGACTGATGCATAGTACTGCACCTTTACACTTACACAGTACATATGCATACCTGTCAACTCTCCTGCATTAGGCGAGAGTCTCAAGATTTTGGATCCCTTCTCCTGATCTCCCACGTTGAGCACCAAATCTCCCGCTTTTACATTTTTATTGCTTCCGAAAAATTATTCTATGTAGAAAATCGCCATTTTGCCTATTATCTATTAAAACAATAATTCCCTTGCATGGCACAATTTATCTAACACCCTTGTGAGATCTAATCTTTCATTAGAGCAGGCCCTGCAGTCAAGTGGGGTGGTTCTTCCAAACCCTTTGAGCCCCCCCCCCCCCCCCCCCCTCTGGCTATGGGCCTGTATAACCAAATTCCACTGTGTGAGGTGAACAGTGCCTAGTACCTGGGTGAGACAGCAGCGCGTCGAGCTCATCCTTTGCGACACACATGCGCAGCTTATCACTGCTGTCTATGACAAATATAATGGCTTGTGCATCTCTATGAAAAACAAAAAATTATTAGATAGTATCCAACATGGTGGCACCTCGTTAATGGGAGCAGTCCAAACCCTTTGATTAAAGAGCTTCTGGCAACCTCCATTTTGTTGTACCACCAAATAGTGTTTTTGGTTGCAATATATTTGATTGGATTCAGTTAATGGGATTTCATTCTTTTGGATATTGTAAGAAAATTCCAAAAATCCCAGAAACTTTGGAAGGGGGTTGGGGTGTCAATCAAGGGCCAACACAGAAAAAAAAAATGATCCATGTATTTTTTTGTAAACTTTGTGCAAAGAATAAATGATTAGAAGCTGTGAATATCATTCTATCTATATATCATGGGTATATGGTTGGTAATCGATAGGGTGGAGGGTGGGTAACCTCTATCCAGTTTTTTCTTGAATTAAAAAAAAATTCCACATGTGTAGGGTATTCCAACCTGTTAATTAACCAATCAGAGCACTATTTACTATCGTTGCTTTGTAATTAATAATAAGCAATATTTTACATACTTGTAGTAGGGCTCCCATAAATTACGATATTTGCCTTGTCCAGACATGTCAAATACAGCAAAATTTAATCTGCAAAATAATGACAAATAAATATTTAGATTTTAACAAAAATAAGCATAATAAATAAATTCAGATGCAAATATTTTTAAAGAAATGATTTCCCTTGATTACACGGTTACGGAGAAACAATATACAGTAAATACCCCATTGGAACTACAAAAACTCGAAGTCAGAAAACTTGAGCTCGCTGCGAACTTGAGCTAATTCAAGTTCGCTAGGGGCTACTTTTGAGTCTCTTCAACTCGGAGTTCCCATTCAGAGGGACTTTCTTCTCCATGAGTGAGAATACTTAAGTATTATACATAGCGTATTGTAACGAGGTTCCACAGAAGTTTAGATTCATTTTAGATCTTGTTAGCAACCAAATGAATGCATAACACCTCCTTAGTATCAATTTGAAAGGCTTTCCCATTCGACTAGCACGTCGTGAAAACAACAAAAAAAACGTCAAAAGACGTACGCATTCGACTGTCAATGTTTTGCAACAAGAGTTGGATTGTGTTTTCACAGAAAGGACTCACGAAAAATATGCTCAATCGAGAAGACAGCAGCATCCAAGTCAAGCAATATAACGTAATGACATCGATTTTACCATATCATAACTTACCGACAGGAAGAAACAGATTCTATTTCTATGTCGCAGAGAAAAATAAACTCTCACGGTTATAGCTAATCGTACCTTTGACTTGTGAATTTCTCACACGTAAAGCCAATAGTCGGGGCGATCTCCGTAGCCTGGCTCTAAAGTAACAGGCAAACGAATTAAAAAGGGACAAGAAAACGTGAGAGACGAAACACAGTAGCCGAGAAGAAAAATTTCACTTTCTCACCTTCGCCGGTTTCAAGTGATTTATGATCGTTGATTTTCCGCTGTTGTCTAAACCAACACATACAATACTAACTTCTTTCTTTTTCATTCCTAACCATCCCTGTAACTTGTCCAAAAGCCCCATATTTCAGTTCCAAAAACGCTCAAAGTCAGAAGCAATAAAATATACAATGATTTTACATTTACGCTTTTCGGTTACATAGGAACAAGAATGCGCGACCACGCACTCACCATAAACCGCGAGGACTGGAGCGAGAACCACTGCAATGACGTCTCACTAGTTACCAGTTTCTCACGGTTTGGTAGTATGATGACGTCATCTACGCAATTTCAAGATGGCGGCTGCAAGGTGCCGGTTTCATGCGCCGTGTTTAGGAAATAAATTACTGGATTTGGCGCGAAGTTCAAGATGCCTTACAACATTAGCAAGTAAGCAGATAGTCTCTTTGTTTCTATGATACAAGAAACGCTTAAATCTGGGCAGAGTATATATATATATTTTTATTGTTGGACTGAAAAATCGATTTCACAACCTTTTTCTCTTTAACTTTTAACTAAGAGGTTCTTGAGTACTGTGTATGTAAAGCTTGTACAAATAGCGCTAGCATTGAGGGCGACAACAGCCAACATTTGCCAACATTTTCTTTATTCTGTTGTCAACCGAGCGCAGCGGCAGCAACGCTGGCTGTTGTTGTAATTATGTTTTTGTATCATATGTGTAGCCGGTTACTCGCGAAACAAATCCTATCGTATTTATTTTATTTAATCATGCTTATACAAGATATGCACCCTTCAGCAATTATATATGCTGGTATTAGGGTCCTGACTTAACAAAACAAAAACAGTACTAAGACAAAAATAACATAGACATTAATGAAACAACGTGATTATAAAACAAGGTAATATGAAGATCAAGACTGTTGATCTTATAGGCTTTTCATGTGATTCTCTGCTAGATAGCAAGTGACCACAATTGCTTTCCAGTACCAGTTTTCCAGTTTTTTTAAAGCTATTTCCATCAAAACACGATTTTTGTAACTTTATCATGGACAGAAGCTTGTTGAGAAGTTTCGCTTTGATTCTGGAAAGTAAGGGGATTTGTTACATAAGTATGTGGCTACATGTAGGCTAATGTTTTATATTAAGTGTGGGTCTGGTGGCTTTTCTGGGATTGTTTTTGCACTAATGAGGAAGCAGGTTACACACATCCCATTTCTGCTTCAAAGATGTGTGTCACAAACAGCATTGACCTTGTCACTAAACTGTTGTACATTATTACATGGCCACCCCAGATGAAGTTTGGACGTACTGCAAAACTCTTTTGTCAATCACATGTGTTGACTCAAAGCCAGATTATTTACAAACGCATGAAATGACTAGTTGATCATTTGTTTTAAATGTATTTTAGTAAGCTATTCTTTTAAACATTTTGTGTTGAACAACCATTTCCATAGCTAGAATGACTGACAATCGCTTAGTTTTGGCACATAGGCATTGGTATATAACAAGCTCAACACTTTTGGTAAATGGAAGAGTATTTGAAGTTTGAACTCATGCGTGGCCATATAATAATGTGAATTAGGAAAATAGCCTACATACCTCTCTGAAATTGTCAAATGTTTACCAAGGGCCCAAGATTGTAGACTCTTCTCAGAAGCCCAGTAGTATAACCAAGGGGCCACTTAGAGACTATGATGAACTGGTTGAGAGTGGGCAGCTGAGTATTGACAAGCACCAGCGGCAGATAGTGGAAAAACTACAAGGTCTTTACAATGACGTTAGAAACTATCATCCTGACAATGGGTCAGGAGGAATAATAAGTAAAGTAAGTAGTACTCTGCACTTGAACTAGTAGTAACTGTGCAACAACAAAACAGTTGTTTTGTACCCAAGACAAAAACAATTCCAGTGGTATTGTTTTTTCACAATATTTAGATCTAAACTAGCACAAAAATGTTTGCAACAGTATCCACTGAGAATCTGTTTCTGAGAATCATGTCTTAAGTTTATGTTTACTCTTGACTTAGGAAAAGGATTTTGATATTCATTAGTACAAAAAAAATAATATTTAATAATTTATTATTGGGATATAAATTTTTTATTAGAACAACTATAAGTAGCTACTAGAAATGATGTTCATGTTGTACTTGTTCGTGTATGTAAAAATGGTATGGAATGAGTTATTATTTCTTGTTTATAGATTTTTAGTCTCAACAAAGCAGCAAAAGTGCCGAAAGGGTTATATTTATATGGCAGCGTAGGTGAGTATACAGTAGCTATACTTAGCCAATATGTGCTTCCTGTGATTTGGCAATAAAACACATGTTTACAGTGAAAGCTGTACTTGTTTTTAGATATTAAAGGAATGCTGGGACAATCAATATAAATATTACAATTTATGAAAGAAAACCCCTTCTCTCTTATCTAGCTTTCCCTTACTCTTTTTCAAAATTTTCTACAATCATGGACAATTTGTTTGGGAACAAAAGTTGGTGGCACAAATTGTTTAATCAACTACATTCACTTTCCTTGCAATTATTTCAAAACTAACCTTCCCTCCCCCCTCTTAACCACGTTGATACTGTCAGGGAATATTCTGCAATATGCACAAGCACCAAACTATTGAACATTGGTTGTGGGGGATGGGATTGTATGTGGAAAAGAATTCTGTTTTAAGACAATTATTTTTGTTTTGTGTTTAGGTTGTGGTAAAACCATGTTGATGGATCTATTCTATGATGCTGTGCCAATCCAGAAAAAAGTTAGAGTTCACTTCAATTCTTTTATGCTGAATGTACATTCTCGTAAGTCTTTCTTTGATCAGTATTAATGGAAATCTTTATGATTTTCTGCTAGATGAGAATTTATACCTTAGGCAAAACCAATGACTTTACCTGGGCTCATCAGGTTGTTCATCTCCCTCTTCACCTTTTTGTAAGCAGCTATCTCTTTATGTACATAGGTATTACCTATACCCAGGTGATTTCTAGGGACAAAAGGGTTTGACTGGAAAGAAAATGAGAAGCAAGCATTCCCTTGATACTTTTCAGGCATGCTTGAACCTTTTGGCAAAGAGCAGAATTGAGTCATACATATTATTCAAATAGGATTGTTTTGAAATAATTAAAAATTGAGATGCCTTGAAAACCCATGTTTGGCCAATTTTTTTTTGCCATGTTCTCTTCCAATTTTCCACTTGGAAAACCATGGGTAAATCCGAGACTTGCAGAGGCTGCGAGACCTGCGTTTTAGCAGCCAAGCCTAAGACTTTTGTCAAATTTTGGAATCTAAGACCGAGCTTTTCCAGTCTCTTAACCATTGAACACGAAAAAAAAAATTATAGGAACTTTCCTTCCCCTTTTTCATCCTAGAAAAATAACAAGTGCTTTAAACCATCCATTTCCGTATGTATATCAAAGATGGTTATTTGGATTTTTTTTCAAATAATATGTCTTTCAAAAGACATATTTTTTACAAGAAAACAGTGTCAAAAGTTGGCCTGAGAAGAGCTCTTTAATGCCTGCTCCCTGATAACATATTTGCAAATTTTTAGAAATTCACAAGCTAAAGAAGGCCCTGCCACCTCGAGATCCGTTGTCTGTCCGGTCCCAGCCTTTCGACCCGATCCCACCTGTTGCTGAAGAAATCAGCTTAAAGTCCTGGCTGCTGTGCTTTGATGAATTCCAGGTATAAATCAATCGTGAACTTGTTGAAAGGAATCGTCCTCTTAAAGAGGCAATAGCACCGGTTTACTTCTGGCAGGACATTGGAAACCTCAAGCGCCAAAAGACAACAGAATTCATGAGAATCTGTGCTACATTATCACATCCTCAAAGAAACTTCCAGTAGGCACACTGCTTTCAAAATTTTGATTTTTTTTTGCGTTTTCAGTTAAAAATTATGGGCGATAGTTGTTTTTGACAAGAACGTTAACTAGTGCGATTACCGCTTACAGGTTATCATTCTCATTCATTGATAGAATAGTGCCGTTTCTGCCATATCTGAAGATTCTTCAGGCAAAAAAAAATTTTTTTCTTTATGGAGGTGCACATACAGTACTGAATCACAGAAGTGAGTGAGAGACAAACCTTATGTTAAACTCTTAATTTGAACAGCAAAATGCCTTATGTAAACAACCCAAATCAGGAACTAATCTGCAATCCTTTTTTTCACAGTACAATAATGTCTCCATATTCTCACTCCCAGGTAACAGATATTGCAGACGCTATGATCCTAAGAAGACTCTTCACGGCCCTGTTTGACAAAGGTGTTGTGGTGATTGCTACATCTAATAGGCATCCTGATGGTAAGGCTATTATTAGGCTATTATTAGGGTTCGACCATTTAATTTTTTAGGGGTGAAGTGGGGATGCTTTTTAAAAATAAATTGAAATCGTACATGGCCTTCAGTTACAAAAAAATCCTGCTTTATCCAGTCCAAAGAAAAAAGCCCCACTTATCATCCCATTCAATTACCATGGAAAATATAAGTTTTTCTCAACAAAGCAGATCAACCCCCTTCCCCCCCCCCCCCCCCCCCCCACTGCTAGCGGCTTTCACTTGGAGCTTTTCTAAAATGTTTTAGTCAACACATGAGCGTTAGGCGCCACTTACTGGTGCACAGGGTGCAAGCTGACCAGGTGCTTCTTGCCCATTTGCTCACCACAGGTTTCCCAAAGTTCTGAAAACAGAACATTCCTGAATAAACTCAAATGAGAGCCAGTAAGCAGGCAATCACTTTTCCAGAATATCTGCCATTCTCAGCCATATAGGTGTAAAGACTGCTAGGCAGCCTTGGGGAGGGGAAGGGAAGGGATACTAATCCGTGGGTGCTCTTACTGTGCTCTTCAAGCATTTGGGTTCTTTGTGAAAAAGAAATATGCGAAAATTGTTGTTGGGGGAAGGAGGGAAGGGGGCGACACTTATCGTATTCATCATTTTTAAAACTGTTGTTTTCTAGCTCGCTCGATCGATTTCTTATTAAAGCACATTTCATACCATATTTTGAAGCTTTTATTGACCTAGAACTGTAAACGTTGAGAATGTCCACTTGTCACCAATCTCACATGTCACCAATCTCCCAGCATTTGGGAAAAACACGCCAAAATAGACTATAATAGACTATCAAACAGCCAGTGGGTTATTTCGGATATTTAGGCCCTGGCCAAACGAGGACACATGTTGCCGGAAACATTTGGAAAACATGTTTCCTAAATGTTTCCGAGGGTGGCCAAACAGTTACGAAAATTTGGGGAAACATGTTTCCCCTGCAGCAAGTACAGATCTCCGTAAATATTGAAACTGCAGAGCCGTAGATTATATTTGATCATTTCGAAGTTGAAAATAATAATCTCTATACATAAGGCAATCACGGCGAGCTTCTGGGGAATGGTTTTCTACGGCAACAACGACAAAAAAATGTGATTTAAAATAAAATAAAAAAAACGCGCGCTCGTTTGAAATGACGCCATTTTTAGCGCGCGCGTGAAAATAACGAAACGGAAAACTCTTTTGCTTAAAAAAACACTCCATTCTTTATTTATTATCTTCCAGGTTACCAGAGAAAATTGAAAATTTAGTTGTCTTTGCACTATTGAAGTTTAAGACATTAATTCGAACTTGATCATATCTCTTCTTTGTTGGATATGTCCGATAGACATTTCCTATTTCGTAAGACACAATCAAACGCTCTATTTCGTCTGTCCAGTGCCTTTCCCTTTTCTTTGGGCTTTTCTGCACCACAACGACATCTTCGTCCGCCATTTTGATTTGGTACACCGCGAGGGTTGCCAGGCAACGAGCCTAGAAAATGTTGCCTTGCCAAACGAGGATACATTCGGGAAACAATGTTTCCACGCGGTTGGAAACATGAAATGTTTCTCCCTCGTTGTGGAAACCTTTTTTGTCCTGGACACAAAATGTGTGTCGTGCAACAATGTTTCCGTGGTGGCCAAACTGGAAAACATGGAGGAAGCATGCGCGCGGACAACATGTTTCCGGCAATATGTGTCCTCGTTTGGCCAGGGCCTTAATAACTTAAGTAAATAAACCTCTTCTGGCGGCTGGGATATCTGCGGATAATGTCCAAGGATGAGAAATGGTACGAAAAATAAACAGTTGGCCGAGAAGCGAAGCTTCGAGGGCAACTGTGAAATTTTGAGGACCATTTCTCATCCGCGGACATTATCCGCCGATATCACAGTGAGCCAAAGAAGGGGTTTATTTATTTTATGTCCCAGTGACTACACTGAAAATGCGAAAAGTGTCTTCTGCGCGCGCTGACGTGTACTCGAATGACGCCACGAGCGCGCGCTGTTATGTTTGCCATTCGCGAAAGATAAAAATCCATGCAACATTTTTTTTATTAGAACAAAAACAACAAGCTCAAAACTTGCATTTCAACTGATGATTTACACCTAGACTGTTTTCTTATTGTTCTGCTGAGAGCTGGAATAGAAATGATAATAACTTTATTCCACTAAATACCAATACAGGTATATTAGGATAATATTCAAAGTACGTTGGCTTATATGCCTATCCTCTATTCATAATATTTAATTACATCATCACAAAATTTCAGGACTAGAAATTGAAGCAAAAGTTTTCAATTTTGAAATGTCTTCTGCGCGCGCGCTGACGTGCACGGGAATGACGCCACGAGTGCGCGCTGCGCTGATGTGAAGTTTTTTTGTCATTGCTTTTTCTTTCCCGTTTCAGGATAAATTCTAAAAAAAATATATTGATGATTATTATATAAAAGAAATAAAAAATTATTTCTATGCCTTCATAGCGTTTTGAAATCCTTGTTTGAGGAGTCATTGGGCAGACAAAAAGTGAGTTTTGACTGCACCGATATCTTATTGGCTGGACGTTATCGACTGATATTTGTCCTGTGAAAATATGCACGTGGCCCGTATTGACCAATGAGCGTGCATGAAAATTCATCACTGGGATATAGTTTAACTGGGGTTTCTGTGGCGAGCAAAAGCGATATTTATTTATTTTTGCGTGCCAGGAATCCCAAAACTTCGAAAACAGTAGTCTAAGAATTCTTCTTTAGAGCCGGCTAGCAGGCCACAAAGAGCCCAGAATAGCTTCGGGGGAGACTAAGGGAAATGTTGACTATGCGCTGTTTTTTAAATGTTATAGGCATTTGATTTCTTGGCTCATGTGCTGATTCGTCAGCGTGAGAAAAAGGACCAAATACTTGACTCACGTTTTTTATTTAGCATCACTCTTCTAATAGTAGAGAAATAAAACATAATGCAGATTTTATCGTTTTAATAAAATACTTTTTTTGAAAGTAGTTATTGATTACGTGATATACACTTTACGAATGATGAAATGTACGTTTTTTTAAACATTGAAACGAATTTTGTTATTGATTTTATATTACAGCCTTGCTTTTGTTTGGATAAAAGGAAGCCTTTTCGAAAAGTAACACTGTCGTCTTTGAAGCGATTTTTTATATGTGTTGTTTTTTGGTCAAAATTAGAAAAAAGAAGAGGCAAAAGTGTTGACTTATAATTCTCGTAGGAATAATTCACGTATAGTAAATGGCTGTGTGATTTTGTTAAATATTGATAAATTCAAAAATGCAGCTAATAACGCAAGCAGAAACTGAAGAGGGCGTTAACTGGAGGTTTGGTTGTGTAAGGTTGCAGGAATGAGAAAACAAAAACTACTAAGACGCAACTTCAGCTAACAAAAAATTGCTTGAATTGAGATTTGTTTAAATTTACACTGTTCTTTTCTCGTGTTTTATTCCCTCTTGTCTAGTTTCATTCAGTATTTTCCGCCAACCGATAACTTTTCTGTTTTGCAGTCTCCATTCTTCATACAATCTTCGACCTCTGTAACTAGACACGTTTCATGGCACATTACAGTTATCCTTATAGGGGCCTCAATGCATTTGAAATAACACGTGTCCAACGCTTTTTGCTGACAGTTCTTGTAGCAGCGGTAACACGCAGATGAAGTCTTTATTGGTCCAGCCAGGTCACATGGTAGCGTTGCTAGGAGACAGCCAATCAGGATAGCAATCTGTAGTTTCATCTTTGTTTTAGTCCTGTAGGGGAAAAATGATAGAAAGTATAACTTGATCCACCGATTTTTTTTTGTAATTATCATGTTTGGGGACATACAACCTTTTTGTTGAATATTTCGGTATCTTTTTTATGGAGTTAAATACGCAAGAAATGATTTGGGTACTTTATTTTAGCACAGCACGATGTTGTGAAGTCAAAATAATATTTATAATAGCATATTATGCTATGACATGTTATGAGGTAAAACAACTCCCGACGTCTATCAACATTAGATAAATTATTGTATCGTAAATATTTTCTTGAGAATATAATTTATTTTTTTAATCTTAACCGCAAGACTTCAATAAGGAATGAAACGTAATGTTTAACCGTTATGGACTATATTACTTTAGTGCCAAATTTAAACCAAAATAAACACAGAAATGGCTGCGTGAGAGCGACGAAAAAAAGATTCAACGAGAATGCGTGATATCTATAAGGAAAAAGTCAAAGCAATTGTAAAGAAGAACCTTTATTTCGCGAAAAAGGAAATACCGGAGTTTGCAGTACGTGATTCAAAAGCAGTAACGGACTTTATAAGCGATATGCTTTTGTTTATTGTTTTATTCTTGTCACATTAAGTGGTTACACGGAATTTGTTCATAAAAGGTATTTTCCCTCAGGTATTTGAAGTAGTTTTAAATCATCCCATCACGACCTGGAAGTCCAGTCTAGTGGCCTAAGTGATGATAGATATGATTATTGAAGTCAGAGTGATCGGTTAGATAGCTCACTTGAAATCGAGTGTAAGAGTTCTCACGGATTTTTCATAAGCTATAAGTAAAGCGTCAACATACGACGCCTTTTTGTTAGCCAACCAAAAAGGCATTTTAACTATGGACAGACCCCGAACATTTTTCATAATGAAGGGGGGAGGCCCCATTCTTTGCCCTTTCACACATCTATTCATATTATTATTAAAGAGATGGCATAAGTCTATGTGTAGCCTAGAAAAAAATCAATCGCGTTTTACTAGATTACTCAAAATGTTCTTCTATAATACATTTGTCTTTTTGATTTATGCCAACAGAGTCAAGTACACAAGGTACAGCGAAATTATTGAGGTGTTTTGGTAATCTGAAAATTCAATTACACCCCAAGTCAAATTTCTTTCTAGCTTCCTTATACATTAATGGAATCACAACATGTCAAGTAAAGCATTTATTCATTAATATATATTTTTTAGAAGCCAGTAGTTCTAGGATAGTTATCCAGATACGATACTCGATACTTCCTAGTGATATCTTTCTTTCTTTCTGTTGCGGTCTTACTGTTTCTCGCCACTAGCTTGTTAGCATTTAAGACCGTTGGAAGTGAACTCGCTTTATTTAATTGTTGTAAATGAAATGGCCATTTCAAAACGTACCTTAAAACTATAAGAGTTTCTTCAAATGTATCTGTGGTTATTGTGCGTTCTTAACGTTTCCCATACTTGATAGTGTTCTTTGAGCTCTTAGAAAGTGAACTCCCTATATTTTTTTTACATTTGTAACAGTACATAAAATGGAAATTTTAAAACGTACCTTTAAACTTTAGACGTTTCTCCCAATGTACCTTTTTGTTCCGGTGCAGCCTTGTCGTTTTTGCCCACTTGTTAATGATTTTAGCTTGTGGAAAGTGAACACTCGCTATATTTATACGGTCTCCCCGCGTCGTTACGTCAACAACCCAGGGCCGTGACGCATTCCGTTCCTCCCTAACATATAAGCGTCACTTAAAAGGCCTGTCACTTAGCAAGCTCTGACATGTGCTATCTATGGTCTTACAAGCGATATTTTGAAGCGTCCAGAGAATGCGCTACTAGTTTTACACCACGGAAACTGGGAGAAATAGCGCGAAGTTGCAACCAAAACCACAATCTACTTCAAAAAAGAATTTCTTTGGCACCTTGTCGAGTGTATAGAAAACTTAATTATTTTTGTAATATGACGTGTTATCTTCGTGGTATTTTTTTATTATTACCCTTTTGTTGTTTTAGGGATCTGAGGTCATGTTTTCTAAAGTCTCGACAAGTGGACGTGTTCTAGTAATGAAACTTTGCGATCGGTAGATAAACGCGTGTTTTTTTTTTCTCGATAACAGCCTTATTTGGTAGCTTTGAAAGTGTCGTTACTTGGTGGAAATGACTTGACAACTGCATTTAGAAATACGTGAGAATTGCGAATGTCGCACGATGTAACAAGCAATTTGATCGCGCTACACTAGACGCCGTTCAAATGGATTGTCTTAGTGCTGTGTTACAGTCGTAGTAATCTCCCCGTTAAGAAGGCATGCGACACCTTTCTTAAAATACCGGTACGGATAAATAGGTTTGCTCTGCGGTAATTTGTCAAGGGAATAAAGTCAGCTAACAGGAATTATGAAATCATGGTTATCAATCTGGACGATCCTTGCACAGGTAGCTCTTCAGAGCTGATCTCTGAAAAGAAAAAAAAAATGAAATAACAAGATAGATCCTTTCACAATTATACAATTTCCATTAAGGTGGATACTGGCGAAATATCTACCCGAGAGCCGAAGGCTCGAGGTATATATTTTTAAAGCCACTATCCGCCTTTTGACGAGCTTTAGAGCAATTTTCTTTTCGGAAACACTTGCATATCGGCTGTTACACACGCCATTTTGCTTGATTTCGTGGCGCAGGAAAATATTTACCTCCTTGGAGGTATATATTGCATTTTATCCCGAGTTTCTCAACCAATCAAATCGCTTGTTCTTGCGAGGTTCCCGAGTTTGATATACTAAAATAAGATATCCCCTTTTCCAGGTCTTTCGAAAATCGCGTTACATTAACAGATAAAAAATGCCAGTTTTTGAGTGAAAAGTAGATTGAATAGCCATTCTGTGAGAAAGTATTCTTTTTCTAGAAGCGAAAAACTTCTTTTGGCCCTTGTCAGTGGCTTATCTTTATGCTGTGGGGGCAGGTTGGTATTTTTATGTACTATCCTTTTACTTTAAAGATTTACACTGTTGAAAATCAATCGTCTTCCGTTTATCTTTGCCACTTCCTACTAAGCTTCCACGTTGTAATTAACGGGGGAAATCCGCCGTACTTGGTTTGGTTTGTCGCTCATTGTGCACTGAAATAACAATTCCTTCTTTCCACCCACTTTTCTTGTTCTGGCCTGTATTGACTCGTTCGTATGGTAATTTGCCTTATTATTATGTCTTTAACTTTAAATTTTTACCCATGCTTTTAACTACGCTTTAATTTATCACACCATAAGAAGACCACCCTGAGTTTTTTGTTTCCTTTAATATTTTTTGTTTCTGTTTTTTTGATAAAAATATTTTAATTATAATTTTAATTTTTTTCCCTGATTGCCAGTTATAAATATATCAGGGTGTGCCTCACCCATAATGCTTTAACTTGTTTATCCAACGAAATAAATTTCCGGCTTGGATCGGATTAATCCCACGTATATTAAGAACACGTAGCTCTAGACGAATCGCTCCCCACATATATTTGCGATATTTTATTTTTCTGCTTTTAAAATTTACATTTTTCGTGCAAAGGAAACCTTGGAAGTACTATTTGTAAAATTTATCAGTTTCTCACTTGCTTTTTCTGCTCCATATTTTAGTACAATTACTTATTATTTTACAGCAAACTAATAAACAGGGTTGAAATACCTAACGAATTCCCACACGAATAACCAAATAATCAGATTTAACAGCTTGTGTATTCAATGCGAACTATTTACTCAGACACGAAGGAAATTTAAGCACGCTTTGGCTGCTATTTTCGTCTCGTCGCTTTCCGTTATTTTTGGCACGTCCATCATCTTAAGCATCTTTTGTATCTAAAGCCGCACTTTGTGCCAGCGAAGACTGCGACAGCGAACCCTGAAAGGTCTATATACACTCATCAACCCGATTACTTGAGGTATTGTTTCATTCAATCTTTTGATTGGTTGTTTTAGACACGTGCTCGCCTCTTCTGTTTTTGGATTGGTTAATCAGCTGTCAGATTTCTCTTCTTATTTATGCATTAGTTAGTCAACAGCACGCGTTTTCCACATTATGGCTTCCTGTACTTTTTAACATCCATTATTTTTTTCTTATCTTTACAGTTTAGCTTTAAAGTACATAATTGAAGTAATAATTGAGTTCATAATTGAAAAAAAAAATGCGAATTGTTTTTTTTTATGATTGCGTAGACGAGTAAAAAAAAAATGAAAAAATTAAATATATTCAAACTTCTGAATCTATCCAGATTGTTCCACTGCGTTCTCCTAAAAGACAGTGCCAACGCTCGTCATTTGTGTCATTGTTCCTCTTTCCACTCATTGTAAAAGGAAAACCACATTCAAGCTTGTGTTGTAAACCTCTAGTGTTATTCATTAATCTTGAGCCATTTATATAGTTCTATGGCCCATGCGGTTGAACCACGCAATTTTACATCACTCATTGAGCCTTATGGGCTGTTTCTGGAATATGCAGTGCCCCAGTCGGCGGATTTGGGAGATATAGGGACTGTATGAGTCCTTCGCAGCATGTTACATATTACACAAAAGATGATTACATTCAAGGTGCGCTTTGAAGGGGGCACGCTTCTACTAAGGAATTAGAATAAAATATGAGCAAGTGTGCGGCAAAACAATGTAAAACCTTCTTGTTTACGCACAAGTGGATAAATAGAAAAGAAGTTTACCTTATGCAATTTCAAGGTTTGTGTAAACGTACAGTCTGTACTGAAACCTAAAAGTAAAATTTCTAACTCGTTTCCATCCGTTCGATGTGAGTTGCCCAAACGATATTGTATCTATCTGTTTGATCAAAGGTCATTTAACAAACCAGCATGGATTTTTTGGTTATTCCGAATGATTTAACTGTTTTCGAGTTTTCCAAAATAACATACTAAAATCACTTTTCACCATGCAAGTGCTCCTTGAAACCATAGAATTGATGAAGAGTGTCCGGTTTTTTTTTTTTTTTTTTGTAAAACTAAGTTTTCAGCATTTCACCTCCTGTTATCCCTTTCGAATCGCGACTTTTTTTTAAATTTCCCCCAAAGAACTGATCGTGGACTGGCAGGATGGTACTAGGGGACACTGATGGTAGATTATTATTACTTTTTTTTTCAATTTTAAGGGAACCTTGACAAAAATAGCGAACAATGATTATAAAAGCATCAACAAAATTCCCAAGTTTCTCATTGGCACTGTGATAAGTTACTTTTCCTTTGTTCTCCCTTTGTGCCTGCTGCGCGAAATGGAATTAAGATCTGTATTCGTGTTTGAATCAAGAACCTTTTCAAATAACACTGCCTTTCCTCATAGTTTAAGTGATGATTTATGTGAAAGACACTTAAGAGCGGTTGACAAACATCCTTCCGCATGTACTAATAGAGAGAGCATTACATTTTCTGTCTCCGTAGGGGCTCTTTTGAGAGCTCAAACAGTTAGGAAGCTCATTTTCTTATCTTAGTTTTCATCAATAACTCGTTGGTTTTTCAACGTCGTGATGCGTTTTAGTTGACCGTCCACTAAGCCCGCGATCCCAGAGGTTTTTTTACAGCCTGCTACTTCTAATAGAGAGAGCCTTACATTTTCTGTCTCCGTAGGGGCTCTTTTGAGAGCTCAAACAGTTAGGAAGCTCATTATCTTATCTTAGTTTTCATCAATAACTCGTTGGTTTTTCAACGTCGTAATGCGTTTTAGTTGACCGTCCACTAAGCCCGCGATCCCAGAGGTTTTTTTTACAGCCTGCTACTTCATGTAGCCATCAATAAAGTGTGTCCTAGACACTGACCCCAACCCTTACCCTAACTTCAGCCAATATTGATGGCTACATGAAGTACTAAACTCCAAAAACCTGGAAGTGCGTCAAACAAACGCGACGAAAGAGAAGGCGACGGCTCCGTTTGAAACGCTTTCGGGTTCTCGGTGGCCCTGAGCCCTTTCCAGAGGCTCTTCTACCGCCAAAGCCCCGAAACGTCGAAAAAGTGCCGACTTAAAAGAGGGCGTCGGGTTCGTTCGAAGCGCTTTCGGTTCTCGACGGTTGGAGAACCTTTTGAACCAATGGTAAACCCGTGGTCGTCTGTGAGTGATCTTTTAGTTTGAAATTTATTTTAAGAAACTCTTACAACACACCTTCTGTTAGTGAAAAGTCTTAGGTTTTTTCACATGAAATTACTGCGCGCTTTCTGCTCCTCTTTTACCCCATTCATTCACGTACAGCCAGCTGGTTGTCTCATGCATTTTACGGCGATTTTTTTTCTCAGATTTGTACAAGAATGGGCTACAAAGAAGTAACTTTGTCCCTTTCATCCCTATTTTAAAGGTAAGAATGCGAGATCTGTCATGTGACTACTTCCTAGCCCTACCCGTAATGCATTGCTTTGGCGGCTTTGTTGATTTGGTAGCGAAATGTGAAAACATTTGTAATGCTCATATCATGTTGTTCGGCTATTTCTGTTGTATATTTATTATCGAAATGTAAAGTGTTGAAGGAAAAAATCACAATATATTTTTTTAACGAAGAAAATAAGTATTTCAGTTTTGGAAGAGGGACTCGTCATCGGGCATCGTAGATGGCTTCCATTTTTCTAATCTATTGTTTCCTTACTTTTTTGCATTTCTTATAGAAAAATTGTACTGTACTATGCTTGGATTCGGGAATCGATTATCGATTAAGAGGTTTGTCTACACTCATCTTTCGGTACTTCCAATGTTTTTTTGTTTTTCAATGTTTTTTTTTCTCCCTGCCAGATATTCAGTATGTTGGAAAGGTTTATTTTAGGTAAGTATTCAATGAATCATTTTATACGATATGTGAAAGTTGTTTATGCCGTATGCCAAGATGTGCAGAATTTCTCGTTTGTACAAAATATCGAGTATCCCTGTACTTCCCGTCAATAACACAGATATCCCAGTATTCAAATAATGTTTCTTTTAGCTCACATGACCCTCGCACCAATAAAGAGTTGGACGGGATTTTCCGCAACCTCACCGACTACGAGGAAGACACGTGCAAAACACGTGCCCGGGATATCCCGGTACTTGGTGGAGCACGCACATTGCACGCGCCTAGAACGTGCGACCTAGTGGCGGATTTTACATTCGAAGAGCTTTGTGCTAGGGTTAGTAATGGTATTTTTTGGAAGATCCCCTAAAGTTTATTTATTGTTTGGTTGTTTGTTTCTCTAAGGGATGTTCTTTTTTTCAGTTTTTCTAAGGGATATACTTACCATATATGGGGAAAAATCTTTGAAATTGATTTTTTTGTTATATGGCCAAATTTGCCTGTATCGCTTGCATACTGAGCTCTGCGTAGATAACATATCGTGCATGGTCGTTTTAGCGTCCTGGGCGCTTATTTTGTCCTTTGGGTGGCAATGTGGCCGCTAGTTGAAAGGAGGTCTGACTTCAGGTCTATATGAAAATCTCTATATCTGATAATGTTTAAAAAATTCTCCTTTTCGTCCAGCCTTTGGGTGCTGCGGACTACCTTGCGTTATGCAAACACTTTGACGTCATCTTCATACGGGACATCCCGCAGATGACGCTGTACAAGAAGACCGAGGCGCGCCGATTTATCACACTTATCGACACGCTGTACGATAATAGGGTAAGTCACACAACGTCTAAGATACAGTTCACGCAACGCTATTACCTCTTGAGTCACGCAACCTCTGTCGCCAATGATTATACATCCTTATGGTAATAACACAAACACATAAAAGAGGTTTAAGGACCTTCAACTCGACCACGTCTGAATCTGCGCTCTTGTAATCAGCATCTAGCTGCAAGGAGGGTGATTAGCTACTCCATTTATTTATTTGTATATTTATTCAAACAATAACAAAGGAGTGGTTGATCGACGATTTCTAACCTTTGCAGGTACGGTTGGTTTGTTCGGCTGAGGCGTCGCCCTCGGACTTGTTCCAAGCGTCACCTTTATCGACCAAGGACCTGGAATTTCAGAGAATGCTAATGGACGACCTATCATTGTCATCGGTAAGTCTTGAATCATAATCATTGGTAAGTCTGTAAACTTGATTTCAGTGCAAATGGATTAAACATTTAGAATTAAACAACTGACAATGGAAATGTGCGCTGCATGAGTAAAACAATTAATATGAAGGGGAAAAAGAAAATGCCCGTAAATGACTTCAACAATTAAACGTATGAGAAAACAATGAACAATGCGTGCAAAGGAATTCAACAATTAGAATTATGAGAAAACAATGAACAATGCGTGTAAAGGAATTCAACAATTAGAATTATGAGAAAACAATGAACAATGCGTGCAAAGGAATTCAGCAATTAGAATTATGGGAAAACAATGAACAATGCGTGCAAAGGAATTCAGCAATTAGAATTATGAGACAACAATGAACAATGCGTGCAAAGGAATTCGGCAATTAGAATTATGAGAAAACAATGAACAATGCGTGTAAAGGAATTCAGCAATTAGAATTATGAGACAACAATGAACAATGCGTGCAAAGGAATTCAGCAATTAGAATTATGAGACAACAATGAACAATGCGTGCAAAGGAATTAAGCAATTAGAATTATGAGAAAACAATGAACAATGCGTGCAAAGGAATTCAGCAATTAGAATTATGAGACAACAATGAACAATGCGTGCAAAGGAATTCAGCAATTAGAATTATGAGAAAACAATGAACAATGCGTGCAAAGGAATTCAGCAATTAGAATTATGAGAAAACAATGAACAATGCGTGCAAAGGAATTCAGCAATTAGAATTATGAGAAAACAATGAACAATGCGTGCAAAGGAATTCAGCAATTAGAATTATGAGAAAACAATAGAAAATTTGCGTTAATAAATTCAACAATTAGAATTATGAGAAAGCGATGGGCAATTCAAGCATACAATATGAGTAAGACAATTAAAAAAAGGGAAAAATACAATGCGCAATTAAAACTATTAGAAAACAGTGAACATTGTGCCCAAACGAATTCAACAATTGAAATAATTAGAAAACAATTAACAATGTGCCCAAATTAATTAATTGATTAGAATGATAAGAGAACAATTGAAAATGTGCACAAATGAATTCATCAATTAGAGTTAAAGAAAACTGGCAATGCGCGCATATGAATTCAACAAGAAGAATTGAGAAACAATGGGTAACACCATTTAGAATTATAAGAAAATTCCGGCTGTAGTATGACGTGACAATCCTAACGCACTAGTCTCTTTGATCAGTCTGGCGCAAAGTTACTTTCAAAAATTCCCATCAGGAACTATTGCTTGCATGAAAACATCCGATTGTTATTTTTAATATATGAACCTGAAAAACTAAATAAACAATACCCCATTAAAAAATAATGAATAATTTTTGCGTATTTTGACACATACGCATCCACGTTACGTCAATGCTTTAATTAACGGAAAACTAACATAGAAGAGGAAAAAATGTTATTTAAAATAACCTTCTGAAACAAGGTTGTTTATTCCATTCTCCAAATTGATTACAAATTTAAATCGTAATAGCTTCTAGAAACCTGCCGATAGAAAAGGATGCTTTTTTACTCTTCCTTTGCTGATCAGGCTCGGATCCAATTCACGTGTTCAACGTAAACAGGTCAAAATATTTAGGAGTTAGAAAGTTATGTATGAGCGTCATTTAGTTAATTGAGGCGACAGTGTTAAGCTGTTTTCGATTTTTTTAGCCTACTTTAGGTGTTGTAGTTTTTTATTCGGCGAGAAAACCCGGAGCTCGGGTATTTGGCCGCCATTTTGGATAACATGGGGTGAGCGGAAAAATAGCGAACACCAGGCTGCCAAATAGCGAACACCAGGCTGCCAAGTGAAATTTGTTTGTAACTAACAAATTGTTGAGTTAGAAAAGTGATTCAGCAAAAACAAGATGAGGAAAGTAGCCATTTCCAGAGTGTTATTCCAAAATTTAAAATCTCTCTTTCCCGACTCCTCTAAAGGTTTCGCAATTTCCAAGTTTCACAATAATATTCTACCCAGTAAAATATAAGTTTATGGATTGCTTTTTTTGGTTTGCATTGTGTTAGTATATGCCGTCATCGATACGATGGCTCAGAATTAATAAAAAACCCGAGCTCCGGGTTTTCTCGCCAAAATCCAAATTCTTCAAAAAGACTATAATTTTGTTCCTGAATCCGCGACTGAATATAAGATTACTCTTTAACTTGTTTTTCTAGGATAGCGCGGATAACAGCAAGGCTAGCATTTTCACTGCTGAAGAAGAGATCTTCGCCTTCGAGAGGACGGTATCCCGGATCACAGAGATGCAGACCGAGCAGTACTGGACCTCAGGAGTTAAACCCCAGGAGAATGGGTCTAGCTAAGACCGAGCTACTGTCGACGACTAGCCGAGAATACAGCGACGTACTCCGATATATAGTCGAGACATCTTCGTGGTTAATGTTAATTATATTTTTAACTGGTATAAGTGAATTTTTATTAAAATCAAATACCATTTCCACAAGAGGAATTTGGGAAATTATTTATTGTATTATTGGCATAAATATGTACATTTCGATTTCATGGCTAGAAGGTCAGGACAATCTGACAAATTTTTACACTTAAAAAAAAATAAATAAATATTCAAAATAGATAAAAAGAAGTTTAGTCTTAGTCATTTTTTTTTTTCAGCAAGATTCATAATGACGCGAAACCCAAAGCCCACAGGGATCCCAACAGGTGATTGAGAGAGTTTAGTTCTTGTGAAGAGACTTGGGTACTCCAGGATAGAACCCAGAGTGCACCGCGTCAAACGTGCCAAACTCATGGTCAGCGGGTAAACCTATAAAAGAAAGACATGCGCGTTGCACATTATTTAATACACATTTAGGCCACTCAATCCAGGCGCGTGTCCCAAGAGAGGGGGGGGGGGGGCGTCCGGACCCCATCCTGCTCATGACGAGTGGATTACGCCTTCGGTTTACAACTTTGTTGGTAGTTGGAAGATGGTTAATTTTATGTGTGCATTTGGATAGAAAACGTTTCTAGATGGATCTAGTGATCTCTTTCCAGAGCTAAGGATGCCGATTTGAAATTAATTGATCCACCGTGGTCGGTGACTTACTACTCTGAAACGTTCGGGGTTGGGCATACTGTGGATACTTACTTGCAATGAAATCAAGTGTAGGGATGGCGATAGTGCTGCATCTACGGAACATGTCCCCCCAGAAGGTGTTCATCTCTCGCACTTCAGTGGAGTCGATCGCCTCAAACTCCCTCATTGCGGCTTCCGTGTGTTTCATATGGACTACCGCCGCATCCAAAATATCCGGCGCTATGGTTTTTGTTTTCGGATCATTTGCTTTGGCAGCGAACTGTTCTTGACCCGGGATACCGTTACATTCATCCGACAACTTGTTTTCCACATACAGGGACTTTTTATTATTTGAGGGCTCTTTAGTAGCATCCGGGGAATTTCCATCTACATCCGGGCCAATCCCATCGTCAGTGAAGAGGGACCCCCATTGCCTAGAGAGTAAAACTTCGTCTTTACCCTCTTCGATTTCAATGTCCTGAAGAAAAGAAGAGGTGATTATATGAGGGCAGTTTAAATAAATTTCAGAGGCTAACCACTCTTACTACAGCTGAAATGATGGATTACCAGAGCTCCACCGTGGTCGAGTCGAAGGCAAGAAGAACCGGGAGTCAAACCCGGAACCCAGTGGTGAGAGGCACAGACCCTAGAGTGACGCTCTGCCAACTGTTGTACAAGTTTTTAGCGGCAAGTTAGACAGAGCGAAGAGTTGGATCGCGCCTGTCCGATGAAGCCCTCTACCCATAGGAATGCTGGTTACGCAGCCTAGAGGCCAGTAAGCGGCTTTATTTGTGTCAAATATCCATTGAGAAGAAAGGCAACGGTGTAAACAATACCAACATAGTCGGCGTTTGTCTTACACCTTACAAATAACCCTGACCACTCAAATTCAGATAACTCGATCTCCCCGCTAGCTGGAGTTGTTTCCGATTTCGAGGTAACGTAGTTAAACTCTATTAATGTTAACGTCCTTCCTAAGCTCTCCATTGTGTGTTTCCCTACAAAAGCGATAGGCTTAAACTCGCCTCTGGCTAAACGATACTCACCACTAGCTTCGCTCTTTTTCTTTTGGGTTCTCCATTCTCCTCGTAGCCCTATTGATGTTTCAGAACAAGTGTGTTAGGGCGGATCATTCTCTAGTCAACGGATCTCAATAAAGATGAGAAGCGAATGAAGTGACAGAGGAGATGTTATCTAGAAGGATCTAGAAAGGATCTAGAAATACCCTCTGTTTTGATAAGAATCTTTTAAATAAGAACGTCCAGGCTGAGATTTCACCAGATTTTTAGATCATATAACAGCAAAAGATTTCTTTATTAGGCTTAGTCCAAACATCGTATTATCCATGAGCCGTATTCAATGCAAATGCATGCAAATGAATCAAGCCGATTGTTTCATCTTCATTTGCACGCATTTGCATTGAATACGGCTCATGGATTATACGACGTTTGAACTTAGCCCAATAAAGCAATATTTTGCTGCTATATGGGCCTCTTCCTTTAGTTTAAAAATGGAAAATGACAAATGCCTTACACTACTGGTTAGAAAATACAAGCCTTGTATCTGTTTATGGCATTCTTAGAAGGCTATCTAGGTTTCCAATGAGGCCCATGTAGTGAATGCAAGCATTTTTAACACAAGAAAACAACATTGTCAGTCAAACATTGTTCCATTTTCTTAGTCAGATTTTATTGAAATAAGTGTATAAGGCCACTCATCCCTCCCTCTTTTTAGCGAAGAACTACTACATGAATAAGAGAGGTTGGACTATCTGTGGCATCTATAAAGTCACTTTTCCTTCCCTTGTTAGTAAAAAACTAATCTATACCATGAACAAGAGGGCTGGGCTACCTGTGGCGGGTGTAACGTAACCATTCCCTCTGTCTCCATCTCCTCCAGGACAGCGGCAGACTCCCACCTAGCCAGCATGAACGTTGGGTAGATGTCTGATTTGGCGCTGTCGCCAAAATAAAGAACCTGAGGATGTAATAAAAGAATGTTGGGCGGCAACCTTGGTACAACAAGTTCTAGTGGTCGTATAAGGCTTAATCGTCACCTGAAGAAAAACAACGCGTGCTTTATAATTTAAATTGTTCTTTCCCGAAATGCCACAGATTTTGGCACAACTTATCCCTACCTCAACTCAATCACACAACCAATCACCCACAGCAAAGAAAGTGTGAAATTATATATATGACATTATACTCTCTTGCACAAAACTAATATATTTTTTCCCCTGGAGAGCAAATCCGAGTAAATATTTCGCTAAACCTTGTCGGCTCGTGTTTGCCACTACACGCTCTGAACTGCTAGAAATCCCGTAATTCGGAGAGCAGTAATTTTCGAATGAATCAACTGGAGAGAGCCCGCTTGCAGGCTATGTTCGCAAGTGCTCTAATACCACACACCCTTGGGTTAGCTTTGCCGATCCATTTTCGAATGTGCTGCATGAAAGTCTTGTTGTTTCCCTGAGAGTAGATTCCTCCGAGGTGAAGCTCGTCGACAGCCCGAATTTCCTTACCATCCTCTGTACGAAAGAGAGATTAAGGATGAGTTTAAGAGATGTAGTGTATGTAAATGTCTAAGCGCTTTACACATGGATATTTAAATGCAACCTTATTTGAAATATGTGTAAGTTCCTATCATGAAAAACGGAAGTTCTTAAGTTTTTATTTTATTTTTTAAGGATGATTTATATTTTGTTTACAATTGTAGTTTCCTTAGTCTAGATTTTAGCACGCCCGTGGACCCTCCGCTTCGATGACCTTTTGGTGCGTCTAAATCCAGGGAGTGTCCAGTTTCTAATACGTGGCAAAATCGTGGTTTCCTTCTTTTCGTTTCGGACATTTTAGTTGGTAAGCTGAAACTCCAGAATGTTCTTCGAAAACACATATCATTATCACCCCTTGGTTTAGACATATCATTTGTTTTTATCGTTATTTCATTTAAAGGAAATGTTGTCACACACTCTTTGAGCATGCGCAGTTAAGTTTTAAAAATTGCTTAATCATTAGTGTTATCTTAGAGTTACCTTGACTTAATTGATTATTTTGTAAATACACAGGGACGAGAGACCAACTCTGTGATTTCCCACGCCCTCACGCTTTTGACTGATTGGTTCGTTTTGCCGAATGTATCAAATTCTACCCGTTCCCTCTTGAATTGCTTTACATTTATTTCCTCTCATGTGGGACAACCACATGGATTGCTGTTTGGTCCTAGCGTATAAATGTAGATAGCCTGGTACTTTATGTTGGGTGTGTGGTTGTTGTTCTGCGGTTGCGACTGTGAACGATTAAAGCTTGAAAATAATAGCCTCGCCTTCGTCTTCATCTTCATCTTCGTCCTAAAGATCCCGGCTATTCCCCCAAATACAGGTTAATAAAGTGCGATAAGGGATTAGGCCTTTAACATCCTTAAACGCGAAAACTAGGCCTAGGGTAACCCGGCCGCATTGTCACCAGTTTACTTCCGGAGATCCGACGGAAACCTTAACCGTTAAAAGACAAAAGAATCTATTAAGATCCGAGATATTTAATAGGCCATCCGCTCTAAATTATCAATCACATCCTCAAAGAAACTTCCAATAAACACACTGCTTTCAATATTTTTCGCGTTTTCCGTTAAAAATCGTCGGAGATTGTTACGTAATCGACCGGAAGTAAACTGGTGACAATGCGGCTTTAACGCATGCGGGCATGGCGCGTGATACGGTCCCTTTAAGCTAGAGGGCCAGGTCCTTTTTCCTAAAAACAACAGTATCACTTACCAATTTCATAAAACGGCGTAATCATTCCAGAATCATATGGTACGAAGAAACCTGCAAGTAACGAACACGGTTATTGTGCGACGCCCGCTACAGTGGTCATCAAGACAAAGTTTAAAGAAAGTTATCCAATCAGCATGCAAGAACCGCTGTTTTGATTGACAAGAAATTCATAACTAGGAGGGCTTTTGTCTTGCCCTGATGTACACTTGAGCATGTCTTTGTCAAACTGGTTGGCTAGTGACGTTGACGGCAATCAGGTAGCATGTATACTCGCATCCTTAGTGGCCACGGTAGCGCGCGTCGCACTGTAACAATGCTGATAGGCAAAAAGTGCATGGAATGACTGGCTTGCCTGGTTTTGAAGCTTTGCATACGACCACATCAAACAAGTCTTTCCATTGATTTCTAATAAAGAAAATGGATTAGTACAGTGGCGGGCCGCTCTAAGGATAACCGCTTGATAAGGCAATTCCATTAGCATCAAACGGCAATTCCATTAGCATCAAACGGCAACTCCATTAGTATCAAACGCGTACTCGGGATTAACTGAGGGGGTTGCGCAGTTATATAGATGTCATATGCAAAAGTATTTGCCGATTGGACCTTGCGATACCCCCCCCCCCTTCATCATCATCATGTGATGTGCAGGTCAGGGTATTCCAGCGGCGTAGCCAGAGGGGGCCCAAAACGCTCAAAAGGTATTTTCTCCTGGTGTGAACGCTGGGTGTAGAGGTCAGCTTAACAAGGCGCGCACTAGAATTAAAGTTTAAAGAGAACATGGTACTTGTGAATAAAGCACTGGGATTTAAGTTAATTAAAAAAACAGCACTAAAGCATTTTGCCTTGGAAGGCGAGCATTCGAGGAAGACTAGTGCAACCTCTCACTTGTTGGGATTATTTGGGTAATACACGCAATCCGAGAAACGATTAATTTTGATAGCGTTTCAATTTCTTTTTCAGGGGGAGGGTGATTCGCTATACATTTCTTCTACCAACATCGATTCGTGGACTAATATCCTTTAGGTACCGGATGAACACCCGCGCGCCTCACTACCAAATATGGTGTTCCTAGTTAAGAGTTCCTTGCAGGTTGTTATGTTGCTAATTAATATAATAGTTCTTTTTTTATTCCATTTCTTTACACTTGCTTATCCTAATATCTTTATTCAATTTCTAAGTGTAATCTTGGTGACTTAAGTGTTTAAATTTGATAGGAATTGAAAACTGAGACCATTTTCTTCGGTAATTACCTCCTTTTAATCAAAGCTCTCAGCGGTTTTGCTTGTTCTCATCTCATATAAATTCAAATTAAACGCCCGCTTTTCCTCTCGCTTCAAAAATTGTTTTCCATTTTAATTTTGTCTGCACTTTCTTCGACAGAAATACGCGAGATTTCCTTTTTATACTCACAAGGACTAATTTATTTTTTCTTGTTATTTCTTTGTTTGAATATAGTTTCCTCATCTTTTTCTGCTTTACAAGTTGGGTCAGGGTTAGGGCGATTTTTCTGTTTCTGAATCACTGTTTTACAATATTTTGATCCCCAATCATATAGTTAGGGGTTAGATAAAGTCAACATTCTAAACTCTACATTACGCTTAAAAACTCTATTATCAAATCGTGAAATTTTACTTTTATGCACTACTTTTACATATGTGAGAAACAAAAAAGGAACATTCCTTCTTTTTTATCAATTTCCTCCCTTGCTTGTCCAACTTGATGAAAAGCTGTATAGTAGACGCTACAGTTTGGTGTTGAAGACGTCCTCTTGCTCAACTCTTGGCAACACCTCTGCTTCGCGACTCTTGCGACACCACAAAGCGAACGTCTTCTTAAATCTTTCTAGCCTAAACGCATAGAGGTAGACATTTATGCCTGAATTAGCAGTAAGTAGATTGGCAGACAAGAACGTGATAGATATGAGAATTGAAGCATTTGGATAGCAAGGAGAGCAGAGAAGTAAGAGAATACCTGAGATGAACCAGGGTAAAAAGCTGACAAGAAATATACCGACCACTATGGCGATTAACTTCGTAGTCTTTCGCTCTCTTGCGTTTATAGCATCTCTAAGACTGTTATTCGCTGATTCATCTGTTATTATTTTGGAGTGTCTTTTAATGGAGTGAAGAATATACCCCGAAAGGATAAATATCAATAAAATAGCCACTATGACGCAGATAAATATGACTCCTGCATAGACTGCTGAAGTGTAAAAAGTGCTTAGTATGCCTATGGCAGCCCATGTAATCCATGTTGGGACGATTGCAGTAATGCACCTTTTCCTTGTGATGATTGATGAGTGATGTAGTGGTTTATGAACAGCGATGAATCTATCACACGTCAAATAAAGGACATGATAAAGGGAGATATAATTCATGCAATCGAAGAAGACGTGTAACTGATCAATGAGATTGTTGTCGCCTTGCTTTTCCAAAAGTCCACGCCAGATAAACCAGTACATATACGAGGGAATGTACCCAATACCGACCATAAGATCACACACCGCCATACTACCGATTATAGTGATGGTTGGCGAGGGACGGAGAAGTTTCAATGGATCTTTCCAAATGGCGTAGAGCACGGCGACATTTCCAACAATAACAACAGGCCAAAGGATACCTAGACTGATCACCAAGGTGTAAAGAACCGGCCGGTGTGGATGAAGATGGGCAAAAAGGTCGATCATTTGCTGATTTGTCGAGATATTGACGAAGTCGAAAGAGCCGTAAACTGCCGCCATTATGGCAAAAGCCTTCCTTATTAGAACGCTTTCTCAGCTTGGTTTGATATGCTTATAAAAATTCCGGGCGTAATTAATAATCAATTTTAAGTATGGATATACGTGATTAGGACTGCAGATCAATATGTCTGCAAAGACTTGTCGATCTAAAACTTCACGAATATCAAATCAACGCAATAAATACGTCTTCAAATTCTTAGCGATATGACGTTTGACACGCTTCACTTGCACTTTAAGTACTCCTATATTTCCTATATTTCCTAAAGAGGTAACAGGATGCTAGTTCCCACGAGAGGAGCTAATAAATTACTCGTAGTGATAAGAGGCTCTTAGCATTCCCCTCGCTTCTCTAAGTGTCAGAAAAACAACTAAAATAGCTATGACTTTCTATGGGGGGCAAGATTAATTGTCATGAAGGGGGGCATGCATTCTCGAGTATCGCCACAGGACCCCCAATAGGCCACAGGACCCCAAAATAGAAACTTTAGAGCAACTTTTGGCTATATTTTCAAGCGACTTTTCGCGAATTTGCAAACACAATCTACATTAGTCCAGACCTGGGACTCTCTTTACGCTAGACATTCTGGCTCGCATGAAAGAGGGTCCAGGATTTATTGCATGCATGCGCGAAAAATAACAATCAAGTATTTACCCACGACCAAAATAATATGTTTGCAAGCCGAGCAAGACATTCCATAGATGTGTTTTGCTTGTACTATTCAAAACAAAGTCAATGGTCCAATAAAGATTTCATGTTATCAAACAAACGATATGGGGTATATATGGTATACAGCCCTGTGCAAACTCATGCATAAAGCTGCTGCATAACACAATAGTCAGTAGAGAAGCTGGCTTGGTTTTTAAAATAGGTATTATCCTCGGTATTCGGGTGATATATCCAGTGAGATTTAGGAAATTAGGTGACCATGTGGGACAGAGAAAACAGCGCTCTTAAAAACTCCAGCCGCACTCTGTTTCTAATTTGTATGCAAAAGAAAGAAAAAAAAACAGAAATGTTGAAGCAGACCAGACATTAGCCAGTGTTTTGGTAACATATGATTCAAGGGTTAGAGAATAGACTGTAGAAAATAGACTGCTTTACACATCTTACGGAAAGTTCATTTATTATCCTGAAGGAGGGGGGGTTCTCGAGAAATTCCCGCGTGCCTTTTTAGCCAATTTCTTCCACTTTCTTACCAGCTTGCAGCTGATCTCTTGCTCGTGCTCCTTGAATTTGTTGTTTACCGTTCATTCCTTTGCAGGGGGGGGGGGGGGGGGGGGGAAGGGCATGGAAAATTTCATTCTATTTTTTATTAGGGTTTACCTTATTATACCATATAGGGGATTTTACAATAAAACGTTTATCATAGTCCCATTGCTTGTGTTGATTTGTTTGCAAGATATAGGCAAGTAGTCACGAACACAGTAAACCAAGCATCTCTCAAATACAACTATTGTGTACTGACGAAACACTCTGATTTCAGTCGGTGATTTGTATTTGGGTTTGATTATTCATTATATTGCAAAGTCAAATGATGTTTGTGTGTTTTTAAGCAATCATGGGCTCGTGATTTCTGTTTTGTCTAGCTTTGTATGATGGCAAGTAAAACATTAAATCACTGTAATCTTTAGCTGTTGATTTGTAGGGGCTGGTTGCATAGAAATCACAAAAGATGACTAATTCGATCGATGGTATCAAAAGGGCATTAGCTTTTGATTGCCTTTTTTACGTCAACTAACCGCTAACAGATAATCGAGCAGAATATAAATGTCACCTCTCCCGTCAGATGTAATCTGCTTAGCAGACGCTCTTTGTGTGCGTGACACTAGGCGTGGCTGCTAAGCAGACTACTGTATGTCAGATGCCCCTAGTCCCTAAGTACCTTCTCTCAATACGTGTAGCCTGCTAGCCAGCTTACATTGTGGGTTATTCGGAAATGTTTTATTTTCGAATATTGGGAACCCTGTGCGCACCTCGGCCTTCGCGCGCACACAGGGTTCCCAATATTCGAAAATAAAACATTTCCGAATAACCTACAATGAGAGCCGGCGCTAGCAGGCTACAATATGTGAGAACTTAGCATCTTGTTTGCCCATCTCGAATTGCTTTCATTTGAGGTTTCGCAAAGTGAATTATATTCAGCACTATGATATAATTACACTACACAAATATATTTGTTTGACAAATATAAATGACCGCATTGTTACCCCTAGCAGAGCTTTTTTATGAGTTCACTTATCCGTGTCGCGAGTCTGTTCTTTCGCGTTCTCGTTTGTTTAACACAAAAGAACAGAGACGCGACACAGGTAAGTGAACAGATAGAAACAAACAGGAAAAGCCCTGCTAGCAGTGTACCGGATTGTTAGTTAAATCGGATCCTTTCGCTCGCTGACACTTTTATATGAATTTGAATGATGTCGATAAGCCACTCTTTGTTATTGTTTTCATTTGACAATGAAACGGTCTTTTTGCAAGAAAATTCAAAATAACAGTTCATTTCCAATTTTCCTCCCCTCCCCCCCCCCCCCAAAAAAAAAAAAAAACATCAACAACAACAGCTAGCAGGCTTGTTTACTTACCCAGCTGCATACTCCAGTAGAAAGCCAGCATAATCAATATAAGAATTTGTCAGGAGGAAGACCTTCCTTCTTTCAGTGCTGAGGCTTTTTATCCACTTGAGAACTTCAGGCGAACACAACTTGATGAAGTTGCTTGGATTTTGGGTGATTGTTGGGAAATACTTTCCTTTCTTTTCTGAAAAAAATGAAGCAGTAGTTGGAACAGCATACAATGCGATAGTATATTTCTTAACAACTCTGACACTTGTATTCCAATTTTGAACTCGAAACCCTCACATGACCAAAAAGTATACTTTGATTGAAGGACTACAAAAACTACCTCAAAAGGAAATGCTTTTCCCCTGACTTTTTGCAAGTGTTGTAAGATTAATTTACTTAAGGTTCAAAATTCATTGTTGTAGTTAATAATATTCATAATTACCAGAAAATGAAGATGGGCTGAAGTTAAGAATAAACCCTGACATAACGTCTGGCCAGAAAGTGTACTTAGTGGGTCTCCCATGCTAAATAACAACAACAACAACAAAAACATCTTGGTCTCAGAAATAATGGAACAAAAAAAAAAAAAAAATGAGCAGAGCAAGACATCATAATTGGTGTTCACCTTCTTGTCAATAATGTCAACAAGTCTGGCAGCTATCAGGGATCCAGGGATATCAAAAAAATTTTCAAAGGTCCTAAAATTTACTGAAAGAAACAAAAGTCAATAAGCAGTCAATAGATAAAACAAGAATATCAAATATTACGTATCTCTATATCAACCTGCATATTATGGTTAAACCTGAGACAGGATGAAAAGTTTTTCAATCTGCATATTATGGTTAAGGGTGTACTGACATCTGTTGCTAAGGAAAAATGAATATAGTATAAAATCCTTGTAGAAAGTCATAAGGGTCTGATATTTGCCAAGTTGACCAAAAAAATTGTGCTGACAATGATGATGACGTTACCCTGTGACGTAATAAAGTGATGTCATAGATACAGATAAAAGCAGAAATTTCACGTAAAATTTCACGAAAACAAAAATTGAAAAAGCATTTTAAAATTTTGATACAGCGCATGCTACTTTGAAATAAGATTTTCAGTGCGTGTGCTAGGGTTTGTAACTGGTGTTTGCAGTGCGCGCAGGTGGTGAAAATAAAAAACTTTGGCTTCAAAAAGGTTGGCCTGACTAAATCTTCGCTGAATCTTTGTTTTTACAAAATATGGAAAATATCATCGCCCGAAAAGTCTGAGATCAAATCAATTTTTGGGAACTTGAAACGCATATTTTTGTTTCATTTACTTCAGGAAAGCTTGTGAATGACGAATTCTGTGTTATGTATATGCGCACGCTCAACGCCACCACAGTAGCAACCTCGTTACTGAGCAACACTAATGTCAGTAGACCCTTAAAGCCCTTTAATGCCTGTTTTCAGTCACACATGCATGCACCTTGAGTTTTTCATTTTCCAGTTATAAAATATGTATGACCAAATGGCTATGAACAAAAACTAGACGGAAACCAGTTTGAGTTAGAAAAAAGGACAAGTTATCCATTGAAAAGACATTTCTCAAAAGTAGTATATATACTAGAAGGACTCAATTTAAAGACAAGTTAGTGGGGATAGTTTTAGTCATTTTAGTCAATTTGGTTAAAATTTACAATAACAAATCCTATCCACAGCAACAGAAAATCTAAATTTAGAGAATCCCCTTATCAGGTGAATAGTTATGGGGAGGGGAATACATGAGATAGTGAGGGAGATCAATTTTATTAAATTTCATAAAATAGAGTTTCAAAACATCCCCTTCAAAATCCCCTTTATGGAGAAATAAAGGTAAACTTAGAAAATTCCATATTATTAGCACACATGTAGGGGTGGATGTAGGGGGTATTTACTCATTGCCCATATTATTAGCACACATGTAGGGGTGGATGTAGGGGGTATTTACTCATTGTCCATATTATTAGCACACATGTAGGGGTGGATGTAGGGGGTATTTACTCATTGCCCATATTATTTGCACACATGTAGGGGTGGATGTAGGGGGTATGTACTCATTGCCCATATTATTAGCACACATGTAGGGTGGATGTAGGGGGTATGTACTCATTGCCCATATTATTAGCACACATGTAGGGGTGGATGTATGGGGTATTTACTCATTGCCCATATTATTAGCACACATGTAGGGGTGGATGTACGGGGGTATTTACTCATTGCCCATATTATTAGCACACATGTAGGGGTGGATGTGGGGGGTATTTACTCATTGCCCATATTATTAGCACACATGTAGGGGTGGATGTAGGGGGTATGTACTCATTGCCCATATTATTAGCACACATGTAGGGGTGGATGTAGGGGGTATTTACTCATTACCCATATTATTAGCACACATGTAGGGGTGGATGTACGGGGTTTTTACTCATTACCCATATTATTAGCACACATGTAGGGGTGGATGTAGGGGGTATTTACTTATTGCCCATGTTATTAGCACACATGTAGGGGTGGATGTACGGGGTATTTACTCATTGCCCATATTATTAGCACACATGTAGGGGTGGATGTAGGGGGTATTTACTCATTGTCCATATTATTAGCACACATCTAGGGGTGGATGTATGGGGTATTTACTCATTGCCCATATTATTAGCACACATCTAGGGGTGGATGTAGGGGGTATTTACTCATTGCCCATATTATTAGCACACATGTAGGGGTGGATGTAGGGGGTATTTACTTATTGCCCATATTATTAGCACACATCTAGGGGTGGATGTAGGGGGTATTTACTCATTGCCCATATTATTAGCACACATCTAGGGGTGGATGTAGGGGGTATTTACTCATTGCCCATATTATTAGCACACATGTAGGGGTGGATGTAGGGGGTATGTACTCATTGCCCATATTATTAGCACACATGTAGGGGTGGATGTAGGGGGTGTTTACTCATTGCCCATATTATTAGCATACATGTAGGGGTGGATGTACGGGGGTATTTACTCATTGCCCATATTATTAGCACACATCTAGGGGTGGATGTAGGGGGTATTTACTCATTGCCCATATTATTAGCACACATGTAGGGGTGGATGTAGGGGGTATTTACTCATTGCCCATATTATTAGCACACATGTAGGGGTGGATGTAGGGGGTATTTACTCATTGCCCATATTATTAGCACACATGTAGGGGTGGATGTAGGGGGTATTTACTCATTGTCCATATTATTAGCACACATGTAGGGGTGGATGTAGGGGGTATGTACTCATTGCCCATATTATTAGCACACATGTAAGGGTGGATGTAGGGGGTATTTACTCATTGCCCATATTATAAGCACACATGTAGGGGTGGATGTAGGGGGTATTTACTTATTGCCCATATTATTAGCACACATGTAGGGGTGGATGTATGGGGTGTTTACTCATTGCCCATATTATTAGCACACATGTAGGGGTGGATGTAGGGGGTATTTACTCATTGCCCATATTATTAGCACACATGTAGGGGTGGATGTATGGGGTGTTTAATCATTGCCCATATTATTAGCACACATGTAGGGGTGGATGTAGGGGGTATTTACTCATTGCCCATATTATTAGCACACATGTAGGGGTGGATGTAGGGGGTATTTACTCATTGCCCATATTATTAGCACACATGTAGGGGTGGATGTAGGGGGTGTTTACTCATTGCCCATATTATTAGCACACATGTAGGGGTGGATGTATAGGGTATTTACTCATTGCCCATATTATTAGCACACATGTAGGGGTGGATGTAGGGGGTATTTACTCATTGCCCATATTATTAGCACACATGTAGGGGTGGATGTATAGGGTATTTACTTATTGCCCATATTATTAGCACACATGTAGGGGTGGATGTAGGGGGTATTTACTCATTGCCCATATTATTAGCACACATGTAGGGGTGGATGTAGGGGGTATTTACTCATTGCCCATATTATTAGCACACATGTAGGGGTGGATGTAGGGGGTATTTACTCATTGCCCATATTTTTAGCACACATGTAGGGGTGGATGTAGGGGGTCTGTACTCATTGCCCATATTATTAGCACACATGTAGGGGTGGATGTAGGGGGTATTTACTCATTGCCCATATTATTAGCACACATGTAGGGGTGGATGTAGGGGGTATTTACTCATTGCCCATATTATTAGCACACATCTAGGGGTGGATGTAAGGGGTATTTACTCATTGCCCATATTATTAGCACACATGTAGGGGTGGATGTATGGGGTATTTACTCATTGCCCATATTATTAGCACACATGTAGGGGTGGATGTAGGGGGTATTTACTCATTGCCCATATTATTAGCACACATGTAGGGGTGGATGTAGGGGGTATTTACTCATTACCCATATTATTAGCACACATGTAGGGGTGGATGTAGGGGGTATTTACTCATTGCCCATATTATTAGCACACATATAGGGGTGGATGTAGGGGGTACAGTACCGCTCTCGAACATGTGGACATATGTTCGCGAAATTGTTCGCGAACAGCTGATGTTCGCGAACACAGTGTTCGCGAACAGACCGGGACAAACCGTTTGACAAACGGAAACTCGTACCTCGTAACCGAAGACTTACAGTACTTATACTCACTTAAAATACATACAGGAGTTCTGCAAGGGATTCAAATAAATTGTTCGTGTAAAAGTCAGCTGAGAGCTATGGTTATCGTTAAAATCAGAAACAACAAATTCAGTTATAGTCTGATATGCCTTCAGTTCAATTATTCGTAGACGATCAAGACAAGACACTTTCAAGTTTGAGAAATAAAGACGATAAAGATGGCGGATGAAAGCCAAAGCATGCGAAGGATTCGATCGTGGATTTACGAGGGCAGACACAGGCAAAAAAGTTAGTTAGTTTATTCTCAAAAGCTTGCCTCGAAGAGGGAAGAAATGTCGATCGCTTGATATGCTTCGGAGATTGTCGAATGTGACAACTGCTAGCGAATACTTTTGAACAGCGGGAAGCCATTTATTTAACAAATACTTGTATTACACACGGGATAATTAATTTGGGGAAGGAATGCCGATCGCTTGATATTCTTCGATGATTTTCGAATGTGTGAAAACTGCTAGCGAAGAATTTTGAAATTCTATTTGACAAATACTTTTAATAAACATGGGAGAAGGAATGCCGATCGCTTGATATCCTTCGAAGATTTTCGAATGTGTGAAAACTGCTAGCGAAGAATTTTGAAATTCTATTTGACAAATACTTGTAATAAACACGGGAGAAGGAATGCCGATCTCTTGATATTCTACAAAACCCGAAAAGAAGACATTTATAGTAGAGCATGTTGTCGCTGACTCATGTATTCGAACACAAACGACTACTACTCACAGTTTTCACACATTCGAAAATCTTCGAAGAATATCAAGCGATCGGCATTCCTTCCTCAAACTAATTCTCCCGTGTCTAATACAAGTTTTTGTCAAATAAATGGCTTCCCAGTGTTTAAAAGGATTGGCTAGCAGTTTTCACACAATCGAAAATCTTCGAATAATATCAAGCGATCGGCATTCCCTCCTCAAACTAATTCTCCCATGTTTAGTACAAGTCTTTGCTTTGTCAAATAATGGCTTCCCGCTGTTCAAAAGTCTTCGCTAGCAGTTTTCACACATTCGAAAATCTTCGGAGAATATCAAGCGATCGGCATTCCTTTCTCAAACTAATTCTCATGTGTTTATTACATGTCTTTGTCAAATAAATGGCTTCCCGCTGTTATTAAGTCTTCGCTAGCAGTTTTCACACATTTCGAAAATCTTTGGATAATATCAAGCGATCGATCGGCGTTCCTTCCTCAAACTAATTATCCTGTGTTTATTGCATGTCTTTGTCAAATAATGGCTTCCCGCTGTTATTAAGTCTACGCTAGCAGTTTTCACACATTTCGAAAATCTTCGAAGAAAATCAAGCGATCGGCATTCCCTCCTCAAACTAATTCTTCCGTGTTTAGTACAAGTCTTTGCTTTGTCAAATAAATGGCTTCCCGCTTTTCAAAGTATTCGCTAGCAGTTAACACACATTCGACAATCTTCGAAGAATATCAAGAGATCGGCATTCCCTCCTCAAACTAATTCTCATGTGTTTATTACATGTCTTTGACAAATAAATGGCTTCCCGCTGTTATTAAGTCTTCGCTAGTAGTTTTCACACATTTCGAAAATCTTCGAATAACATCAAGCGATCGATCGGCGTTCCTTCCTCAAACTAATTCTCCTGTGTTTATTGCATGTCTTTGTCAAATAATGGCTTCCCGCTGTTATTAAGTCTACGCTAGCAGTTTTCTGACACATTTCGAAAATCTTCGAAGAAGAACTAATTCTTCCGTGTTTAGTACAAGTCTTTGCTTTGTCAAATAAATGGCTTCCCGCTTTTCAAAGTATTCGCTAGCAGTTAACACACATTCGACAATCTTCGAAGAATATCAAGCGATCGGCATTCCCTCCTCAAACTAATTCTCCTGTGTTTAGTACAAGTCTTTGCTTTGTCAAATAGATGGCTTCCCGCTTTTCAAAGTATTCGCTAGCAGTTAACACACATTCGAAAATCTTCAAGGAATATCTAGCGATCAGCATTCATTCCCCAAACTTATATTCTGTCTAATACAAGTCTTTGTCAAATAAATGGCTTTTCGCTGTTCCAGCTGTTATTAAGCCCTGGATCACACGTTACCGTTCGTCAAACCGTTTATTTTGCATCTGTTCGCGAACAGCATGTTCGCGAACAGTCTATATGTTCGCGAATTTCGCGAACGTTGTTCGCGAATTTCGCGAACGTTTCGCGAACAGTGTTCCTATGTTCGTGAGCGGTACTGTATTTACTCATTGCCCATATTATTAGCACACATGTAGGGGGGTATTTACTCATTGCCCATATTATTAGCACACATGTAGGGGGGTATTTACTTATTGCCCATATAATGCAGGTTAACAGGCCCGTAGCCAGGATTGTGAGCGGGGTGATTCGTTTTTCCATTTCAGTGGACAAAATTACCGGTATACCCCTCTCCACACCTTGTTAAATTAGGTAATCAATCTTGTTTTTAAAATGTTATTAATAGGGAGCTTTTTAACATATAGCGATAATTATAAAGATAATTATTGTAAAAGGATTTTTATAGTCATTTTAAAGACATTGATGTGCACGGTATATCTCCAGCCAAACGTTATATAGCTTTGTTTGTTCTGAGCGGACCTTCAAGCCAGGTGTGCAGGGGTTCGTCTAACCCCCTGAACCATCCCTGGTCACCATACCTATATGTCTGTGTCGTACAATCATGTTTTCCTTTAGATCATTAAAGAGAGGAAACATTGCCTTTTCTCCATAACTTCTTCTGATCTCTTCCTTGTTCAAGTGGTTAGTCCCATGAGAGGCTCTGTAACAATCAAGAGAAGGAAAATTTAATTCCCGCTTTAAAACTCTGTCAGTATGGCTAATACAGTTTTTTTTTTATAATGCACTGCCTAGGTTGATCAATATTGCTATAACATAGAGTATTTAATAAGCATAGGGTTTTTAATCCACTCTTGTTGTATGGCTTCCTCATTATAAAATGACTTCAAGCATAATCAAGCAATCTCATTTTGACAAGTGTTGTGTTGCTTGATCAGGGAGCACAAAATGTACTTCCTTTTACATTTAAAGTACATTTATAGGAACAGAGGATCAGTTTAAATAGATGGAATTATTGGAAGGTTTTCACAAATTCATCAAAATCAAAGTGGAACAGTTTTAACTATTAAAATTAAAAAAGCAAATATGTTAATTTAAATCTAAAATTAGTTGTAAAAACCTAAAGGAAATCCTTCAATTACTTACCTTAGTATTACACCATGATTATCAAGTTTAAGGATATTCCCCTTCTCTATATCAAAGATATGTCCTCTCATTCTAGATGAATAAAGAATACAGTTTATTCGATCAAATACACAGTAAATAGACTAAAGACAAAAAAAGATGCCCAGATGCATGGCCAGATGACCAGATGGGAAGACCAAACAAACGGATGGCAGCGGCATAGCCAGGATTTTTAACAGGAGGGGGGTAAAAGGGACTTTCAAGGTATTTTCTCCTGTATTTTAGATAATGTCTCATACATTTACTGTATTTTTGGCTGCTAGAAGGGGGGGCCTGGGCCTCCTAGGCCACCCCCCCTGGCTACGCCCCTGGATGGACAGAGGGATGAAGGGATACACAGACAATCAGACAGATAAACAGATGAACAAGGATACAGTCATTTGACAAGGTTGTCATCAACCTGCTTTGCAACTATCTGACAAGCCCTCAAGTAAACATGGGTAAAATCTACTTAAGCACCTAGATGCATACATTAGCCAACGCATAACTTCAGTAGATGTGGTGGCTATGCTAATATATGCAGCAAGGCGCCCCAGTGGTTTTTACCCATGCTTACATGCGGGATTGTCACAGTCGGGATGCTGGTTGATGACAACATTTTGCCAATTGACTGTATACTGAAAGACAGATGGCATACATACACAAAATCACTGTAGTCACTCAGTGAGCCTTGTAAAAGAGAGTCGTCATAGCCTTTCTCTTCCACTAAGAATTCTGTTATACACTTGTAGATAAGCTGAGGAAATCAATGGAACTCTTCAAACACTATACAAATCACTCTTTTGAGTTACAAAACTTATTAGTCGAATAGGAATCCCCGATTCCCCCCCCCCCCCTCCTTTCCTCCCTGTCAATGTTCACTTGTTATGTTACAGTTAGACCTCGTTGTGGAAGGGGAGGTTATATGGCTAATGCACGGTTTACCAGAGGGTTATCAAGCATATAACATATATATGTCAAGGTAATTAGTAAATTTTCCAAGGTAATTAGTTCATTTTTAAAGGTAATTAGTTCATTTTCCAAGGTAATTAGTTCCGAGTGTTCCCGGTCCCAAGGCTCAAAATCCATGATCCAAAAATTGTGCCACTTATCGATCGCAATTTTCCCTAAATCAGTGGAGTTCCTGGATCTCAGATCTGCAGTTTTGATAACAGATAATTTCCAACTTGAAAGCTCCTTTCGGCACGCGGGTTTTAGAGGTCCTACGATCACAAGACCATTCTC
Organism: Nematostella vectensis; assembly: GCF_932526225.1. Taxonomy (NCBI): domain Eukaryota; kingdom Metazoa; phylum Cnidaria; class Anthozoa; order Actiniaria; family Edwardsiidae; genus Nematostella; species Nematostella vectensis. Next base: position 6,502,416 of record NC_064047.1, on the reverse strand, counting down.
CCCGATGCTTTCTTTATCGCTTACCTCAAATACGTTTCCCAGTTTGTATTGTATGACAGTGTGATCAAGATCAAAGCCAATGCTATCGTAATCTGTTAGCTTCACCATCCTGGGGGAATGAATAAACCTTCTGTACAAAAAAACACACCGATCTTCTCAACATGTAGACGGCCGCCAAAAACTGAAAACAATGATATAATCAGGGTAGTACTCAGTCCTATGCAGCCGCCATATCACAGGGATACCATCTCTCCTAGGCCTAACAGGATTGCATCTATCCGATGTGATGAAATCTTGTGAAAGCTTCTATATGACCCAAGAGTCTCATCCCCCCTTCCCTTGCCATACAGTAACATATCTAGGAGGATTAATTAAAGAAGGTTCTTCTCATGTCGATCTAATAAGGATCTTAGTCAAATTTTTTTAGGGGTAAAATTCAGGGCTCTTGTTATTTTTAGGGGGTATCTGAGAAAGATGTGATGTTTTTTAGGGGTAATTTTCGAATTGCTGCATCAATGTAACTTTTACCCTGAAGACCACCCCTCCCCCTTGTTTTGTTATGGCTCTGGGATGTTTTAACACTATCCATGTTGTTATAAGGCACTTTTTGGCGCCATGACTATACCTACAGTACACAGTACTCTCCTCTATTGTCATTAGGTACGAACCCCTCTCTCAGCAAAAAGAGCTAGATCCGCCCGTGACATCTCTGCTGTAAACTAATTTCCTGTTCTCACTGTTCTTCTTGTTGTTGTTCTTGCTGTTGTTTGTGCAAATTTCACTAAAATCTTTTTTCACAGGAATTTATTATTCATTGATAATAATTACAAAAGATTTTCCAGTAAAATTTGTAATACAAGCGTCTCTTAAAGGCAGCATTTTTCTCTTCGAGCTTAATCTCTGCCAGTTTTCAAGCTAGAAGTATTTATCAAATCCTCTACATTTCAAGAGTTGACATGGATCTCATGTAGCATTGCGCTGTATGTAAGTCCTCTCTTTCTATCCATCTGTTATTGTTTTGAGAATGTTTCACCATTTCTTCAAGGTCTCCATTTAAAGTTTCCCAAGCCATGGAATTGTCTTTTGAGCGAGTTAGGATCAGCCCAAGCAGAGTTCAGGTATGCATCTTCTTCAGCGTTTTCAAGTTTCTAAAAAAAAAATGTCCAAAGAAAAATATCAGAAAAAGTCATCTAATAACACATGTACCTTTGACCAATTACAGCGCACGATTTACGAGTATGGTTTTGACGTGTATCATACAACCCCCTCTTCTATCAAAATAATTGATACTGGTATTGACATAAAGTTTACTTGCACTTGACTTCTTAATACATCATGTTCATCTCCTTTGAAATGCTGTAAGCCCCCCCACACACACACACACACACAGACACTCTATTACACCCACTTCTCCAATACCCTCACCCCATACAGTTCAAGAAAAAAACAAGAAATACAGTAGACCCTCGGGGTTATTGAGGGGCTTTTAAGGTAAATCACCTTCATCTCCTCCTGCTTGCGATAGGCATGCGCCATCATGTGCTTCCTCTCTTCCTCGCTAAACACCTGCTCTCTAGCGGGGGCGCCCTGGCCTTTCTAATAATCATTTGGAACAAAGAAACACAAAGTATGTTATTGGTGTGACATTTAAGTATAGCTCTAAAATCAGAATAAGCCAGAAAAAAATGCATCATTAGATTCAGATTAATTTATTCCTAAAAACCTGAGTCAATATGTATTTAAAAAAAACAACCGAAGACATGTACAGTACATGTACATACATACAAAAATAAAATATGCATGATTTACCATAAAAATTACACACTTTTTTCAGTTGGGTAACACATCAAATAGCATAGAAATACGAAATTTGATAAAAAAAAATAACGTTTTGAATGGGTCTTACCATATATTTCATTGTAAATGATTGTTAATGGGAAAAGCCAAATTGTACCTTTTGAAGTTTGACTACGAGCTTTGTCTTTTCATTTTTTCCAATAAAGTCTTGTAACTTTTTCCCTCTCTGAAGCTCTTTACCTGCCCACCACAACTGGGCAGTGCCTTCGTCTAAGACTTGCAGAGAGCCCTAGAATGTACAATTTTATATATAACCCTCAAACACATCTTAATGGAGAAGAAAATGTAACACACACGCCCAAAGCTGGAGTAGGAATGTAAAATGAAAGAGGAAAGAGACTGCACCTGCATCCCTGATAAATCCTCCTGGTTGTCGAACTCTAACGTGATGTTGTCATGCGGTGGAAGCCCCATAGGGTAGACTATCATAACAGACCCTCTCATCTGGTCAAGAGCATCTTTTACTTTCTCCATAGTCAGACAAATATCAGTCTTTACAAGATTCTGAACAGAAAAAAGATGAAATGTTAGTAAGTAGATATTTCACATCTCATTTTTTGACACATTAAATGAAATACTTATTTACATATTTACAAACTTACATGTTTCCTAATATATACATACTGTGTGTGTATCAAAGAAAAACAAGCTGTTATTCATCCGAGTAATCAATCATTTTGTTTCTTTATTCTGCAATGTGGTCTCACCACTGTACACTTTGATTACTACCCACATAATAAACTGCATAACAAAGGAAAATTCCATGCAGTGAGTGGTCTCCACTCACTGGTTTTCCATGCAGAAAAGTGTGTGGACCCCACTCAGAATCCACAGTAAATCCATGCTGGAAAATGTTAAAATACTTTCAGTGTACTGTATGGTTAGATATTACAAACAACTTTATGTCATCTTTGTAATTTGTCTCCCAATAATGAATGAAAAAAAAAGTGTGTGGTGGACTGAAGATTGAAAAAAATGAATTATCATCACTTACTTTTGAAACAGCGGCCATAGCTTCCTGTCTTGTTCTGTTCAGTACTTCAGCCATATTATCCTTTGGAGCTAAAAAAAAAAAAACATTAAAAATACCTGTCTATGCTTTGTCCCACATTCACACAACATTTGATTTTTTATAGATGTAGTGTAATGTACAATAAGAAAAGGTAGTTTATTGATCTAAATCCTGTTTAATTTTAATAAAACTATAACATTATATATTTTTTGTTGAGAGGCTTTATCAGTAGTTGTGTAAGGCTGTTTAATGTGTGGTTTTAGTTATTACCTACAATCTTCAACAAAAGTAAGTGGGACACTTCCCATACGAACAACCGCCAACCCTCTCCCCATGATTAATATTGGTTAGAGGCGATTTTTCAGCTCAAAACACAAGCAGTAGCAAGGTGATCATTTGCCCTCCAACATTGAGGAAGGGGGAGGGAAAGTGTCCCATTAGTTTTGTAACAGATTGTCTCAGAAGTAGAATGATTGGAATTTGTCACGATTATCATAGATTTCTTAAAATGTATTCTCTTTATTCGCATCCCCTAATGAAAGTTTTTCAATCTATTAATTATTCGAGCTTGAAGTAAACATGTTGATGTCCCCTGGGATATCTGTGCGCTATTTGGAATATTTTATTCAATTAATTTGAATTAAATGAAGGTGCGCTAGGATACTTGCAGACTATAATTTTGTAAACTAAAATATTCATTTGATGTTGCCAAAGAGACTGTCTATATATTGTGCTGATTGTCTCCATTTGCAAAAGCAGCCATCCCTCGGAGTATTTAGCCGAAAAACACCGCTTTTATGGCCAATTTAGGTAATAAATACAGGCATAGAGACTAAAAAGATCATTGCCTAATAAGTATTTCCCAATTAAACAATAAATAACAAATCGACTAAAGAAAGCGATAAATAGACGGTATATCTGTTGTAGAAAACAAGAGAGCCTTGTCTCATTTCATTTTCAATGTACATCACAACAAGTGTTTATACATTTAGCATGGCGGTGCAAAAAAGCGGGTGTGGACCGTGTACGGTCTACCATTTTTAGAAAAATATTATTCCCACTCATGGTAGCCGGATTTCTTCAATCATCTGTCATTCGTTACCATCACAAAGCTATTTAGGTATATGAAGCTTACGATTTGAAATATATAATAGAGCTTTTTTGAACGGTCAACCGTGGTAGACCGTTTATATAAAAATGAACTTTCTTTTTATCTTTTAGTAAAACGATGGTCAACTATCTACCATGAGCTCTCTCTCCAAAATGCAAACCCTCATTCAAACAAAACTAGTGTTAATTTATGAGCTTGAATCTCAAGTTGTTACTGTATTATTTTAGAGTTCGAATTTCTTTTGTAAGGCATTTCTTAAACAATTTTAAAATGGTTAACCGTTGGTGTTAATCGTTGAGCCATGTAAGCAAGAACAGAAGACGTAGTCTGTTGCCGTTGATTTTTTAGCGAATGCTCCACAGAAAAAGCATTTTATACACTTTGCTTGAACTCTTCAAGCATAACTGTGTGTTAAAGTGTGGGATATTTAGCATAACTATTGTCAAACAGATGAATCTATTGAATTGACCTTCTCCCCGAGACAAGCTTGCGTGACTAAATTTGTAGTGAAAATCTCTCACATAATAAATTCTTCATAGGCGGTATTTCTTATATGAAGAAACAGATGAGATTGTTTACAATGAAAAATAGTCGTCTCTGAAGCTTCTGTCTATTTTTACACGCGATCCTGGCACGATAATTGTATGTTTTTGATTTTGCCGTTCGCATAGTTGTATCATAGTTGCGTTATCAAAGATAGTGTTTCCTGTTCCAGGACCCGTCAATCACTTGCTCAGACATCTTCAACAAAAGTAAGTGGGACACTTCCCATACAAACAACCGCCAACCCTCTCCCCCCTGATTAATATTGGTTAGAGGCGATTTTTCAGCTCAAAACACAAGCAGTAGCAAGGTGATCATTTGCCCTCCAACATTGAGGAAGGGGGAGGGAAAGTGTCCCATTAGTTTTGTAACAGATTGTAGGAGTGCTTTAACTCTGCCTGCACCAGGACACAATTTTGCTGCTTTCGTTCAACAAATATCACTCAACTTTACGTACATGGTATCGTGATGCCACATTTTCGAAACATCAATTTGTTTTTGGCGTCCAGACCGAAGCCAGGGAAGTGCACAAAATGAGACTTTGATTGGCTTGAAATGGTTTTACTGATGGAACAGAAAATCCCAAAAGCCAAAAACTAATAGATGTTTTGAAAATGTGGCATTGCAATACATCGAAATCAGCTATAACTAGGTACTTATGGATTTTCCAGTGCACCACATGATGGTGTAGTTGTCATCTGATCCTTTGGGTAACAGATGTGCTTACTGAGTTAGGTAGAGTTTAGATAGAGAAATAATGATTTCTTGGCATTGAAGAGTGTTGGTATGGTGGTAAGACAGATGCAGGTCTCACGTGTAGGGCTACAGTATATTTTCTGTGCTTGTCACAGTGGAGTTCTTTAGTAAATTAGATGTACATAATCTTTAGTCTTAAATCTACCCTATATAACCCCCTAGCTAGGCATATTAACTTTACAGACTTATACAGTATAGCAACAAAAACAAAATGCAATTTACCTCTCCCATTGCGCCTGGACATCGGATCGGTCGTCTCCACGTACCCCCCGCTAGGCACACATTTGTCCTCCCATTCATCCTTGAGCCGGAGATCAGAGATCTGATCATCTGTGAGCCCCTGCATGTTTGGCGGAAGTGTAGGGCCATGCTTGGCTAGCTCTTCAATTTCTACAAGCAAAAGGGGTCAACATCTTTGGTAAGACAGGCAATGACAATAGAAGTTTATATGGTGAAAATGGATTCACAAAAAAAAATGTTAGAGTGGCCTGTTCTAACATAATAGCATTTTCAATGTGAATTCGCGAGGGAAAGCTGTTTAACTAGCTAAAAAGTAAGTTACAGTGTACATGCAGCAGTTAAAGTGATCTTATACCTATAGAATATCAACCATATGAATGGATTGTAAAAGGCGCAAGACATTTGAATGAATAATTTGCAAACGTCAAGAGCTGAATCATATTACACTCGTAAGTTGTTTCATTACTATATTAAAATAGACCGGTTAATTTTAGGCACAACTAGGTAGACTAACCGTAATTTAGTCGCTCAATTTTCAACCTTCCATTGGAAATTCGAACCAGTTCTGGAATCAGCTCGCTCAGTTCTACGCTGCAAGTCGTCTCGTAAAGAAACAAGCTCTCTTCTCCACGTTTTATGTGTAGTTTTACCATTTTTATGGGAGTATAAACATTAGAAATAAGGTAGAATTCGCTTTGTTTTTCTTTCGATGCTAATTCTAATATGGCGGACGAGGTATCGCGCCAGTTTCTATAGCGACTGATAACGCTTTTTCCTATTGGACAAAAACCCGTCTTTTCATCATGCCTTGCGAGTCATGCACAGACTCCAAAACTTCCGAGCAGCTCCGATTTTAAATCGATCGTAGCCCAATTTATATATATCTTTTTATTTCATTTTAAAGCATCAACAATAAAAATATAATAATAATAATAATAATAATAATAATAATAATAATAATAATAATAATAATAATAATAATAATAATAATAATAATAATAATAATACAGAAAAACATTTTTTTTTTTAAATTCGATCTTGGACCCTTTTTTTAACTCTCTCTCTTTCAGCCATGACCGTCTGTAAAAAAAACAAAAAACAAATCATGATCAACTTTATCCGAGCAATGATCGACTGCGAGCGCGGGCTTACACAAGATCGATACTTTGCACTTTTGCATTTCTCGAATGAGCGAGAAAGTGTAGCGTCTACTTGAAGCAGGGAGTAACTATAAGAAAGAAGACATTATTCTTTACTTCTCTTATAGTTCTTAGAGGGATACCAAGCTCTTTGGTAGGATTCAATAAAATGCTTTTTGAATATGTTATGATTATTAATGTAGTTGAATGAAATTACTTTTAAGAGCCCTTGATAAAAGTTAAGCTTAAAGTTAACTAACAAAGCATTTATTCCTAAACATCATTTCATTTCATAATAATGGTATTTATAAACACTTATGCCTCAATTTTTACCTTTTTCCAGGGCAATGTTAGCATCATCATCATCATCTTTGTCACCATCATCTTCAAGTCACATGACCTCAAGTCCCAGCATTTCAAGTGATGAATTCATCTTTAATGTCGAACAGTCGTGGGGTGTTGCGTCCCTACGTCAGTGTGCTGGTTTCCCGGGCCATAATCTCAATAAGGACCAGAAGAATTCCTATATTGCACCCCTTGGTCCCTTAATTGTTGAATGGGATATCCAATCAAAGAGTCGAATCACCAGCTTCCAGGCTCATAATGACTTGGTGATATGTTTATTGTACAATGAACCAAAGGACGTGGTCCTTAGCATTTCATATGGCGGTGAGATCAAGTTGTGGGATAATAAATGGAATAATGTACTCAGTACAAATACAACTTTTGGGTTAACTCACTTTGGGGCGTGGTCAAATAGTGGTGAGAGATTTCTCATTTGTGGAGGCCACACCTCACTGGTAGCGATGTATGAGCTCAGAGAAAAACAAGGGAAGCTTGATGTTGCTTTGTTATGGATCCAGAAATCAGGGGAGGAAGGTGTGATGCGTAATACTCCATTTGGAGAAGTTAATGCTACTGATACCAGACCTAAAGAGAGTGGAAATGATAGTGTGACATTTGTCAAGCAGCATGACTGGTACGATTTAGCATTGTTTAACTCACAGGACTACATTATAGCGATACTGCAAAGAGTGAATAATACTTTAAGTGAAGTCCACCTTTTAAATCCCTCAGGCCAAGTCATTAAATCACAACCACTTGATCCTATCGGGGACACTAAGGCATCTGTGATGTGCATGACGCACTGCAAGAGAGGGGTATTCGCAGTTGGATTTCAGGGTGGAATCTTCCTGATTCTTGATGAGAAAGAACTTGAAGTAAAATCTGTGCTTCAAGCGATGGGGTCGCCACAAGTTGCACTATGGGATGGAGATTATTTACTTGCTGTTTCGTACCTATCTGGAATTATGTCATGGTGGTCTATCAATGGAGAATTAGTCCATGAGCTCCATGGGGCACCTTGTGATTCAATTGTTCATCTGAATTGGGCTGTCAAAAATGAACAGCGTAAAGCTATTTGGTTGGGAGGAATAATGTCACTCAGTTATATCACACTCGAGTATGCCAAAGACTCTAAATTTCCAATAAAGATAACTGAAGCCCACCGACTTAAATACCACGAGGTCACTGGCTGTGGCCTAGACATGAGTGACAGCAGTCTCATAGCATCTGGTGATCTTACTGGAAATATTTTCATCTGGAAAATTGGCAACAGTCAGCAGCTGTACAAGCTAAAACATGATGCTGCTGTACGATGCCTTGCCTGGCGTGGCCAGGAACTGCTCATTGGCTGTTTAGATGGTCTAATACTCAAGTGGAATAACGAAAATATTCCAGCAAACGAAATTCCAGGAACAGGTGTCATTCCAAGAAGTGAGTTAAACGTCTGTTTAGTTTGCACCAGTGGGGTGCTAACGATGAGGTGGTCCAGGAATTATCTCGTCATTGGTCTGGACAGTGGTGAACTTCTTGTCTACAGGTTTCAGACTGATAAGTTGGACTCTTTTGAAGAAGTGCTGAAATTCTGTGCACACTCCTTAGAAGAAGGGCAAAGACAAGCAGAGATCTGGTCAGTGTGTTGGAGTCCTTGTGGTGGGATGGTGGCATCTGCATCAGAAGACCAGACCACATGTATATGGAGTGTACTTACTGGTGAGTGACTTGTAACAACTCATATAAACATCTTTGCATTATGTCTACAACAATGATCAACTATAGCAGATCTAGGGTGAGGGCTTAGGGGGTTTACACCTCATTTTCAGTCACACTTGCACCCTGTGTCTATCATTTATGAGTCACAACCGTGTTTTGGTAAATGTTGATCATGACTTTTGAATTTTGTCTGCATCTGTCAAGCTTTGGATCGATCACAACCAAACTATATCAACTATATCGATTCAGAACCTGGTTTTTCACCAAAATGAAAAAAAGTACCCCCTCCCAAATAAGGGCATCCTCTCAAATAAGCCCCTCCCCCCCCCAAAGATCTCATTTTCAGTCACACATGCACCCTGTGTCCATCATTTATGAGTCACAACCATGTTTTGGTAAATATTGATCATGACTTTTGAATTTTGTCTGCATCTGTCAAGCTTTAGATCGATCACAACCAAACTATATCAAGGAGGATTGCCTTCTTGGCTACTGTCTCAGAGGAAATACCAATAAACACAAAGCAAGCAATTAAATAAATTGTTTCTTAGCTTTGCGTTGTTGTTGATTTAGTGCATATATGCACATGTATCATTGTCTGCTTTCTTGTGACGCCTAGGGCTTTTTAGCGCTCTCTTATTTGTTAGCAGTCTAACCATAACTGCACCATAACTGCAAAATGGCTTGCATCATCAAAACAGTCGCGACTCGAAAAAAAAAAAAGAACACAAGGTGCATGTGTGACTGAAAATAAGTGTAAACCCTGTTTCTCGGCTTGCAAGGCAATCTTTTGTTATTTGCAAAAAAATGGCATACTACTTATTCCTATGGGTGCATGACTCTATCCATTTTTTCGTGTGAATGGAGGAGTTTTGAGACCAGGGAGGGCATAAAACAAGACAGGATTTACTTCATTGGGATGAAAACACTCAAATTGGTGTCCATTTTATCAATAAAACTGCCATCCAAGGTTGGAATTTTTTTTTTGTGTGTGTGTACCACAAAGCCAAATGCTTCCAAAAACATTTTCCCTCCTGTTATTGAGTCAAACCCCCGTTATCCCACAACTGAATATAAATGCCCTTACCTAACTAAGTCTCATTATTTGAATAAGCTCCCTCCTTTAAATAAGTTCTTCTTTCTCAATAAGCACCCCCTTTGACCTCAAATTATGGTATAAGCGCCCCCTCACCCTAAAAAAATTCCAACAAAGATTTACACTACCAGATTATGTAAATTTAATATTATTTAGCTCGAATTGACATTCTCACCTTACAACAATATATGAACCGATTTATAAACAGTATCACAAATAAAGTTTTGTTGTCAATCGATTCAGAACCTGGTTTTTCACCAAAATGATAAAAGTACCCCCTCCCCAATAAGGGCACCTTCTCAAATAAGCCCCTCCTCCCCCAAAGACCTGTAAAAATATAATGAATGAGTGCCCAGAGTGCTTATTCAAATCAGTATCGATGGGTAAATCCAAAACTTACCCAGGTACCGAGACCAGCATTTCAGAATCTGAGCCTGAAGCTTTTGTCAAATTTCAGAATCCAAGCCCGAGCTTTTCTAACCTCTTAACAACAGAGGTTCGAGGTTGTATTTGGGAAACTTGCTTGAAGTATGTCATAAACATCAGTTGAAAAAAGAATCTTGCCACAGTAGCTTAAGTTTCTGTTTAGAGCGGAGGCCCAAGAATCGAGACAAGAAAAAGAAGGGGAAACCCGTTGAATGGTAACAAGATAAAACAGACCGCGCTTAACAAAACCAGAGACTCCAAGGTCGAGGTTAAAAATCCGAGACTCTGAGACCCAAGTAAAAAAAAACGAGGCTCAGAGACCACTAAAATGTTTAATAAGATTTAGAGACTTTGCGAAATTTCGAGAACCCATCGCTACCCCTTATCCGTTACCATGGTAACAAAAATGCATTTTGAATGCTTCAGGTGAGAAACTCCACACCTTAAGAGGCCACACCACAGCAGTCACATCAGTTGACTGGAAACAAATGTGTGATGGTCCAACCATCCTGGCCACGTGTGCTGACGACAGGACTGTCAGAGTGATTGACAGCGACACATTCACCCTCCTCCACGCCCTCAAGCTGAAAGACGTCCCAGGGTGGTACACCCTAACATACCTGAGCCTCTATCCTATTGGTCAGCAGATAGTCTGCTCAACACAGAATGGGCGCCTGGCATTGTGGGATTGCTCCAATGGGAAGTTACTGGAGTGCCGCAAGGTGCATTGTGGTTCAATTGAAGGTTTGGTTTACAGTAAGGATTACAAGTTATGTGTGACTGTAGGTTCTGATTGTGTTGTGAATCTGTTTTCAATACATCTCTAATTCAAACTTTAGGTCAAAGGTTTTGGTCCAGAATGAATATGAAGTTTGTTCAGAATTAAATGTTCAGTTATTTTTAAGCATAAGTTAAACAATTAGAATTAAAATTAATTTTTTCCCCTTTCTGCCTGAATGTTACTAGCTGCTTGGTTAAATAACTGCTGTGAAGTTGAAAAAAAAAAATGATAGCAAACTGCTGTTTCACTACAGATAAAGTAGAGCAGTGAATTACTGTTAACTATTCTTGCCTTAAATGATCAGAGAAAATATTAGTTGTTGTAATGTACATTAGAAAATTATTGTGAATGATTAAAGGCTTGTATCAGCTTGTTGGTATAACTGGAAAGACTAAAGACAAGTTAAAAAAAACTACAGATTGTCTGCTCAGCGGCTACACGTAGGCTAGCGTAGGCGTGGTGTAGACAAGCTTTAAAGCCGCATTGTCACCAGTTTACTTCCGGTCGATTACGTAACAATCTCCTATGATTTTTAACGGGAAACGCGAAAAATATTTCAAAATATTGAAAGCAGTGTGTTTATTGTAAGTTTCTTTGAGGATGTGATTGATAATTTAGAGCGGATGGCCTGTTTAATATCTCGGATTTTAATAGATTCTTTTGTCTTTTAACGGTTGAAAATAAACGGAAATAAACTGGTGACAATGCGGCTTTAAATCAGCGCAACGTTAAAAGTATGTTGTACACCTCAGTGAAACAGAGTAGTTGTGCTGACGTTTCAAACATTAGCCCTTCGTCGGGGCAAAAAAACATTTTTATTAGCTTGTATCAGCTTTTGGCTGTTACAAGCTGGAAGAACTCAGTTGGGAAAAGCGTGTAGTTAACCAAACTAAACAACCTGGATGGATGACTTTGAAAGAATATTCTGTAGAATGTTAGCTCACAAAGTTTTCATTCTGAAGTTAAAAAATATTTTTTCACACCTTACCCTAACAGAATAATAATAATAATAATAATAACAACAACAACGACGACGACAACAACAACACCCTTTTTTTTTTAGAATGTAAAAAAGGTGAATCATTATTTAATCAATAACAATTATTCGCATATTTTTTATTAGAATTATTCAATCACCCTTGCTAAATGATATTGTTTATCTAATAAACAGAATCACAGTATATATGTCTTGCGCACATTCTGAGCCTGCATAATAATAATCATGCATAGAATACAAACTTAAAATAGATTTTCCTTCGATGCATAAAACGGTGATACACGGCATGCTATATATTATCTAATGTCTACGTATGAATCTTGTGGCCATGGCTCAATTAATGTCCAGTTTCAATTTTGAAGAAGGCCAATCACGCCGCCATTTTATGCTCCCGCTCAATGAAGAGTCACACATAGCATCCATTTCCATCGGCTAGTTCAAGCAAGTAAACACGATATTTTTAATCAAATATCGTCAATAACATTTTAGATTTCATTCATAGATTGTTATTTTGAAGTTTCCTTGCAAATAAACCTCTATATTTTCAAAGATAAAAAATAACAAAGGAGTGGGTGACACTCCTTTCTTTAAAAAGTCTCTGTCAGCCCAGGGCCGTAGCGGGGGCTTGGGCACTGATGGCACGTGCTCCTCAAAATTTACACAAAAAATACAAGGAATTGACCAGTAGGGCGTGGCTGCGCCCCTAATATTTTCCTAACGTTTCTGTATTATGCCCGCAACATTTCGAGGCCTAGCAAAATACCATATGTAAGAGAACCTTCTATTTCCATCAGTTGATTATAGCCTGGCTCACACGGCGCCCTTCACTCAGAGCCTACCTTGAAATGTTGAGGCTTGGTTCACGTTGTAAAAGTATTACCATCCACATGGACGTGCTTCTCCGCGCTGCGGTTAGAGTGACGTGTGTTTATCAGATAACGCGAATTTCTTTTTAAATAAAAATATTGTTAGAGCTTGGTGTTTCGGATTGCACTCTGCGAGTCATGAGATCTTATCAAACCGAACTCGGTGACGTCTGAAACGTCATGAGTTTGTGACGTCATCCTTTGTCGGGACGTCACTGTCGGCAAGGCGCTCTGCCATGGCATGCGTGATTTGTTCGGCCATTCATGTCACACATTAGCTCACACATGACCCATTCACGATCGGAGGGCCGTCGGGAATCGCTCCGTTGCCGACCGAAGTCATTCGTAAGGTTTCGTACTCTTCTCGCTTGTCGCCTTCACTGTTCGGGATCGAGAGCACCGACGGCGTCTCGCACGTCAGCGACTGCTTCCTAATCGATATTCCGTCGTCGTTACCGTTATTCCGACTGTTATAATAACGAACGATTTCCGACATGTACCCGAGGTCCTCGCTGTCATCGTTATCCACGTCTTTGCTATCGATGATGATTATATCACCCGGATTCACACTTATCTGCTTTGTTTCGTTGTCCCCGCCCTGTATCTCAATCGTGACTGTCTTCTTATGTTCTCCTTCGTCGTCATCTTCCACGTCGTCGTTTTGACCCTCATCCTCGTCTTCGTCCTCTAATTGTTCTAGCTCTTTCGCCGCCGCTTTTAGCTCCAGCTGGTATTTCTTCTCCTTTTTCCTCTTCCCGAGGAAGTTGAGCGCGATAAGAAGAATAAGGAGGAGCACAGTCGCCGCGGCCACGCCCGATAGAAAGATGATTAAAACGTACTTGGGACGCTCTGTAACACGGTTGCAATATGTATTAGACATGTAATCGACAAAATGATAATTATATACTGCTTGTGAGATACGTGTGATAGATATGGAACGTGTCAGAATGTATTTTGGATTCTCTGGAATTTAAAACGGAATGCGAGTTAGACGTGCATGGACACATTTGGGTCTAAACAAGATGGTTAATATGTGAGGCAATATATGGAATACATTAAGACACGGGTGGAACAAGTGATCAGGATGTCTTTGGAACAGTTTGGAATACAGTAATCAGGATGTCTGAGGAACGCTTTGGAATACAGTGATCAGGATGTCTATTGAACGCTTTGGAATGCGGGATGAATTACGTAAAGCCACGTGTGGAACAAGTGATCAGGATGTCTTAGGAACGCTTTGGAATACAATAATCGGGATGCCTATGGAACACCTTGGAATACTGGATTGATTACATTAAGACACGTGTATAACAAGTGATCAGGATGTCTTAGGAACGGTTTGGAATTCAGTGATCAGGATGTCTATGGAACGCTTTGGGATGCGGGATGCATTACATTAAGCCTAGTGTGGAACAAGTGATCAGGATGTCTTAGGAGCGCTTTGGAAAACAATTATCGGGATGCCTATGGAACACCTTGGAATACTGGATGGATTACATTAAGACACGTGTGGATTAAGTGATCAGTATATTTTAGGAACGCTTTGGAATACAGTGATCAGGATGTCTATGGAACGCTTTGGAATGCGGGATAGATTTCATTAAGCCACGTGTGGAACAAGTGATCGGGGTGTATGTGGTTCACACTGGAATATACAAGTACGAGTTGTGCAATACCCGTGAGATATGTATATAGCAACTTATGTTTTGGGGCACTTGGATGAATATGGCATAGAAATCGTATGTAATAAAAACAATGGTGTGCGAACAACAGTAGTAAAAGTGCTCAAAAAAAGATTGATCATGTGATCGACCACTTGATCAAGTACGTGACAAGCATATGATCGACCACGTGATCAAGTACGTGACAAGCATATGTTCGACCACGTGATCAAATTTGAAATAAAAAACTGGTGGAAAGTGACCCAAAGACATCAACTATACCACATATCTCAGGTAAGTAAAAGAGATTTGTTTGGTGTTTATGGATTGAAGGCATTATCACAACATGACATAAGGAACAAAAAATGATTGATTGGACATTTGGACGTTCCTGTTAATTTCAATTATAAATTGTTCTTTTATGTACGTAGTATGTATGGTTTAAATCGAAGTGGTTTTAGTGTGTTTATATGTCACCTTCTCCAGCCCTTCATATCTTATGTCACTTTATAACGCCATCCTTATTACGTCACCATTAATAGAATGCAGCATGTTTACTGGTTTTAAATATTTTCACATTATTTTAAACTATTAAGGAATTTTAAAATATTGAAATTTAACAATCATTTCTATCCGTTCATTTACCACATCACCATTTATTACCTAATCACCATTTATCACTCCTGGGCGCCTATTAACATTATTTTTAGCTATTCCCTAGCTATTCGTGGATTTAGATTTATCGTTTTCATGTCACTTGTAACAATCTTAAACAAAGTTTATCTAATTTTCTTTTAACTGATATTGAATTTTCATTGGCTCTATATTGATATCCTCACGTGACCATGGTGATATGCTGCATACCTTTGACGATGACGTAATATGTATAAAGTGACATCACGAAGGCTGTTACCATGGTAACAAATGACGTCACCCTACCTCTGTGAACGTATCCCTTGTTGCTCTCAATAGCTGGGGAGAGTGTCGCATTCATCGGGGGTTTCGTGGATGTCCTCTGACGTCCGTCCCCATAGGTGCGGGTAGATGTTGCCTTTGTTGTGGTGTTGTTGACGGTTTTGGTGGTTTCCCTGGGAGGTGTAGGAGGGGTCGACGGAGCTGGAACTAGGTTGGATAAGGGTATGTTATAGTGCGACGTGCGCTACCATGGTCACCGGGACAAAGTTCTAAGAAGTTAGCCAAAGGCATAAGAAGTTAGCCAAAGTTCTAAGAAGTTAGCCAAAGGTCTAAGAAGTTAGCCAAAGTTCTAAGAAGTAAGCCAAAGGTCTTAGAAGTAAGCCAAAACTTCTAAGAAGTTAGCCAAAGTTCTAAGAAGTTAGCCAAAGGTCTAAGAAGTTAGCCAAAGGTCTAAGAAGTTAGCCAAAGGTCTAAGAAGTTAGCCAAAGGTCTAAGAACTTAGCCAAAGGTCTAAGAAGTTAGCCAAAGGTCTTAGAAGTTAGCAAAAGTTCTAAGAAGTTAGCCAAAGGTCTAAGAAGTTAGCCAAAGTTCTAAGAAGTTAGCAAAAGTTCTAAGAAGTTAGCAAAAGTTCTAGGAAGTTAGCCAATGTTTTAAGAGGTTAGCCAAAGTTCTAAGAAGTTAGCCAAAGTTCTCAGAAGTAAGTTGATTGACACGAGCCCTATGACATTCCGTCGTGCTCTTCTATGCATTCGTTAGGGCAGTTCTTTGCCTCGCAAGCTGGCTAGTGAAGTTAATCGGATAGAACGTTTCTCGCATCCTCACTGGATTTACAGCGCTGGAACCAAAGTATGGACAATTCCAATATATCCGCGCATCGCACTATAAAATCAGGGAATAGGTCCCTCTCGTCCGGGAATGGTAAACAGTCAGGCGCACAGATAAGCATGCATCAGATTAACTTGTAGAACTACAGGTAGATGGACAGACAAACGGACAAACAGACAGACATGATGGATTCGTGACGGTTGAACAGACAAACAGACACAGACAGACAGACGGATAGGCAGACAGACAGACGGATAGACAGGATGACAGACAGGTGGACGGACGAGCAGGCAGACCGATAGAGGAACGGATGGACAGACAGACGAACAGACAAGCAGACATAGGATGGAGGGACGGATGGACAGACAGATAAACACACAGACGAACGGACTTGCAGACAGACGGATGAAGGGGCGGATGGGCAGAGAGATATAACAGACGGAAAGATGGACGGATCAGACCCAAACACAGGGGGTGTGCACCTCTCCCCCT